>NC_132892.1:12972168-13276096 GCF_030463535.1 Salminus brasiliensis
CCTCCAAATAAAAGTCAGCTTGTAAAATCCTAAAGTCCAGCAGAAAGAATTCACTATGGAAAATGATTCTAGCGGCATTATGAGGAAAACGTCAGGTTAAACTGGTTAGAGAGGCTTTTTACTATCAGCCTTAGTGTTTTCTTATAACTACTGTTGATTCACTCATTTTACTGAAAACTCGGAGCAGGAAAAAGCTGAGTTTCTGATATGCTGATAGTGTCTACCTTCAGACTAGTGTGTCTGATAAACACAGTTTTACTGTCACTTTTAATATAATCTTAATCAGAACACATGAATATAGAAGAAAAGTGGCCTTATGAAGGAAAATACTACAGAATCAGTGGATTTCTGACATTTTGTCCAAAATCTCTCCAGTCAAACTAGTGTTGTATGAAAATGACAGCTGACAAAAAAAAATACTTTAAGATTTTAAAACATAGGCTTTTGAATCACTGTTATCAGAGTATTTTAAATATCTTTTGTAAAAATATACAATGCATTCAGAAAGTATTTCACTTGTTTTCAAATTTTATGTTGAGATCATGTGCTAAAATAAAATAAAAATCCCATCATTCTGCATCAATACTCTATAATGAGAAAGAGAAAACAGAATTTTTAACATTTATTAAAATTAAAAACTTTTACATGGAAATTCAGACCCTTTGCTATGACACCTAAAATTTAGCTCTGGGGGTCTCCCATGTTTCTGCACCTTGATTCGAGTCCAGCTCTGGTAGGTTTATTGGACGTGTTTAAAGACACACACCTGTCTACGTAAGGTCTCACAGCTGACATGAGGAGGAAGGAAGTGCCTGTAGAGATGAGAGACAGGACTGTGTGGAGGCACAGATCTGGAGAAAGGTTACAAAACAAATCTGCTGTCAAAAATCTCTGTAGAGATCTGAAAATGGCTGTCTACCGACGTCCCCATCCAACATTACGGAGAGGATCTGCAGAGAAGAAAGGCAGAAAATCCCCATATCCAGGTGAGCAAACCTTGTGGCATCATACCCAAGAAGACTGGAGGCTGTAATCACTGCCAAAGCTGCTTCAACTAAGTACCAAGTAAAGGGTCTGAATACTTATGTCAAAATTGTAGTTTTTCCTTTTCAATAAATTAACAAAAAAATCTAAAACTCTGTTTTACTTTGTCATTAAGGGATAAACATGGTGCCAGTGTCTGAAAGCTAAATATTTTCCTTCATAAGGCCACTTTTATTAAAGATTTATGTGTCCTGTGTCAGATTTCTCCTTTATATCTGTTATTATTTACAGTTATTAATTTAAGTTACTTTAATAAGCTTTTAAATGGTTGTAAACGCTCTGTTTTCTTAAACTAGTTCATCATTTTTAATTTAGAGAGTCAGAAAGTATTTTATTCAGGTTTAGGAGGGACTTTTATTTTGACAGAAGTTCGTTCGCTACTCCTCCACCACCACAGCCAGTTTTCTCCTCTGCTGACTGTTGGAGGTCCTCGGCTCTTCACCTGCTCCGGCAGTGAGGACAGCTCCTCAGGGCGGTGTTCTCACTGCTGGAGGTTCTTCTGTAAAACACTGAAAAGTATCGGAGCCCAAATCCTCAGTGTCTCCTCCTGTGTTCAGTGTGTGTGTGAACAGGATGGTCAGCTGGGTTCTGTGTAGAGACATTTTTGATCTAGATAATAATGCAGCCTGGTTCCAGCTTCCTCCAGACTGTTTGAGAGTATACAGTGACTTATTCAGTTTACAGACAACCTTTTCACCTGGATTTGACCTCCCTTCAGATCCCTCTGGTTGCTCCATACAGATCTCAGTATTAATCAGAGCGGTCAAGTAGGCTGTTGTAACGTCCATCTGGTGGAGCTGAAGGTCGGACTGTGTGGTCATCTGCATCAGAGTGTGTAACGTCTGCAGTTGGAGAAAATGTCTGCTTGTGATCCACTCCCATTGCATGACTGTGTGCATGACAAGCTCTGTGGTACATTACAGACCCTGTAATGATGGTCAGTATTGGTCAGTGTCTGGTCTTCAGTATCTGATCCAGTCAGCTGAGTACTGAGGTGCTCTCCTATCTCTCTTGTCTGCAGTGATTTAGGGTGGGTCAACGTCGCGATATGCAGTTTTACCGTCAGTAAAAACATGTTCGCCTTGTGTGGTTTAGAAAGGATCTGAGTAGGCTAACAAAATGCCCAACCGCACCAAACACTCTCTCTGATGGAGCTCTGAATGAGCTGCTTGGACTCTCTAGGGTATGAAGGCAAAAGTCGTTGTCTGTCCAAGACTGTTGTTTTTGGTGGTGCACTACCAGCATCTCTGAGTGCGTGGTTTCATCTGCTCATTGACATGACTCCTCTACAGCTGATGTCCAACATGCAGGCTTTGTCTCACAAATAGTGCATAGTGCCTTGTCTAAACTGGTTAATCTGTGTTTGGTTTTGTGACCAAAGCACCTGTTGTTGTCTCCAGCTTACGGAACAGAGAAAACATGAACGCTGCGGTGTGGTGATTGCTTGCCATTCTCTGCGGTTTGCTTGTTAATAGTGTGATATTGTCAGTTCTATGCACAACCCAAACCTTCATTTCTGAAGCTAAATGCTCAGCAGCTCGTGTTTTCATTAATAACCTTCCAGATTTCTCCATCTCCTTCCTATTTCACCCTAAAGATCTAGAGCATGTAACAGATGATCTGTAGATTGTGCTCCATTCTAGTCTTGACAATGTTGCTCAGGATCAAACAAATTTGGTAGAAAAAGCTAGCAGCGTGGTATAATGACCAGACCTGCACTCTGAAACCGATCACTTGTAGCTGTGAACGTCAACGACAAGCAGAATTAGTCTTGTAGAATGCAAAAAAATTAAAGCCAATCATCTTTATCCTCTCTAATATTTACCACTGTTGAATATGCATGTAGACTGTTCATCTGCTGAACACAGACTTAAATGTTAGTCAAGGTCATTTTCCATCGTTTCCAGTTAAAAACCCTGGAATACGGAGGAGGTTTGTCAGTTACTTTTTGTTCTGTTTTGTTGGTTTGAAAACAACACTTGACCTTCAAAGCAAAAACGATGAGCCTGTTTTGTTGTCTTTTAAAATGAAATGCATCCAAATTCTCACACTTGCTATATTTCTATTTAATTTAAGGCCATATTTCAGTTTATATTCCGCTCATTGCGCTCGGGTCTACAGCGGGAGCGGGGAACTGACGTGTATTGAAGCGTGGTTGTGAAATGCTGTTTCCATGCGGTTCTGCTTTGGAAGATCGAGACGTGATTCGACACAGAGCGTTGAGCGACCGTCCCTACTTTATAGTCTTTAATATCAGCTCTGTCTTCCTTATCTGAGCCAGTTGTTGTGATGCTTGTGCTCTCAGCTCTCTGTGTTACTGTACAGTTCTCTGTCTCACTGACCGGTGTTTGCGTTTTTGTCGCAGGAACATGGCGACCGCGGAGGGACGAGCTCACCAGACGCGTTGCAGAGAGGTCATCAAGCTTGACCCGCAGATCCAGCTGCTGTTGTAAAGGCACTCCAAAGTCCATCGATGGAGACATCATCAGGGCTTCCAGCTCTTCAGTTTTCATATATTAGAAACCTCACCCAGGTACTTCCATTTCATGTAGTTATTGTTACACATTAGTTTATTAGATTGTGTTTACCCTCGTTTACTTTGTTAACATTCTGGAAATAAAGTAAAATTATTAATGAACAATGATGTTGTAACAACTGTTTCTTTAAAAATACATCAATCAGGGTGACTCATGAGTTGATGAAAGACAAGATGAAAATGATCAATTTTATTAAACAGTTGTATGAATTTCCTGTCTACAGAGAAATAAGGGCTTAAGGGTTAAATACACACAAAAAAGTATCAAAATGGTTATCACAATGTTTAAAATGATGGATAAACATGATTTAGAGTATTAATAAGTGGAAAATTTCATAGAGCTAATTGCTGTACATGGTATATAATAAACAATACTAGAAATGCTGAGAATAGTATACAAACTCCAATCAGTGCAACAATCTTATTTTAAAAATAATGCACAGCAAATACAGCAACAGATTTGGATAAATATAATACAGAAAAATAGATAATAGACTATAAAGTGACTTGAGAGACGTGCAGCTCTTACTCCAGTGTGAATTGTTCTCATTAGTCTGGAACACTGGCACTGTGGAGAATAATTAATGTTATTACAGAAACAATGTGGTTGTTTTGTGGGCTAGTTCTTCAGCACAGTGTGATGTACAGTTGAAACTACAAGTTTACACACACTATATAAAAAAACACATGCATTTTGTTTCACTGTCTGACATGAATTTAGAATAAACTTGACCTGTTTCAGATCAATTAGGATTACCAAAATTATTTCTTTTAAAATGTATTTGCTAAATGCCAGATTAATGAGAGGGGGGGGGGTATTTTTAAGGCAAGTTTTATGATTTTCTTCTAAGTCAAAAGTAAATTAAATACATTTCATTAATATTTGGGACCGTTGTCCTTAAACTGTACGATTTGGGTCAGATGTTTTGGATATCCTTCCACAAGCTTCTCACAATAGTTGGCAGGAATTTTGGCCCATTCCTCCTGACAGAACTGGTGTAACTGAGCCATGTTTGTAGGCCGACTTGCTTGCACATGTCTTTTCAGCTTTTTACATACATTTTCAGTAGGATTGAGGTCAGGGTTTTTTTTTTGACGATTGGGTTTTGGATAGAAGAAGCAGAGCACAGGCAGACAGAGAGAGAAAAGAGGGAGGGGGGTAAAACTAAACCAGTGTCTCAGTGTGTCTCATTTCCTGCTGATCCTGACCTCGACGCCGCCCCGCCAAGAAGACCAGCACCAGCGGGAAACCAGAACCAGCCTGAAGCAGCACCCGAACAAGCGGCAGTGAGGCCACTTCCTCCACATGTCCCACCCCCAGCGTCGGGTCCCTACGCCGATGTGCAGCAGGAGCTCGAGGAGCTGGCTGCTGGACAAAGGGAGGCCAGACCACTTACATCGCCAGTAGCCTCCCATACCAGAAACCGTGATCCAGAAAGAGAACCTAACTTCAGCACACCCTTCAAGGGTCCGCCTGACCAAGGGGAAGTCTTCACTGCAGTCCAAGCCCTGAGCGGCTCTTTCCCTATGGTAGAGGTGGCTGGACCAGAGGGTCCCCTCTTAATACATCGATACTGGACTGAAAAGGACATGATGGAAACTGCCTCCAGCCTGTCTGACCCCCAACAAGTAGGAGGACGCAAGTTTGGAGGAGAATTTGAGGACTTTGTCATGCCGCCCGACCTCGAATGAGATAAAACGCATTCTGTTCTGAAAATTGGGCTCCAGCTACTGCAAGGTTGATCGAGGCTGGCCGGATAGAGATGTACGCCTGGCTGATCCCACCTACAACCCTGGAGCTAACGTTCATCCGGACCCCAATGCCCCTTATCGGAACATGATAAGAGACTTGAGAACTTGATTGGACGCAGACGAAAGGGTTATTGGGACCATTAAAAATGACACAACAAACAGGCCTTAATTGGGTTAAGTGCCTCCCCCTGGTTCTCTGGCAAAGCAGAACCAGGCCACAAAAAAGAACTGGTCTCAGTGCCTTTGAGATGGTGTTTGGCAGGCCTCCCAATACGGGATTAGGTCCACCCTCACTCGATAACCAGTTACTTGACCACTCTCTTACAGCGTTTTGCGTCTCTTTGTACGAGGCGCTTCTGTCTGTGTCTAAGCAGGTGAAAGCAGTGCTGCCGAAACCAGCTGACCAGCCCTTCCATGACCAAAAGCCAGGTGATTGGGTGCTGATACGGGACCTCTGCAGACAAGGTGGAACCAGCCGAGATGGCCAACAAAGGGACACTGTATATCCTAACTGCTAAACATGATTCTGATGGCTCTGATGAAATTTAATTTAGACATAATTTAGAATTTGGAACAATGAGAATAGAGTCAACAACGATCTCTAAGTTTCTCACTGTTTTACCAGGTATAACTAAGTGAGCATCTGTGTTTACCACAGTATTATCATTTATATCTTTATCTATATTAGGACCATGTAGAAGGACCTCTGTTTTATCAGAATTAAGTAAAAGAAAATTGAGTCATCCAGTTTTTAATTTCTTTAATACAGTCTGTTATTCGGCTGAGACACAGGTCCTCGTAAGGTTTAGCTGATATGTAAATTTGGGTATCATCAGCATAACAGTGAAAGATAATACGGTGTTTACAGATTCTTTTACACAGCGGTAAAATATAAAGAGTATTAAACTCATTTAAAGCTATATATTCATCAGGTTTAACCCATGTCTCCAAGAGACATAGTGCATTAAGCCAGTGGTCAGTAATAATGTCATTTACAATAACTGATTTAGGTGCTAGCAATCTTATATTTAACACTTCTAATTTAATGCGGCAGTTGCTGTTGCTCTGATGGACGGACAAGTTTGTATTAATTCTAATGAGGTTGTTAAAACAGTTTTTCTGGCTTTTTGGATTATAAGTTACACAGGGGACAGACACAGTCTCAATATTGAATTGTTTATTTAGCACTGTTATGAGGAAAAGACATGGAAATAGTACATGCTGAAATACAAGCAGAAAAATGGCAGGCTGAATTATTAAAATGGTATAGATCACTTACCTGGCCGGTGTGACTGGGTAGAGCCAGGTATACTGAGCATCTCAGTATACTACAGTTCCCTGTGTCCGTTAACCCCTGGACCTACAACCTTTATCTAAGGTGAAATCATTGTTTTCTAGTTCTGGCTGTGGAAGTGGGTAGAATGCTTACGAAGCGGTAAATGACTAAACAGATATTGAACGCCGGCTTCACAGTACTGTGAACTTTAAACAATGAACTTTTTAAAACTAGTAATAGTACAAAGGTCATTGTACATTCAGTGTTAAAATAATGAACTCCTTGGGACATTAAAGTGTATGATGTTCCTGGGACCATATAATATACTAATAATGTGATCACACAGCTTAACTGCTAATGCTGTTATTAAACACACTGTATTACTGTACTTTCTACAAAGCTCATTGTCAAATCACTTCTTCAAATAAATCATAAGTCAAAATTGGTGTATGATGTCCCTATTTTAAGACTGAATGATGTTCCTGGGACTATATAATGTGCTAATACTGTGGTCAGTCTTTTCGAGGGAGCGAACGTTGGCTGCAACAGGCTAGGTAGCGGTGGACACGCAGCCCTAGCCTTCAGCCTAGCATGTAGCCCACCTCTCTTGCCCCGTTTCCGCCTTGGGCACTCTGTCCATCCGCTGTGTTGTCTTCCTGAGGCCGGTGCTGCTGTACCTTGCTGACTGGTTTCGGCGGTGTCCTGGTGCAAAAGAAAATGGAAATCAGAAAGGCTTAAGGTAAGTTCATGATGAACTTTACCAAACTCCAGGAGCGCCTCTCAACTGTAACTAAGCGTTCTGGAGGAGAACTGTACATGTAAAATAAATATTAAAGTTAAAATCAATAATAAATAGCATCATTTGCCAGAGGAACACACAAAGACGTCTGCCATGGTGGGAATCATCTTGGAGTTGAAGATGCAGTGCTTTGTGGGAACAGTGGTTTCTATGCAGGTGCTGATGTAGCTGGTTACTCCAGAGGCATAGTCTTCTAAGTCAGCAGTACAGCAGCAGTTCTGAACACATCCCAGTTTGCACTGTCAAAGTAGTCCTGAAGCACCAGGTCAGTTTCTTCATTCCACACAAGCTCACGTGATAATGATATTGGGGGAGGACAGTCCTCAGGTTGCTGTGGTTAAAACTGCAGACGGCAGTGAACAGCACGTCCGGATGTGCGGTATCTTGTTTGCTGATTGCGTCATGCAGCAGCCCCAGCACCGTCGCTGAGTTCGCACGTGACTGAATGTA
This sequence comes from Salminus brasiliensis, assembly GCF_030463535.1. Classification (NCBI taxonomy): domain Eukaryota; kingdom Metazoa; phylum Chordata; class Actinopteri; order Characiformes; family Bryconidae; genus Salminus; species Salminus brasiliensis. Next base: position 12,980,026 of record NC_132892.1, read on the forward strand.
AACAGCCAGGATAAACACAGCGCTTCTTTGTGTCTGAATACGACCTGTTGTTTACAAAGACGCAGACGCTGCCGCCCCCTGCTTTTCCCGGGTGTTGCCATGTGGTCTCCGGGGTGGACGAAATGCGTTTATGCCCTCCCACAGGCCACAGATTGGAGCTAGGTGCTTGGGAATTTAATCATTATCAGATGTTTGTAAGACCTCCTGCATCCTTGATTTGCAAAACTTCATGGCTCATCCTTCTTGGCAATGTTGAGGGTATGTTTGTTTGTGTAGGAGTGAATGTAAGTGTCAAAGAGGAACAAAGAAGAAGAGACAGAGAGATGTTTATATACACTGAGCCTTAAGCTGATATTTAGAGACATATCTGTGAAGATTTTGCCGCTGTGATTTGGCATAGCCTGATGAGTATGATCCTGCAGCGAGAAAAGAGTATATACTCTTCCATTTCTTCTCCAAAGCTGTCAGGAAAAATAAAAGGAAAAATGTCAATTTAAGCACACATTAAAAATAGAATAATCTATAAGCTGTGAAAAGACAAGAAAAAATACATTCACTGGCCTGACGGTGGCGCTGCAGCAAAGCATTAAATGTTTTTATTCAATAACGTCTGACCTGTAAGTCCTACACTCAAAATGATTTATGGCTGATTCCTTGATGCCTTCCTACTTCTGCTAACTAGTCCAAGATTTTCTTTTTACCTCTCCTCACATATTTGGTATTAAAATACTTGCAATGGTCTTAATAACTAATAATTATTCAAAAAAGTAAGCCTGGAACTTTTGAACGCTTGAGCCTATTTAAACAAAATCTGTTCAGCACGTGATTTTAAGGTGTCATGTCAAGTTTAGTTTCAGATCCAATGTGATACATAAACTTATTAATAAATACACAATATCTGTCCAATACTATTAAATAAATAAACTGTATGCCTCAACATGTGGGAGAAATTAAAGGCATCAGCTAACATCACTAACTTTGTAAAATAAAATATAACAAATTATCACAGATATACATTTATTGAATTGCTATTTATTTTATTACTAAAATAAGAAATGATTGTGCAGGACTTTGGGACAGAATTTGCCTTACAATGATGAAGTATTAATAGGAGACCAGATTTTGTAATTTTCAAAAGATACTAGGCTATTCTAATATGTCTTTATATGAGATATGACTATTAACTAAATGTTATGTAGTTATGTAGATATAATAGATTATACAAAACATATAGATTTGTTATTCATGTATTTAGCAGTGTTGGCTCAGGACTTTTATTCTGAAATGTGAAGTCCAGTGAGACCAAAGGGAAGCAAGCATTGCTAATATCGGGACCAATATCCAATCCTAATATCTGATGGGTGCATCACTAGTCTCATCGGGCCTGTTGTGCTGGTTCTTTAGGTCTCATTGGGCCTGTTGTGCTGGTTCTTTAGGTCTCATTGGGCCTGTTGTGGTTGTGGCAAATCTTACAACTTAGGCCTACTTAAAGCCATAGCTGACAAATTGCATGTTTTTTTCATGGTAATTCCTACTCCATCCACTATGTGGCAGTATATTGGAAATAGGCCAGGTTACAAGTCAAAAGGAGAGGATCATTCAGTAGCAAAGAGGTTTAGCTGAGTCTCACTTCAGGCCTCATTGTAATGAAGACTGAATGAAGGAACTTTGGTTCAAATACTCATTGTAAGTTTGCAATCCTTTAATTCTTTATATATTCTATCAAGGTTTGTGTATGTTTAATGCATGAGGTCGGGTGCTGTTGTGCTTTTGCAGAAAGCTTCTCTTTTTTCTTGTTGTTTGTTTGTTTGTTTCTCTATTTGCACTCCTTACAACTAACTTGCTCTTCATATGGACATTGGGATTAGCCTGTTGTGCTTGTTTTTAGGGTCTCATTGGGCCTGTTTTCATGTTCCTAAGTTCTCATTTGTCATGTGCTTATGGTCTCATCGGGCCTGTTGTTCTGGTGCTTTAGTTCTCATTGGGCCTGTTGTGCTGGTTCTTTAGGTCTAATTGGGCCTGTTGTGCTGGTTCTTTAGGTCTAATTGGGCCTGTTGTGGTTGTGGCATAAAACAAATCCTCCAACTTAGGCCTACTTGAAGCCATAGCATAGTGTTGAGACAAATGGCATGAGTACAGGCCCAAGACTCATTGTAAGTTTGCAATCCTTTAATTCTTTATATATTTTGTCAGTGTTTGTGTATGTTTAATGCATGAGGTTGGGTGCTGTAGTGCTTTTGCAGAAAGCTTCTCTTTTTTCTTGTTTGTTTGTTTGTGTTTCTCTATTTGCACTCCTTACAACTAACTTGCTCTTCATATGGACATTGGGATAAGCCTGTTGTGCTGGTGCTTTAGTTCTCATTGGGCCTGTTGTGCTGGTGCTTTAGGTCTCATTGGGCCTGTTGTGATTGTGGCATAAAACAAATCCTACAACTTAGGCCTACTTGAAGCCATACCTGACACCCATTCCCATCTATTCTAAGGGTAGTAGTATATTTCAGATGTGTCTCTGTACACTACAACTGACTTTGGATTTGTATGCTATCTGGATGTTTTACTGGAAGAATATTACATTACAAATTGTGAAAATCAGCATATTTTATGTATATATTTATTATTGTTATATATTGTTTTTTATTTAAAGTGCTAAGTGCTTGCCAAACTTGACTGAGCTCCCCAAACTCAAGTGGAAATGTGCTTGTATGTACAAACGAACATTTTTTTGGCTCATTAGTAAGACAGCCCGATTCACCTTGGTGAAGTTTATATTGCTAGCATTTTCTGAGGAGACCCTGAAAGCTGTTTATCATGAAATTCATGTGTCATACTGTCATGTGTGTCTCTTGTATGATCTTTGTTCTTTGAAATGCAGCTTCTCCTAGTCTTAGAAATATGTGGAAATAGTACCACCAGTGAAAGTGGTGAGATTTGGTATGGGGGGTGAGATTAGGCGCAGCAGTGTTAACTGAGTGTTAACTGTTTACTAGCTCTCATGTTGCTTGTTAATCATTTCTTTGTATTCTTTAATATTAGCTTTGGCTTGTTTCTTAGCCAGTGTCAATCCTTGCGCTATCTACTGTGTGTTACTTTACATTACTTTGCTTTACTAACCTGTGTTTTTTCTCAAGAAACATGATTGCCGTGGAGAGACACTGTTAGGAAGAAGACAGACGCCAGAATCGAGGGAGCAAGCCGCTCAGCTGACTTTTTGTGCTCCGCTGCTGATTGCAGGTTTGACGTCCGGTCCTCTACCACCTAGAAAGGCTTCACCTGTGCTGCCTGGGATCTGTTTTGCTTTACGGTACCATTGAGAAGGTGCTACTCTAGGGATTATTGTCCCTACCCAGTCCCACAGGTAAGTCAGGTAAGTATTTATTTACTCTATTCAAATAACTTGTTCTGCCATTTCTCTACTTGTATTAAAGTAATATTAGTATCTCTTGCTCATATTTCAAACCCTGCAGTATCGCGATGATGTCGGTGTTTGTAATCATAGATGTCAGAAAATGAGTTATAACAATCTGAGGAACAAAAGGAAACATATGTATCAATTCTTATGAGAACCAGTGATATTACATTTAAATTTGGGTTGTACAATCTCTGGCAACTAAAGCAGTCCTTGTCAATTGTTATTACTGATAACTTAGTTCACTATGTCTAATGAGTACGTAACCCTGAATGAATCCCCTGTCCCAGCTTTTAGATGTTACAGTTACCCACACAGGTCTGATTTTGGTGGTGGTGTAGATGCAATTTATGGTACATTTCTGATGAAAAGCTAGATTTTGTCTGTTCCATCTACAACACTGTTTAGCTGTCTATATGTCCCTCTTCAATTTTGTCTGTCCATGTGCAACTCTGAGGCTGGCTGGCTGTCCATCTGACTATGAAACAATTCTGGCTAGCTCTCTATCCAAGAGAAACTGAGTTGTTGTTTTTTTTGTTTGTTTGTTTGTTTGTTTTGCTTTTTTTGCATTTTTGCATATTCAGTTTCTTTATATATATATATATATATATATATATATATATATATATAGACTTTCTTTTTTCTCATACAGGTTTTCAGGAGCCCATGATCCCATCCCTCTATGAATGTGGATTTGGCCAACAAGAGTCTAGCCATCTGCAAATGTGTGTGGTTGTCTCCATCTGGAACTGTGGCTGGCTGGATTTCTGTAAGTGTGATTCAGGTGGGTGATCATTTAGTTTCTATACATGTATTGACTGATTTTTTTTTTTTTTTTTTAATCATACAGTTTCCCAGGATCCCATGACTGACTCCCTCTCTGAAGGTGGAAACGACTAACAAAGGTCATTCCATCTGCATCTCCATTACAGCTATACAGTGTGTGCAGAATTATTAGACCGGTTGTATTTAAGAGGATTCTTTTGAACAACAACTATGTTCTCAATCAACCCAAAAGACTCATAAATATCAAAGCTTAATATTTTTGGAAGTTGGAGTGTTTTTTTTTGTTTTTAGATTTGGGAGATCTTGGGAGGATATCTGTTTGTGCAGGTAACTATTACTGTGCAGAATTATTAGGCAACTTAATAAAAAACAAATATATACCCATCTCACTTGTTTTTAACCAGGTAAACCAATATAACAACACACAATTTAGAAATAAACATTTCTGACACTCAAAAGTCTTCCATCTATAGATTCTGTCAGTTGCTTGATCTGTTTACGATCAACATTGCGTGCAGCAGACACCACAGCCTCCCAGACACTGTTCAGAGAGGTGTACTGTTTTCTCTCCCTGTAGATCTCACATTTTATGAGGGACCACAGGTTCTCTATGGGGTTCAGATCAGGATGACTGAAGCCGTGGATGACTCCTGAGGTGCGTGCGCTACTGAGGACCCGCGACTCGGCCTTCAGAGTGGGTGACAAGGCGGCCCTGAGGAAAGCAAGAGCCAAATTGTCACGAGCCATCCGAGAGGCAAAGCACACACCCCCAGAGAATCCACAGCCACTTCAAGGACACGGGTGACACGCGGCGCATGTGGCAGGGCATCCAGGAAATCACAAACTACAGGACAATGCCACCGTCCTGTGACAGTGATGCCTTCCTCCCCGATGCCCTGAATGACTTTAATGCACGGTTTGAGGCACAGAACAACACGTCGGTAAGAAAGATCACGCCCAAGCCGGACGAGAAGGTGTTGTGCCTGACTGCAGTGGACGTGAGGAAAACTCTGCGCAGAGTCAACCCATGGAAAGCTGCAGGACCAGACAACATCCCCGGCAGAGTGCTGTGAGAGTGTGCAGACCAGTTGACAGATGTTCTCACGGACATCTTCAACGTGTCCTTGCGCAGCTCCACTGTCCCAACGTGCCTCAAGACCACCACCATCGTCCCCGTGCCGAAGAAGACTCTGCAACAGCTTCTTCCCCCAAGCCATCAGACTTCTCAACTCAACTCAGCTTCTGAACTGATGTCTTTTCTGTTACATGCACATTCTCTCTCTCTCTCCCCAACCATTTACCCCAGATAAAAGGGGAAGCATTTTTGCACAAACCATTTGCACTAATAACTTACTACCTCACTGGACTCTATTTATTACACATTGCACAAATTTGCACACTACTGGCAATTATTTATTATTCTCTGTCTGCACTTGTGTTTTGTATGCACTGTCTATGTTGCACCATGGTCCTGGAGGAACGTTGTTTCGTTTCACTGTGTACTCTGTATGTAGTTGAAATGACAATAAAACCCACTTGACTTGACTTGACTTGAGGTGAACAAGGGGGCCATGTCATCATTTTTTCTTCTTTTAGACCCTTACTGGCCAGCCATGCTGTGGAGTATTTGGATGCATGTGATGGAGCCATTGTCCTGCATGAAAATCATGTTTTCCTTGAACGATACAGACTTCTTTCTGTACCACTGCTTGAAGGTGTCTTCCAGAAACTGACAGTAGGTCTGGGAGTTGAGCTTCACTCCATCCTCAACCCGAAAAGGTTCCACAAGTTCATCTTTGATGATACCAGCCCATGGCCAGATGGATCCAGCCTCGGGCCCATGCATCTGGCCCATCAAGAGTCACTCGCATTTCATCAGTCCATAAAACCTTGAAAATAAATAAATAAATAAATTTCAGTCTTTCAGCCTTCCTTACCTTGGCCATGTCCCTGAGTATCGCACATCTTGTGCTTTTTGATACTCCAGTAACATTGCAGCTCTGAAATATGGCAAAACTGGTGGCAAATGGCATCTTGGCAGCTTCACGCTTGATTTCTCAATTCATGGGCAGTTATTTTGCGCCTTTTTTTTTAACACGTTTCTTGCGACCCTGTTGGCTATTTGCCATGAAACGCTTGATTGTTCGTTGATCACGCTTCAAATGTTTGGCAATTTCAAGACTGCTGCATCCCTCTGCAAAATTTTTGACTTTTCAGAATCTGTCAAATCTCTCTTCTGACCCATTTTGCCAAAGGAAAGGAAGTTGTCTAATAATTAAGCACACCTTATATAGGGTGTTGATGTCATTAGACCACACCCCTTCTCATTGCAGAGATGCACATCACCTGATTTACTTGATTGGTAGTTGGCTTTCAAGCCTATAGAGCTTGGAGTAGGACATGTATAAAAAGGATGATGTGATCAAAATACTCATTTGCTTAATAATTCTGCACACAGTGTATTCTGTCCATCTTCAACTGTGTGAGGCTGACTGTTCGTAAACAGCTTTGATACAGGTAAGTGATCATTCAGTTTCTATACTGTATTGACTTTTTTCTCTTTTTTGTCGTACAGTTTCCCAGGATCCCATTACCGACTCCCTCACTGAAGGTGGTATAACCAAGGTCTTTACATCTGCATCTACATTTAAAACTACTGGCTGGCTGGTATTCTGTCCATCTTCAACTGTGTGAGGCTGACTGTTCGCAAACAGCTGTGATACTGGTAAGTCATCATTCAGTTTCTATACACGTATTGACTTTTTTTCTTTTTTGTCGTAAAGTTTCCCAGGATCCCTTTACCGACTCATTCTCTGAAGGTGGACTATCAAGGGTCTAGGGTCTGACTGTTCGTAAACAGCTGTGATACGGGTAAGTGATCATTCAGTACATGTATTGACTTTTTTTCTCTTTTTTGTCGTACAGTTTCCCAGGATCCCGTGACCGAATCCCTCTCTGAAGGTGGAAACGACTAACAAGGATTTTTCCATCTGCATCTCCATTTACAACTGTGACTGGCTGGCTGGTATTCTGTCCATCTTCAACTGTGTGAGGCTGACGGTTCGTAAACAGCTGTGATACTGGTAAGTGATTATTCAGTTTCTATACATGTATTGACTTTTTTTCTTTTTTGTCATACACTTTCCCAGGATCCCGTGACCGACTCCCTCTCTGAAGGTGGAAACGACTAACAAGGATTTCTCCATTCTCTACTATGACTGGCTGGCTGGTATTCTGTCCGTCTTCAAATGTGTGAGGCTGACTGTTCGTAAACAGCTGTGATACTGGTAAGTGATCATTTAGTACATGTATTGACTTTTTTTTTCATTTTTGTCGTACAGTTTCGCAGGATCCCATTACTGACTCCCTTTCTGAAGGTGGACTGTCTAGGGTCTGACCGTTTGTGAACAGCTTTGAAACAGGTAAGTGATTATTCATGTTCTATACATGTATTGACTTTTTTTTCTTTTTTGTCATACAGTTTCCCAGGATCCCGTGACCGACTCCCTCTCTGAAAGTGGAAACGACTAACAAGGATTTTTCCATCTGCATCTCCATTCCCTACTATGACTGGCTGGCTGGTATTCTGTCCATCTTCAACTGTGTGAGGCTGACTGTTCACAAACAGCTTTGATACAGGTAAGTGATCATTCAGTTTCTATACACGTATTGACTTTTTTTCTTTCTTGTCATACAATTTCCCAGGATCCCATTACCGACTCCCCCTCTGAAGGTGGACTATCAAGGGTCTAGGGTCTGACTGTTGGTAAACAGCTGTGATACTGGTAATTGATTATTCAGTACATATACTGACTTTATTTTCTTTTTTTGTCGTACACTTTCGCAGGATCCCGTTACCGACTCCCCCTCTGAAGGTGGACTATCAAGGGTCTAGGGTCTGACTGTTCGTAAACAGCTGTGATACTGGTAAGTGATCATTCAGTACATGTATTGACTTTTTTTTCTTTTTTGTCGTACAGTTTCGCAGGATCCCGTGACCGACTCCCTCTCTGAAGGTGGACTAACCAAGGTCTTTACATCTGCATCTCCATTTACAACTGTGACTGGCTGGCTGGTATTCTGTCCATCTTCAACTGTGTGAGGCTGACTGTCCGTAAACAGCTGTTATACAGGTAAGTGATCATTCAGTACATGTATTTACTTTTTTTTGATCTTTTTTGTTGTACAGTTTCCCAGGATCCCGTGACCGACTCCCTCTCTGAAGGTGGAAACGACTAACAAGGATTTTTCCATCTGCATCTCCATTCTCTACTATGACTGGCTGGCTGGTATTCTGTCCATCTTCAACTGTGTGAGGCTGACTGTCCGTAAACAGCTGTTATACAGGTAAGTGATCATTCAGTTTCTATACACGTATTGACTTTTTTTTTTCTTTTTTGTCGTACAGTTTCCCAGGATCCCGTGAAGGTTGAAACGACTAACAAGGATTTCTCCATCTGCATCTCCATTCTCTACTATGACTGGCTGGCAGGTATTCTGTCCATCTTGAACTGTGTGAGTCTGACTGTTCGTAATAGCTTTGATACAGGTAAGTGATCATTCAGTTTCTATACATGTATTGACTTTTTTTCTTTTTTGTCGTACAGTTTCCTAGCATCCCGTGACCGACTCCCTCTCTGAAGGTGGAAACGACTAACAAGAGTCTATCCATTTTCTTCTCACTTCACAACTCTATATAGGTAAATACAGCTATATTCTGTCCATCTTCAGCTGTGTGAGGCTGAATGTTCGTAAACAGCTGTTATACAGGTAAGTGATTGTTCAGTTTCCATACATGTATTGACTTTTTTTTCTTCTTGTCGTACAGTTTCGCAGGATCCCATTACCGACTCCCTCTATGAAGGTGGACAATCAAGGGTCTAGGGTCTGACTGTTGGTAAACAGCTGTGATACTGGTAAGTGATTATTCAGTACATATACTAACTTTTTTTTCTTTTTTGTTGTACAGTTTCGCAGGATCCTGTTACCGACTCCCTCTATGAAGGTGGACAATCAAGGGTCTAGGGTCTGACTGTTGGTAAACAGCTGTGATACTGGTAAGTGATTATTCAGTACATATACTGACTTTTTTTTCTTTTTTGTCGTACATTTTCCCAGGATTCCATTACTGACTCCCTCTCTGAAGGTGGACTATCAAGGGTCTAGGGTCTGAGTGTTCGTAAACAGCTGTGATATAGGTAAGTGATCATTCAGTACATGTATTGACTTTTTTTTTTTTCTTTTATTGTACAGTTTCGCAGGATCCCATTACCGACTCCCTCTATGAAGGTGGACAATCAAGGGTCTAGGGTCTGACTGTTGGTAAACAGCTGTGATACTGGTAAGTGATTATTCAGTACATATACTGACTTTATTTTCTTTTTTGTTGTACAGTTTCGCAGGATCCTGTTACCGACTCCCTCTCTGAAGGTGGACTAACCAAGGTCTTTATATCTGCATCTCCATTTACAACTGTGACTGGCTGGCTGGTATTCTGTCCATCTTCAACTGTGTGAGGCTGACTGTCCGTAAAGAGCTGTTATACAGGTAAGTGATCATTCAGTTTCTATACACATTCATTCAGTTTCAGTTACACATTCATTCAGTTTCTATACACATTCAGTTTTTTTTCTTTTTTGTCGTACAGTTTCCCAGGATCCTGTGAAGGTTGAAAAGACTAACAAGGATTTCTCCATCTGCATCTCCATTCTCTACTATGACTGGCTGGCAGGTATTCTGTCCATCTTGAACTGTGTGAGTCTGACTGTTCGTAATAGCTTTGATACAGGTAAGTGATCATTCAGTTTCTATACATGTATTGACTTTTTTTTTTTTTGTGTTATACAGTTTCCCAGGATCCCGTGACCGAATCCCTCACTGAAGGTGGAAACGAATAACAAGGATTTTTCCATCTGCATCTCCATTCTCTACTATGACTGGCTGGCTGGTATTCTGTCCATATTCAACTGTGTGAGGCTGACTGTTCGCAAACAGCTTTGATACAGGTAAGTGATCATTCAGTTTCTATACATGTATTGACTTTATTTTCTTTTTTGTCGTACAGTTTCGCAGGATCCTATTACCGACTCCCTCTCTGAAGGTGGACAATCAAGGGTCTAGGGTCTAACTTTTGGTAAACAGCTGTGATACTGGTAAGTGATTATTCAGTACATGTATTGACTTTTTTTTCTTTTTTCTTGTACAGTTTCGCAGGATCCTGTTACCGACTCCCTTTCTGAAGGTGGACTATCAAGGGTCTGACTGTTGGTAAACAGCTGTGATGCTGGTAAGTGATCATTCAGTACGTGTTGACTTTTTTTTTCTTTTTGTCGTATAGTTTCGCAGGATCCCATTACCGACTCCCTCTCTGAAGGTGTAAACGACTAACAAGGATTTTTCCATCTGCATCTCCATTCTCTACTATGACTCTCTGGCTGGTATTCTGTCCATCTTCAACTGTGTGAGGCTGACTGTCCGTAAACAGCTGTTATACAGGTAAGTGATCATTCAGTTTCTATACACGTATTGACTTTTTTTTTTTCTTTTTTGTCGTACAGTTTCCCAGGATCCCGTGAAGGTTGAAACGACTTACAAGGATTTCTCCATCTGCATCTCCATTCTCTACTATGACTGGCTGGAAGGTATTCTGTCCATCTTGAACTGTGTGAGTCTGACTGTTCGTAAACAGCTGTGATGCTGGTAAGTGATCATTCAGTACGTGTTGACTTTTTTTTTTCTTTTTTGTCGTACAGTTTCGTAGGATCCTGTTACCGACTCCCTCTATGAAGGTGGACAATCAAGGGTCTAGGGTCTGACTGTTGGTAAACAGCTGTGATACTGGTAAGTGATTATTCAGTACATATACTGACTTTTTGTTCTTTTTTGTCGTACAGTTTCCCAGGATTCCATTACTTCCTCCCACTCTTAAGGTGGACTATCAAGGGTCTAGGGTCTGAGTGTTCGTAAACAGCTTTGATACAAGTAAGTGCTTATTCAGTTCATATACACGTATCCACTTTTTTTTCTTTTTTGTCATACACTTTCCCAGGATTCTATTACCGACTCCCTCTCTGAAGGTGGACTATCAAGTGTCTAGAGTCTGAGTGTTCGTAAACAGCTGTGATACAGGTAAGTGATCATTCAGTACATGTATTGACTTTTTTTTTTTTTTTTGTCGTACAGTTTCCCAGGATTCCATTACTTCCTCCCTCTCTGAAGGTGGACTATCAAGGGTCTAGGGTCTGAGTGTTCGTAAACAGCTTTGATACAAGTAAGTGCTTATTCAGTTCATATACACGTATCCACTTTTTTTTCTTTTTTGTCATACACTTTCCCAGGATTCTATTACCGACTCCCTCTCTGAAGGTGCACTATCAAGGGTCTAGGGTCTGACTGTTCGTAAACAGCTTTGATACAAGTAAGTGATCATTCAGTACATGTATTGACTTTTTTTTTCATTTTGGTCGTACAGTTTCGCAGGATCCCGTAAAGGTTGAAACGACTAACAAGGATTTCTCCATCTGCATCTCCATTCCCTACTATGACTGGCTGGCAGGTATTCTGTCCATCTTGAACTGTGTGAGTCTGACTGTTCGTAACAGCTTTGATACAGGTAAGTGATCATTCAGTTTCTATACATGTATTGACTTTTTTTTCTTTTTTCTCGTGCAGTTTCCTAGGATCCCGTGACCGACTCCCTCTCTGAATGTTGAAACGACTAACAAGAGTCTATCAATTTTCTTCTCACTTCACAACTCTATATAGGTAAATACAGCTATATTCTGTCCATCTTTAGCTGTGTGAGGCTGAATGTTCGTAAACAGCTGTTATACAGGTAAGTGATCATTCAGTACATGTATTGACTTTTTTTTCTTCTTGTCGTACAGTTTCCCAGGATTCCATTACCGACTCCCTCTATGAAGGTGGACAATCAAGGGTCTAGGGTCTGAGTGTTCGTAAACAGCTGTGATACAGGTAAGTGATCTTTCAGTACATGTATTGACTTTTTTTTTTCTTTTGTCGTACAGTTTCGCAGGATCCCATTACCGACTCCCCCTCTGAAGGTGGACAATCAAGGGTCTAGGGTCTGACTGTTGGTAAACAGTTGTGATACTGGTAAGTGATTATTCAGTACATATACTGACTTTTTTTTCTTTTTTCTTGTACAGTTTCGCAGGATCCTGTTATCGACTCCCTCTCTGAAGGTGGACTATCAAGGGTCTAGGGTCTGAGTGTTCGTGAACAGCTGTGATACAGGTAAGTGATCATTCAGTACATGTATTGACTTTTTTTTTTCTTTTTTGTCGTACAGTTTCGCAGGATCCCATTACCGACTCCCTCTATGAAGGTGGACAATCAAGGGTCTAGGCTCTGACTGTTGGTAAACAGCTGTGATACTGGTAAGTGATTATTCAGTACATATACTAACTTTTTTTTTCTTTTTTGTTGTACAGTTTCGCAGGATCCCGTGACCGACTCCCTCTCTGAAGGTGCACTATCAAGGGTCTAGGATCTGACTGTTCGTAAACAGCTTTGATACAAGTAAGTGATTATTCAGTTTCTATAGACGTATTGACTTTTTTTCTTTCTTGTCATACGATTTCCCAGGATCCCATTTCGGACTCCCCCTCTGAATGTGGACTATCAAGGGTCTAGGGTCTGACTGTTCGTAAACAGCTGTGATACTGGTAAATGATCATTCAGTACATGTATTGACTTTTTTTTTCTGTTGTCGTACAGTTTCGCAGGATCCCATTACCGACTCCCTCTATGAAGGTGGACAATCAAGGGTCTAGGGTCTGACTGTTGGTAAACAGCTGTGATACTGGTAAGTGATTATTCAGTACATATACTGACTTTATTTTCTTTTTTCTTGTACAGTTTCGCAGGATCCTGTTACCGACTCCCTCTCTGAAGGTGGACTATCAAGGGTCTAGGGTCTGAGTTTTCGTGAACAGCTGTGATACAGGTAAGTGACCATTCAGTACATGTATTGAATTTTTTTTTCTTTTTTGTCGTACAGTTTCGCAGGATCCCATTACCGACTCCCTTTATGAAGGTGGACAATCAAGGGTCTAGGGTCTAACTTTTGGTAAACAGCTGTGATACTGGTAAGTGATTATTCAGTACATATACTGACTTTCTTTTCTTTTTTCTTGTACAGTTTCGCAGGATCCCATTACCGACTCCCTTTATGAAGGTGGACAATCAAGGGTCTAGGGTCTAACTTTTGGTAAACAGCTGTGATACTGGTAAGTGATTATTCAGTACATATACTGACTTTCTTTTCTTGTTTCTTGTACAGTTTCGCAGGATCCCATTACCGACTCCCTCTATGAAGGTGGACAATCAAGGGTCTAGGGTCTGACTGTTGGTAAACAGCTGTGATACTGGTAAGTGATTATTCAGTACATATACTAACTTTTTTTTTCTTTTTTGTTGTACAGTTTCGCAGGATCCCGTGACCGACTCCCTCTATGAAGGTGGACAATCAAGGGTCTAGGGTCTGACTGTTGGTAAACAGCTGTGATACTGGTAAGTGATTATTCAGTACATATACTAACTTTTTTTTTCTTTTTTGTTGTACAGTTTCGCAGGATCCCGTGACCGACTCCCTCTATGAAGGTGGACAATCAAGGGTCTAGGGTCTGACTGTTGGTAAACAGCTGTGATACTGGTAAGTGATTATTCAGTACATATACTGACTTTTTTTTCTTTTTTGTCGTACAGTTTCCCAGGATTCCATTACTGACTCCCTCTCTGAAGGTGGACTATCAAGGGTCCAGGGTCTGAGTGTTCGTAAACAGCTGTGATACAGGTAAGTGATCATTCAGTATATGTATTGACTTTTTTTTTTCTTTTGTCGTACAGTTTCGCAGGATCCCATTACCGACTCCCTCTATGAAGGTTGACAATCAAGGGTCTAGGGTCTGACTGTTGGTAAACAGCTGTGATACTGGTAAGTGATTATTCAGTACATATACTGACTTTTTTTTCTTTTTTCTTGTACACTTTCGCAGGACCCTGTTACCGACTCCCTCTCTGAAGGTGCACTATCAAGGGTCTAGGATCTGACTGTTCGTAAACAGCTTTGATACAAGTAAGTGATTATTCAGTTTCTATAGACGTATTGAATTTTTTTCTTTCTTGTCATACAATTTCCCAGGATCCCATTTCGGACTCCCCCTCTGAAGGTGGACTATCAAGGGTCTAGGGTCTGACTGTTCGTAAACAGCTGTGATACTGGTAAATGATCATTCAGTACATGTATTGACTTTTTTTTTCTGTTGTCGTACAGTTTCGCAGGATCCCATTACCGACTCCCTCTATGAAGGTGGACAATCAAGGGTCTAGGGTCTGACTGTTGGTAAACAGCTGTGATACTGGTAAGTGATTATTCAGTACATATACTGACTTTTTTTTCTTTTTTCTTGTACAGTTTCGCAGGATCCTGTTACCGACTCCCTCTCTGAAGGTGGACTATCAAGGGTCTAGGGTCTGAGTTTTCGTGAACAGCTGTGATACAGGTAAGTGACCATTCAGTACATGTATTGAATTTTTTTTTCTTTTTTGTCGTACAGTTTCGCAGGATCCCATTACCGACTCCCTTTATGAAGGTGGACAATCAAGGGTCTAGGGTCTAACTTTTGGTAAACAGCTGTGATACTGGTAAGTGATTATTCAGTACATATACTGACTTTCTTTTCTTTTTTCTTGTACAGTTTCGCAGGATCCCATTACCGACTCCCTTTATGAAGGTGGACAATCAAGGGTCTAGGGTCTAACTTTTGGTAAACAGCTGTGATACTGGTAAGTGATTATTCAGTACATATACTGACTTTCTTTTCTTTTTTCTTGTACAGTTTCGCAGGATCCTGTTACCGACTCCCTCTATGAAGGTGGACAATCAAGGGTCTAGGGTCTGACTGTTGGTAAACAGCTGTGATACTGGTAAGTGATTATTCAGTGTATATATACTAACTTTTTTTTCTTTTTTGTTGTACAGTTTCGCAGGATCCTGTTACCGACTCCCTCTATGAAGGTGGACAATCAAGGGTCTAGGGTCTAACTTTTGGTAAACAGCTGTGATACTGGTAAGTGATTATTCAGTACATGTGCTGACATTTTTTTCTTTTTTGTCGTACAGGTTCCCAGGATTCCATTACTGACTCCCTCTCTGAAGGTGGACTATCAAGGGTCTAGGGTCTGAGTGTTCGTAAACAGCTGTGATACAGGTAAGTGATCATTCAGTACATATACTGACTTTTTTTTCTTTTTTCTTGTACACTTTCGCAGGATCCTGTTACCGACTCCCTCTCTGAAGTTGCACTATCAAGGGTCTAGGGTCTGACTCTTCGTGAACAGCTGTGATACAGGTAAGTGATTATTCAGTTTCTATACACGTATTGACTTTTTTTTTCTTTTTTGTCGTACAGTTTCCCAGGATCCCGTGAAGGTTGAAACGACTAACAAGGATTTCTCCATCTGCATCTCCATTCTCTACTATGACTGGCTGGCAGGTATTCTGTCCATCTTGAACTGTGTGAGTCTGACTGTTCGTAATAGCTTTGATACAGGTAAGTGATCATTCAGTTTCTATACATGTATTGACTCTTTTTTCTTTTTTCTCGTACAGTTTCCTAGGATCCCGTGACCGACTCCCTCTCTGAATGTGGAAACGACTAACAAGAGTCTATCCATTTTCTTCTCACTTCACAACTCTATATAGGTAAATACAGCTATATTCTGTCCATCTTCAGCTGTGTGAGGCTGAATGTTCGTAGACAGCTGTTATACAGGTAAGTGATTGTTCAGTTTCTATACACGTTCTGACTTTTTTCTTTTTTGTCGTACAGTTTCCCAGGATTCCATTACCGACTCCCTCTCTGAAGGTGGACAATCAAGGGTCTAGGGTCTGACTGTTGGTAAACAGCTGTGATACAGGTAAGTGATCATTCAGTACATGTATTGACTTTTTTTTTTCTTTTTTGTTGTACAGTTTCGCAGGATCCCATTACCGACTCCCTCTATGAAGGTGGACAATCAAGGGTCTAGGGTCTGACTGTTGGTAAACAGCTGTGATACTGGTAAGTGATTATTCAGTGTATAAATACTAACTTTTTTTTCTTTTTTGTTGTACAGTTTCGCAGGATCCTGTTACCGACTCCCTCTATGAAGGTGGACAATCAAGGGTCTAGGGTCTGACTGTTGGTAAACAGCTGTGATACTGGTAAGTGATCATTCAGTATATGTATTGACTTTTTTTTTTCTTTTGTCGTACAGTTTCGCAGGATCCCATTACCGACTCCCTCTATGAAGGTGGACAATCAAGGGTCTAGGGTCTGACTGTTGGTAAACAGCTGTGATACTGGTAAGTGATTATTCAGTGTATATATACTAACTTTTTTTTCTTTTTTGTTGTACAGTTTCGCAGGATCCTGTTACTGACTCCCTCTATGAAGGTGGACAATCAAGGGTCTAGGGTCTGACTGTTGGTAAACAGCTGTGATACTGGTAAGTGATCATTCAGTATATGTATTGACTTTTTTTTTCTTTTGTCGTACAGTTTCCCTGGATTCCATTACTGACTCCCTCTCTGAAGGTGGACTATCAAGGGCCTAGGGTCTGAGTGTTCGTGAACAGCTGTGATACAGGTAAGTGATCATTCAGTACATGTATTGACTTTTTTTTTTCTTTTTTGTTGTACAGTTTCGCAGGATCCCATTACCGACTCCCTCTATGAAGGTGGACAATCAAGGGTCTAAGGTCTGACTGTTGGTAAACAGCTGTGATACTGGTAAGTGATTATTCAGTGTATATGTACTAACTTTTTTTTCTTTTTTGTTGTACAGTTTCGCAGGATCCTGTTACCGACTCCCTCTATGAAGGTGGACAATCAAGGGTCTAGGGTCTGACTGTTGGTAAACAGCTGTGATACTGGTAAGTGATCATTCAGTATATGTATTGACTTTTTTTTTTCTTTTGTCGTACAGTTTCGCAGGATCCCATTACCGACTCCCTCTATGAAGGTGGACAATCAAGGGTCTAGGGTCTGACTGTTGGTAAACAGCTGTGATACTGGTAAGTGATTATTCAGTACATATACTGACTTTTTTTTCTTTTTTCTTGTACACTTTCGCAGGATCCTGTTACCGACTCCCTCTCATAAGGTGCACTATCAAGGGTCTAGGGTCTGACTGTTCGTAAACAGCTTTGATACAGGTAAGTGATCATTCAGTTTCTATACACGTACTGACTTTTTTTTTCTTTTTTGTCATACAGTTTCCCAGGATTCTATTACCGACTCCCTATCTGAAGGTGGACTATCAAGGGTCTAGGGTCTGACTGTTCGTGAACAGCTGTGATACAGGTAAGTGATCATTCAGTTTCTATACACGTATTGACTTTTTTTTTCTTTTTTGTCGTACAGTTTCCCAGGATCCCGTGAAGGTTGAAACGACTAACAAGGATTTCTCCATCTGCATCTCCATTCTCTACTATGACTGGCTGGCAGGTATTCTGTCCATCTTGAACTGTGTGAGTCTGACTGTTCGTAATAGCTTTGATACAGGTAAGTGATCATTCAGTTTCTATACATGTATTGACTCTTTTTTTCTTTTTTCTCGTACAGTTTCCTAGGATCCCGTGACCGACTCCCTCTCTGAATGTGGAAACGACTAACAAGAGTCTATCCATTTTCTTCTCACTTCACAACTCTATATAGGTAAATACAGCTATATTCTGTCCATCTTCAGCTGTGTGAGGCTGAATGTTCGTAAACAGCTGTTATACAGGTAAGTGATTGTTCAGTTTCTATACACGTTCTGACTTTTTTCTTTTTTGTCGTACAGTTTCCCAGGATTCCATTACCGACTCCCTCTCTGAAGGTGGACTATCAAGGGTCTAGGGTCTGACTGTTGGTAAAGAGCTGTGATACTGGTAAGTGATTATTCAGTATATATACTGACTTTTTTTTTCATTTTTCTTGTACAGTTTTGCAGGATCCTGTTACCGACTCCCTCTCTGAAGGTGGACAATCAAGGGTCTAGGGTCTGACTGTTGGTAAACAGCTGTGATACTGGTAAGTGATTATTCAGTACATATACTAACTTTTTTTTTCTTTTTTGTTGTACAGTTTCGCAGGATCCCGTGACCGACTCCCTCTATGAAGGTGGACAATCAAGGGTCTAGGGTCTGACTGTTGGTAAACAGCTGTGATACTGGTAAGTGATTATTCAGTACATATACTGACTTTATTTTCTATTTTGTTGTACAGTTTCGCAGGATCCTGTTACCGACTCCCTCTATGAAGGTGGACTATCAAGGGTCTAGGGTCTGAGTGTTCGTGAACAGCTGTGATACAGGTAAGTGATCATTCAGTACATGTATTGACTTTTTTTTTTCTTTTTTGTCACACAGTTTCGCAGGATCCCATTACCGACTCCCTCTATGAAGGTGGACAATCAAGGGTCTAGGGTCTGACTGTTGGTAAACAGCTGTGATACTGGTAAGTGATTATTCAGTACATATACTAACTTTTTTTTTCTTTTTTGTTGTACAGTTTCGCAGGATCCCGTGACCGACTCCCTCTATGAAGGTGGACAATCAAGGGTCTAGGGTCTGACTGTTGGTAAACAGCTGTGATACTGGTAAGTGATTATTCAGTACATATACTGACTTTATTTTCTATTTTGTCATACAGTTTCGCAGGATCCTGTTACCGACTCCCTCTCTGAAGGTGGACTATCAAGGGTCTAGGGTCTGACTGTTCGTAAACAGCTTTGATACAAGTAAGTGATTATTCAGTTTCTATAGACGTATTGACTTTTTTTCTTTCTTGTCATACAATTTCCCAGGATCCCATTTCGGACTCCCCCTCTGAAGGTGGACTATCAAGGGTCTAGGGTCTGACTGTTCGTAAACAGCTGTGATACTGGTAAGTGATCATTCAGTACATGTATTGACACTTTTTTTCTTTTGTCGTACATTTTCGCAGGATCCCATTACCGACTCCCTCTCTAAAGGTGGACAATCAAGGGTCTAGGGTCTGACTGTTGGTAAACAGTTGTGATACTGGTAAGTGATTATTCAGTACATATACTGACTTTTTTTTCTTTTTTCTTGTACAGTTTCGCAGGATCCTATTATCGACTCCCTCTCTGAAGGTGGACTATCAAGGGTCTAGGGTCTGAGTGTTCGTGAACAGCTGTGATACAGGTAAGTGATCATTCAGTACATGTATTGACTTTTTTTTTTCTTTTTTGTCGTACAGTTTCGCAGGATCCCATTACCGACTCCCTCTATGAAGGTGGACAATCAAGGGTCTAGGGTCTGACTGTTGGTAAACAGCTGTGATACTGGTAAGTGATTATTCAGTACATATACTGACTTTTTTTTCTTTTTTCTTGTACACTTTCGCAGGACCCTGTTACCGACTCCCTCTCTGAAGGTGCACTATCAAGGGTCTAGGGTCTGACTGTTCGTAAACAGCTTTGATACAAGTAAGTGATTATTCAGTTTCTATACACGTATTGACTTTTTTTCTTTCTTGTCATACAATTTCCCAGGATCCCATTTCGGACTCCCCCTCTGAAGGTGGACTATCAAGGGTCTAGGGTCTGAGTGTTCGTGAACAGCTGTGATACAGGTAAGTGATCATTCAGTACATGTATTTACTTTTTTTTTTTCTTTTTTGTCGTACAGTTTCGCAGGATCCCATTACCGACTCCCTCTATGAAGGTGGAAAATCAAGGGTCTAGGGTCTGACTGTTGGTAAACAGCTGTGATACTGGTAAGTGATTATTCAGTACATATACTAACTTTTTTTTTCTTTTTTGTTGTACAGTTTCGCAGGATCCTGTGACCGACTCCCTCTATGAAGGTGGACAATCAAGGGTCTAGGGTCTGACTGTTGGTAAACAGCTGTGATACTGGTAAGTGATTATTCAGTACATATACTGACTTTATTTTCTTTTTTGTTGTACAGTTTCGCAGGATCCTGTTACCGACTCCCTCTCTGAAGGTGGACTATCAAGGGTCTAGGGTCTGAGTGTTCGTGAACAGCTGTGATACTGGTAAGTGATCATTCAGTACATGTATTGACTTTTTTTTTTAATTTTTGTCGTACAGTTTTGCAGGATCCCATTACCGACTCCCTTTATGAAGGTGGACAATCAAGGGTTTAGGGTCTAACTTTTTGTAAACAGCTGTGATACTGGTAAGTGATTATTCAGTACATATACTGACTTTTTTTTCTTTTTTGTCGTACAGTTTCCCAGGATTCCATTACTGACTCCCTCTCTGAAGGTGGACTATCAAGGGTCTAGGGTCTGAGTGTTCGTGAACAGCTGTCATACAGGTAAGTGATCATTCAGTACATGTATTGACTTTTTTTTTTTCTTTTTTGTCGTACAGTTTCGCAGGATCCCATTACCGACTCCCTCTATGAAGGTGGAAAATCAAGGGTCTAGGGTCTGACTGTTGGTAAACAGCTGTGATACTGGTAAGTGATTATTCAGTACATATACTAACTTTTTTTTTCTTTTTTGTTGTACAGTTTCGCAGGATCCCGTGACCGACTCCCTCTATGAAGGTGGACAATCAAGGGTCTAGGGTCTGACTGTTGGTAAACAGCTGTGATACTGGTAAGTGATTATTCAGTACATATACTGACTTTATTTTCTTTTTTGTTGTACAGTTTCGCAGGATCCTGTTACCGACTCCCTCTCTGAAGGTGGACTATCAAGGGTCTAGGGTCTGAGTGTTCGTGAACAGCTGTGATACTGGTAAGTGATCATTCAGTACATGTATTGACTTTTTTTTTTCATTTTTGTCGTACAGTTTCGCAGGATCCCATTACCGACTCCCTTTATGAAGGTGGACAATCAAGGGTGTAGGGTCTAACTTTTGGTAAACAGCTGTGATACTGGTAAGTGATTATTCAGTACATATACTGACTTTTTTTTCTTTTTTCTTGTACAGTTTCGCAGGATCCTGTTACCGACTCCCTCTATGAAGGTGGACAATCAAGGGTCTAGGGTCTGACTGTTGGTAAACAGCTGTGATACTGGTAAGTGATTATTCAGTACATATACTGACTTTTTTTTCTTTTTTGTCGTACAGTTTCCCAGGATTCCATTACTGACTCCCTCTCTGAAGGTGGACTATCAAGGGTCTAGGGTCTGACTGTTCGTAAACAGCTGTGATACAGGTAAGTGATCATTCAGTATATGTATTGACTTTTTTTTTTCTTTTGTCGTACAGTTTCGCAGGATCCTGTTACCGACTCCCTCTATGAAGGTGGACAATCAAGGGTCTAGGGTCTGACTGTTGGTAAACAGCTGTGATACTGGTAAGTGATTATTCAGTACATATACTGACTTTTTTTTCTTTTTTGTCGTACAGTTTCCCAGGATTCCATTACTGACTCCCTCTCTGAAGGTGGACTATCAAGGGTCTAGGGTCTGAGTGTTCGTGAACAGCTGTGATACTGGTAAGTGATCATTCAGTACATGTATTGACACTTTTTTTCTTTTGTCGTACATTTTCGCAGGATCCCATTACCGACTCCCTCTATGAAGGTGGACAATCAAGGGTCTAGGGTCTGACTGTTGGTAAACAGTTGTGATACTGGTAAGTGATTATTCAGTACATATACTGACTTTTTTTTCTTTTTTCTTGTACAGTTTCGCAGGATCCTGTTATCGACTCCCTCTCTGAAGGTGGACTATCAAGGGTCTAGGGTCTGAGTGTTCGTGAACAGCTGTGATACAGGTAAGTGATCATTCAGTACATGTATTGACTTTTTTTTTTCTTTTTTGTCGTACAGTTTCGCAGGATCCTGTTACCGACTCCCTCTCTGAAGGTGGACTATCAAGGGTCTAGGGTCTGACTGTTCGTAAACAGCTTTGATACAAGTAAGTGATTATTCAGTTTCTATAGACGTATTGACTTTTTTTCTTTCTTGTCATACAATTTCCCAGGATCCCATTTCGGACTCCCCCTCTGAAGGTGGACTATCAAGGGTCTAGGGTCTGACTGTTCGTAAACAGCTGTGATACTGGTAAGTGATCATTCAGTACATGTATTGACACTTTTTTTCTTTTGTCGTACATTTTCGCAGGATCCCATTACCGACTCCCTCTATGAAGGTGGACAATCAAGGGTCTAGGGTCTGACTGTTGGTAAACAGTTGTGATACTGGTAAGTGATTATTCAGTACATATACTGACTTTTTTTTCTTTTTTCTAGTACAGTTTCGCAGGATCCTGTTATCAACTCCCTCTCTGAAGGTGGACTATCAAGGGTCTAGGGTCTGAGTGTTCGTGAACAGCTGTGATACAGGTAAGTGATCATTCAGTACATGTATTGACTTTTTTTTTTCTTTTTTGTCGTACAGTTTCGCAGGATCCCATTACCGACTCCCTCTATGAAGGTGGACAATCAAGGGTCTAGGGTCTGACTGTTGGTAAACAGCTGTGATACTGGTAAGTGATTATTCAGTACATATACTGACTTTTTTTTCTTTTTTCTTGTACACTTTCGCAGGACCCTGTTACCGACTCCCTCTCTGAAGGTGCACTATCAAGGGTCTAGGGTCTGACTGTTCGTAAACAGCTTTGATACAAGTAAGTGATTATTCAGTTTCTATACACGTATTGACTTTTTTTCTTTCTTGTCATACAATTTCCCAGGATCCCATTTCGGACTCCCCCTCTGAAGGTGGACTATCAAGGGTCTAGGGTCTGAGTGTTCGTGAACAGCTGTGATACAGGTAAGTGATTATTCAGTACATGTATTGACTTTTTTTTTTTCTTTTTTGTTGCACAGTTTCGCAGGATCCCGTGACCGACTCCCTCTATGAAGGTGGACAATCAAGGGTCTAGGGTCTGACTGTTGGTAAACAGCTGTGATACTGGTAAGTGATTATTCAGTACATATACTGACTTTATTTTCTTTTTTGTTGTACAGTTTCGCAGGATCCTGTTACCGACTCCCTCTCTGAAGGTGGACTATCAAGGGTCTAGGGTCTGAGTGTTCGTGAACAGCTGTGATACTGGTAAGTGATCATTCAGTACATGTATTGATTTTTTTTTTTAATTTTTGTCGTACAGTTTCGCAGGATCCCATTACCGACTCCCTTTATGAAGGTGGACAATCAAGGGTTTAGGGTCTAACTTTTGGTAAACAGCTGTGATACTGGTAAGTGATTATTCAGTACATATACTGACTTTTTTTTCTTTTTTGTCGTACAGTTTCCCAGGATTCCATTACTGACTCCCTCTCTGAAGGTGGACTATCAAGGGTCTAGGGTCTGAGTGTTCGTAAACAGCTGTGATACAGGTAAGTGATCATTCAGTATATGTATTGACTTTTTTTTTTTCTTTTGTCGTACATTTTCGCAGGATCCCATTACCGACTCCCTCTATGAAGGTGGACAATCTAAGGTCTAGGGTCTGACTGTTGGTAAACAGCTGTGATACTGGTAAGTGATTATTCAGTACATATACTGACTTTTTTTTCTTTTTTCTTGTACACTTTCGCAGGATCTTGTTACCGACTCCCTCTCTGAAGGTGCACTATCAAGGGTCTAGGGTCTGACTGTTCGTAAACAGCTTTGATACAGGTAAGTGATCATTCAGTTTCTATACACGTACTGACTTTTTTTTTCTTTTTTGTCATACAGTTTCCCAGGATTCTATTACCGACTCCCTATCTGAAGGTGGACTATCAAGGGTCTAGGGTCTGACTGTTCGTGAACAGCTGTGATACAGGTAAGTGATCATTCAGTTTCTATACACGTATTGACTTTTTTTTTCTTTTTTGTCGTACAGTTTCCCAGGATCCCGTGAAGGTTGAAACGACTAACAAGGATTTCTCCATCTGCATCTCCATTCTCTACTATGACTGGCTGGCAGGTATTCTGTCCATCTTGAACTGTGTGAGGCTGACTGTTCGTAATAGCTTTGATACAGGTAAGTGATCATTCAGTTTCTATACATGTATTGACTCTTTTTTCTTTTTTCTCGTACAGTTTCCTAGGATCCCGTGACCGACTCCCTCTCTGAATGTGGAAACGACTAACAAGAGTCTATCCATTTTCTTCTCACTTCACAACTCTATATAGGTAAATACAGCTATATTCTGTCCATCTTCAGCTGTGTGAGGCTGAATGTTCGTAAACAGCTGTTATACAGGTAAGTGATTGTTCAGTTTCTATACACGTTCTGACTTTTTTCTTTTTTGTCGTACAGTTTCCCAGGATTCCATTACCGACTCCCTCTCTGAAGGTGGACTATCAAGGGTCTAGGGTCTGACTGTTGGTAAAGAGCTGTGATACTGGTAAGTGATTATTCAGTATATATACTGACTTTTTTTTCTTTTTTCTTGTACAGTTTTGCAGGGTCCTGTTACCGACTCCCTCTCTGAAGGTGGACAATCAAGGGTCTAGGGTCTGACTGTTGGTAAACAGCTGTGATACAGGTAAGTGATCATTCAGTACATGTATTGACTTTTTTTTTCTTTTGTCGTACAGTTTCGCAGGATCCCATTACCGACTCCCTCTATGAAGGTGGACAATCAAGGGTCTAGGGTCTGACTGTTGGTAAACAGCTGTGATACTGGTAAGTGATTATTCAGTACATATACTGACTTTATTTTCTTTTTTGTTGTACAGTTTCGCAGGATCCTGTTACCGACTCCCTCTCTGAAGGTGGACTATCAAGGGTCTAGGGTCTGACTGTTGGTAAACAGCTGTGATACTGGTAAGTGATTATTCAGTACATATACTAACTTTTTTTTTCTTTTTTGTTGTACAGTTTCGCAGGATCCCGTGACCGACTCCCTCTATGAAGGTGGACAATCAAGGGTCTAGGGTCTGACTGTTGGTAAACAGCTGTGATACTGGTAAGTGATTATTCAGTACATATACTGACTTTTTTTTCTTTTTTCTTGTACACTTCCGCAGGACCCTGTTACCGACTCCCTCTCTGAAGGTGCACTATCAAGGGTCTAGGGTCTGACTGTTCGTAAACAGCTTTGATACAAGTAAGTGATTATTCAGTTTCTATACACGTATTGACTTTTTTTCTTTCTTGTCATACAATTTCCCAGGATCCCATTTCGGACTCCCCCTCTGAAGGTGGACTATCAAGGGTCTAGGGTCTGAGTGTTCGTGAACAGCTGTGATACAGGTAAGTGATCATTCAGTACATGTATTGACTTTTTTTTTTTTCTTTTTTGTCGTACAGTTTCGCAGGATCCCATTACCGACTCCCTCTATGAAGGTGGAAAATTAAGGGTCTAGGGTCTGACTGTTGGTAAACAGCTGTGATACTGGTAAGTGATTATTCAGTACATATACTAACTTTTTTTTTCTTTTTTGTTGTACAGTTTCGCAGGATCCCGTGACCGACTCCCTCTATGAAGGTGGACAATCAAGGGTCTAGGGTCTGACTGTTGGTAAACAGCTGTGATACTGGTAAGTGATTATTCAGTACATATACTGACTTTATTTTCTTTTTTGTTGTACAGTTTCGCAGGATCCTGTTACCGACTCCCTCTCTGAAGGTGGACTATCAAGGGTCTAGGGTCTGAGTGTTCGTGAACAGCTGTGATACTGGTAAGTGATCATTCAGTACATGTATTGACTTTTTTTTTTCATTTTTGTCGTACAGTTTCGCAGGATCCCATTACCGACTCCCTTTATGAAGGTGGACAATCAAGGGTGTAGGGTCTAACTTTTGGTAAACAGCTGTGATACTGGTAAGTGATTATTCAGTACATATACTGACTTTTTTTTCTTTTTTGTCGTACAGTTTCCCAGGATTCCATTACTGACTCCCTCTCTGAAGGTGGACTATCAAGGGTCTAGGGTCTGAGTGTTCGTAAACAGCTGTGATACAGGTAAGTGATCATTCAGTATATGTATTGACTTTTTTTTTTCTTTTGTCGTACATTTTCGCAGGATCACATTACCGACTCCCTCTATGAAGGTGGACAATCTAAGGTCTAGGGTCTGACTGTTGGTAAACAGCTGTGATACTGGTAAGTGATTATTCAGTACATATACTGACTTTTTTTTCTTTTTTCTTGTACACTTTCGCAGGATCTTGTTACCGACTCCCTCTCTGAAGGTGCACTATCAAGGGTCTAGGGTCTGACTGTTCGTAAACAGCTTTGATACAGGTAAGTGATCATTCAGTTTCTATACACGTACTGACTTTTTTTTTCTTTTTTGTCATACAGTTTCCCAGGATTCTATTACCGACTCCCTATCTGAACGTGGACTATCAAGGGTCTAGGGTCTGACTGTTCGTGAACAGCTGTGATACAGGTAAGTGATCATTCAGTTTCTATACACGTATTGACTTTTTTTTTCTTTTTTGTCGTACAGTTTCCCAGGATCCCGTGAAGGTTGAAACGACTAACAAGGATTTCTCCATCTGCATCTCCATTCTCTACTATGACTGGCTGGCAGGTATTCTGTCCATCTTGAACTGTGTGAGGCTGACTGTTCGTAATAGCTTTGATACAGGTAAGTGATCATTCAGTTTCTATACATGTATTGACTCTTTTTTCTTTTTTCTCGTACAGTTTCCTAGGATCCCGTGACCGACTCCCTCTCTGAATGTGGAAACGACTAACAAGAGTCTATCCATTTTCTTCTCACTTCACAACTCTATATAGGTAAATACAGCTATATTCTGTCCATCTTCAGCTGTGTGAGGCTGAATGTTCGTAAACAGCTGTTATACAGGTAAGTGATTGTTCAGTTTCTATACACGTTCTGACTTTTTTCTTTTTTGTCGTACAGTTTCCCAGGATTCCATTACCGACTCCCTCTCTGAAGGTGGACTATCAAGGGTCTAGGGTCTGACTGTTGGTAAAGAGCTGTGATACTGGTAAGTGATTATTCAGTATATATACTGACTTTTTTTTCTTTTTTCTTGTACAGTTTTGCAGGGTCCTGTTACCGACTCCCTCTCTGAAGGTGGACAATCAAGGGTCTAGGGTCTGACTGTTGGTAAACAGCTGTGATACAGGTAAGTGATCATTCAGTACATGTATTGACTTTTTTTTTCTTTTGTCGTACAGTTTCGCAGGATCCCATTACCGACTCCCTCTATGAAGGTGGACAATCAAGGGTCTAGGGTCTGACTGTTGGTAAACAGCTGTGATACTGGTAAGTGATTATTCAGTACATATACTGACTTTATTTTCTTTTTTGTTGTACAGTTTCGCAGGATCCTGTTACCGACTCCCTCTCTGAAGGTGGACTATCAAGGGTCTAGGGTCTGACTGTTGGTAAACAGCTGTGATACTGGTAAGTGATTATTCAGTACATATACTAACTTTTTTTTTCTTTTTTGTTGTACAGTTTCGCAGGATCCCGTGACCGACTCCCTCTATGAAGGTGGACAATCAAGGGTCTAGGGTCTGACTGTTGGTAAACAGCTGTGATACTGGTAAGTGATTATTCAGTACATATACTGACTTTTTTTTCTTTTTTCTTGTACACTTCCGCAGGACCCTGTTACCGACTCCCTCTCTGAAGGTGCACTATCAAGGGTCTAGGGTCTGACTGTTCGTAAACAGCTTTGATACAAGTAAGTGATTATTCAGTTTCTATACACGTATTGACTTTTTTTCTTTCTTGTCATACAATTTCCCAGGATCCCATTTTGGACTCCCCCTCTGAAGGTGGACTATCAAGGGTCTAGGGTCTGAGTGTTCGTGAACAGCTGTGATACAGGTAAGTGATCATTCAGTACATGTATTGACTTTTTTTTTTTCTTTTTTGTCGTACAGTTTCGCAGGATCCCATTACCGACTCCCTCTATGAAGGTGGAAAATTAAGGGTCTAGGGTCTGACTGTTGGTAAACAGCTGTGATACTGGTAAGTGATTATTCAGTACATATACTGACTTTTTTTTCTTTTTTCTTGTACAGTTTCGCAGGATCCTGTTACCGACTCCCTCTATGAAGGTGGATAATCAAGGGTCTAGGGTCTGACTGTTGGTAAACAGCTGTGATACTGGTAAGTGATTATTCAGTACATATACTGACTTTTTTTTCTTTTTTGTCATACAGTTTCCCAGGATTCCATTACTGACTCCCTCTCTGAAGGTGGACTATCAAGGGTCTAGGGTCTGAGTGTTCGTAAACAGCTGTGATACAGGTAAGTGATCATTCAGTATATGTATTGACTTTTTTTTTTCTTTTGTCGTACAGTTTCGCAGGATCCCATTACCGACTCCCTCTATGAAGGTGGACAATCAAGGGTCTAGGGTCTGACTGTTGGTAAACAGCTGTGATACTGGTAAGTGATTATTCAGTACATATACTGACTTTTTTTTCTTTTTTCTTGTACACTTTCGCAGGATCCTGTTACCGACTCCCTCTCTGAAGGTGCACTATCAAGGGTCTAGGGTCTGACTGTTCGTAAACAGCTTTGATACAGGTAAGTGATCATTCAGTTTCTATACACGTACTGACTTTTTTTTTCTTTTTTGTCATACAGTTTCCCAGGATTCTATTACCGACTCCCTCTCTGAAGGTGGACTATCAAGGGTCTAGGGTCTGAGTGTTCGTAAACAGCTGTGATACAGGTAAGTGATCATTCAGTATATGTATTGACTTTTTTTTTTCTTTTGTCGTACAGTTTCGCAGGATCCCATTACCGACTCCCTATATGAAGGTGGACAATCAAGGGTCTAGGGTCTGACTGTTGGTAAACAGCTGTGATACTGGTAAGTGATTATTCAGTACATATACTGACTTTATTTTCTTTTTTGTTGTACAGTTTCGCAGGATCCTGTTACCGACTCCCTCTCTGAAGGTGGACTATCAAGGGTCTAGGGTCTGACTGTTGGTAAACAGCTGTGATACTGGTAAGTGATTATTCAGTACATATACTAACTTTTTTTTTCTTTTTTGTTGTAGTTTCGCAGGATCCCGTGACCGACTCCCTCTATGAAGGTGGACAATAAAGGGTCTAGGGTCTGACTGTTGGTAAACAGCTGTGATACTGGTAAGTGATTATTCAGTACATATACTGACTTTTTTTTCTTTTTTCTTGTACACTTTCGCAGGACCCTGTTACTGACTCCCTCTCTGAAGGTGCACTATCAAGGGTCTAGGGTCTGACTGTTCGTAAACAGCTTTGATACAAGTAAGTGATTATTCAGTTTCTATACACGTATTGACTTTTTTTCTTTCTTGTCATACAATTTCCCAGGATCCCATTTCGGACTCCCCCTCTGAAGGTGGACTATCAAGGGTCTAGGGTCTGAGTGTTCGTGAACAGCTGTGATACAGGTAAGTGATTTTTCAGTACATGTATTGACTTTTTTTTTTTCTTTTTTGTCGTACAGTTTCGCAGGATCCCATTACCGACTCCCTCTATGAAGGTGGAAAATCAAGGGTCTAGGGTCTGACTGTTGGTAAACAGCTGTGATACTGGTAAGTGATTATTCAGTACATATACTAACTTTTTTTTTCTTTTTTGTTGCACAGTTTCGCAGGATCCCGTGACCGACTCCCTCTATGAAGGTGGACAATCAAGGGTCTAGGGTCTGACTGTTGGTAAACAGCTGTGATACTGGTAAGTGATTATTCAGGACATATACTGACTTTATTTTCTATTTTGTTGTACAGTTTCGCAGGATCCTGTTACCGACTCCCTCTCTGAAGGTGGACTATCAAGGGTCTAGGGTCTGAGTGTTCGTGAACAGCTGTGATACAGGTAAGTGATCATTCAGTACATGTATTGACTTTTTTTTTTCTTTTTTGTCGCACAATTTCGCAGGATCCCATTACCGACTCCCTCTATGAAGGTGGACAATCAAGGGTCTAGGGTCTGACTGTTGGTAAACAGCTGTGATACTGGTAAGTGATTATTCAGTACATATACTAACTTTTTTTTTCTTTTTTGTTGTACAGTTTCGCAGGATCCCGTGACCGACTCCCTCTATGAAGGTGGACAATCAAGGGTCTAGGGTCTGACTGTTGGTAAACAGCTGTGATACTGGTAAGTGATTATTCAGTACATATACTGACTTTTTTTTCTTTTTTCTTGTACACTTCCGCAGGACCCTGTTACCGACTCCCTCTCTGAAGGTGCACTATCAAGGGTCTAGGGTCTGACTGTTCGTAAACAGCTTTGATACAAGTAAGTGATTATTCAGTTTCTATACACGTATTGACTTTTTTTCTTTCTTGTCATACAATTTCCCAGGATCCCATTTTGGACTCCCCCTCTGAAGGTGGACTATCAAGGGTCTAGGGTCTGAGTGTTCGTGAACAGCTGTGATACAGGTAAGTGATCATTCAGTACATGTATTGACTTTTTTTTTTTCTTTTTTGTCGTACAGTTTCGCAGGATCCCATTACCGACTCCCTCTATGAAGGTGGAAAATTAAGGGTCTAGGGTCTGACTGTTGGTAAACAGCTGTGATACTGGTAAGTGATTATTCAGTACATATACTGACTTTTTTTTCTTTTTTCTTGTACAGTTTCGCAGGATCCTGTTACCGACTCCCTCTATGAAGGTGGATAATCAAGGGTCTAGGGTCTGACTGTTGGTAAACAGCTGTGATACTGGTAAGTGATTATTCAGTACATATACTGACTTTTTTTTCTTTTTTGTCGTACAGTTTCCCAGGATTCCATTACTGACTCCCTCTCTGAAGGTGGACTATCAAGGGTCTAGGGTCTGAGTGTTCGTAAACAGCTGTGATACAGGTAAGTGATCATTCAGTATATGTATTGACTTTTTTTTTTCTTTTGTCGTACAGTTTCGCAGGATCCCATTACCGACTCCCTCTATGAAGGTGGACAATCAAGGGTCTAGGGTCTGACTGTTGGTAAACAGCTGTGATACTGGTAAGTGATTATTCAGTACATATACTGACTTTTTTTTCTTTTTTCTTGTACACTTTCGCAGGATCCTGTTACCGACTCCCTCTCTGAAGGTGCACTATCAAGGGTCTAGGGTCTGACTGTTCGTAAACAGCTTTGATACAGGTAAGTGATCATTCAGTTTCTATACACGTACTGACTTTTTTTTTCTTTTTTGTCATACAGTTTCCCAGGATTCTATTACCGACTCCCTCTCTGAAGGTGGACTATCAAGGGTCTAGGGTCTGAGTGTTCGTAAACAGCTGTGATACAGGTAAGTGATCATTCAGTATATGTATTGACTTTTTTTTTTCTTTTGTCGTACAGTTTCGCAGGATCCCATTACCGACTCCCTATATGAAGGTGGACAATCAAGGGTCTAGGGTCTGACTGTTGGTAAACAGCTGTGATACTGGTAAGTGATTATTCAGTACATATACTGACTTTATTTTCTTTTTTGTTGTACAGTTTCGCAGGATCCTGTTACCGACTCCCTCTCTGAAGGTGGACTATCAAGGGTCTAGGGTCTGACTGTTGGTAAACAGCTGTGATACTGGTAAGTGATTATTCAGTACATATACTAACTTTTTTTTTCTTTTTTGTTGTACAGTTTCGCAGGATCCCGTGACCGACTCCCTCTATGAAGGTGGACAATAAAGGGTCTAGGGTCTGACTGTTGGTAAACAGCTGTGATACTGGTAAGTGATTATTCAGTACATATACTGACTTTTTTTTCTTTTTTCTTGTACACTTTCGCAGGACCCTGTTACTGACTCCCTCTCTGAAGGTGCACTATCAAGGGTCTAGGGTCTGACTGTTCGTAAACAGCTTTGATACAAGTAAGTGATTATTCAGTTTCTATACACGTATTGACTTTTTTTCTTTCTTGTCATACAATTTCCCAGGATCCCATTTCGGACTCCCCCTCTGAAGGTGGACTATCAAGGGTCTAGGGTCTGAGTGTTCGTGAACAGCTGTGATACAGGTAAGTGATTTTTCAGTACATGTATTGACTTTTTTTTTTTCTTTTTTGTCGTACAGTTTCGCAGGATCCCATTACCGACTCCCTCTATGAAGGTGGAAAATCAAGGGTCTAGGGTCTGACTGTTGGTAAACAGCTGTGATACTGGTAAGTGATTATTCAGTACATATACTAACTTTTTTTTTCTTTTTTGTTGCACAGTTTCGCAGGATCCCGTGACCGACTCCCTCTATGAAGGTGGACAATCAAGGGTCTAGGGTCTGACTGTTGGTAAACAGCTGTGATACTGGTAAGTGATTATTCAGGACATATACTGACTTTATTTTCTATTTTGTTGTACAGTTTCGCAGGATCCTGTTACCGACTCCCTCTCTGAAGGTGGACTATCAAGGGTCTAGGGTCTGAGTGTTCGTGAACAGCTGTGATACAGGTAAGTGATCATTCAGTACATGTATTGACTTTTTTTTTCTTTTTTGTCGCACAGTTTCGCAGGATCCCATTACCGACTCCCTCTATGAAGGTGGACAATCAAGGGTCTAGGGTCTGACTGTTGGTAAAGAGCTGTGATACTGGTAAGTGATTATTCAGTATATATACTGACTTTTTTTTCTTTTTTCTTGTACAGTTTTGCAGGGTCCTGTTACCGACTCCCTCTCTGAAGGTGGACAATCAAGGGTCTAGGGTCTGACTGTTGGTAAACAGCTGTGATACAGGTAAGTGATCATTCAGTACATGTATTGACTTTTTTTTTCTTTTGTCGTACAGTTTCGCAGGATCCCATTACCGACTCCCTCTATGAAGGTGGACAATCAAGGGTCTAGGGTCTGACTGTTGGTAAACAGCTGTGATACTGGTAAGTGATTATTCAGTACATATACTGACTTTTTTTTCTTTTTTCTTGTACAGTTTCGCAGGATCCTGTTACCGACTCCCTCTATGAAGGTGGATAATCAAGGGTCTAGGGTCTGACTGTTGGTAAACAGCTGTGATACTGGTAAGTGATTATTCAGTACATATACTGACTTTTTTTTCTTTTTTGTCATACAGTTTCCCAGGATTCCATTACTGACTCCCTCTCTGAAGGTGGACTATCAAGGGTCTAGGGTCTGAGTGTTCGTAAACAGCTGTGATACAGGTAAGTGATCATTCAGTATATGTATTGACTTTTTTTTTTCTTTTGTCGTACAGTTTCGCAGGATCCCATTACCGACTCCCTCTATGAAGGTGGACAATCAAGGGTCTAGGGTCTGACTGTTGGTAAACAGCTGTGATACTGGTAAGTGATTATTCAGTACATATACTGACTTTTTTTTCTTTTTTCTTGTACACTTTCGCAGGATCCTGTTACCGACTCCCTCTCTGAAGGTGCACTATCAAGGGTCTAGGGTCTGACTGTTCGTAAACAGCTTTGATACAGGTAAGTGATCATTCAGTTTCTATACACGTACTGACTTTTTTTTTCTTTTTTGTCATACAGTTTCCCAGGATTCTATTACCGACTCCCTCTCTGAAGGTGGAAAATCAAGGGTCTAGGGTCTGACTGTTGGTAAACAGCTGTGATACTGGTAAGTGATTATTCAGTACATATACTAACTTTTTTTTTCTTTTTTGTTGCACAGTTTCGCAGGATCCCGTGACCGACTCCCTCTATGAAGGTGGACAATCAAGGGTCTAGGGTCTGACTGTTGGTAAACAGCTGTGATACTGGTAAGTGATTATTCAGGACATATACTGACTTTATTTTCTATTTTGTTGTACAGTTTCGCAGGATCCTGTTACCGACTCCCTCTCTGAAGGTGGACTATCAAGGGTCTAGGGTCTGAGTGTTCGTGAACAGCTGTGATACAGGTAAGTGATCATTCAGTACATGTATTGACTTTTTTTTTTCTTTTTTGTCGCACAGTTTCGCAGGATCCCATTACCGACTCCCTCTATGAAGGTGGACAATCAAGGGTCTAGGGTCTGACTGTTGGTAAACAGCTGTGATACTGGTAAGTGATTATTCAGTACATATACTAACTTTTTTTTTCTTTTTTGTTGTACAGTTTCGCAGGATCCCGTGACCGACTCCCTCTATGAAGGTGGACAATCAAGGGTCTAGGGTCTGACTGTTGGTAAACAGCTGTGATACTGGTAAGTGATTATTCAGTACATATACTGACTTTTTTTTCTTTTTTCTTGTACACTTCCGCAGGACCCTGTTACCGACTCCCTCTCTGAAGGTGCACTATCAAGGGTCTAGGGTCTGACTGTTCGTAAACAGCTTTGATACAAGTAAGTGATTATTCAGTTTCTATACACGTATTGACTTTTTTTCTTTCTTGTCATACAATTTCCCAGGATCCCATTTTGGACTCCCCCTCTGAAGGTGGACTATCAAGGGTCTAGGGTCTGAGTGTTCGTGAACAGCTGTGATACAGGTAAGTGATCATTCAGTACATGTATTGACTTTTTTTTTTTCTTTTTTGTCGTACAGTTTCGCAGGATCCCATTACCGACTCCCTCTATGAAGGTGGAAAATTAAGGGTCTAGGGTCTGACTGTTGGTAAACAGCTGTGATACTGGTAAGTGATTATTCAGTACATATACTGACTTTTTTTTCTTTTTTCTTGTACACTTTCGCAGGATCTTGTTACCGACTCCCTCTCTGAAGGTGCACTATCAAGGGTCTAGGGTCTGACTGTTCGTAAACAGCTTTGATACAGGTAAGTGATCATTCAGTTTCTATACACGTACTGACTTTTTTTTTCTTTTTTGTCATACAGTTTCCCAGGATTCTATTACCGACTCCCTATCTGAACGTGGACTATCAAGGGTCTAGGGTCTGACTGTTCGTGAACAGCTGTGATACAGGTAAGTGATCATTCAGTTTCTATACACGTATTGACTTTTTTTTTCTTTTTTGTCGTACAGTTTCCCAGGATCCCGTGAAGGTTGAAACGACTAACAAGGATTTCTCCATCTGCATCTCCATTCTCTACTATGACTGGCTGGCAGGTATTCTGTCCATCTTAAACTGTGTGAGGCTGACTGTTCGTAATAGCTTTGATACAGGTAAGTGATCATTCAGTTTCTATACATGTATTGACTCTTTTTTCTTTTTTCTCGTACAGTTTCCTAGGATCCCGTGACCGACTCCCTCTCTGAATGTGGAAACGACTAACAAGAGTCTATCCATTTTCTTCTCACTTCACAACTCTATATAGGTAAATACAGCTATATTCTGTCCATCTTCAGCTGTGTGAGGCTGAATGTTCGTAAACAGCTGTTATACAGGTAAGTGATTGTTCAGTTTCTATACACGTTCTGACTTTTTTCTTTTTTGTCGTACAGTTTCCCAGGATTCCATTACCGACTCCCTCTCTGAAGGTGGACTATCAAGGGTCTAGGGTCTGACTGTTGGTAAAGAGCTGTGATACTGGTAAGTGATTATTCAGTATATATACTGACTTTTTTTTCTTTTTTCTTGTACAGTTTTGCAGGGTCCTGTTACCGACTCCCTCTCTGAAGGTGGACAATCAAGGGTCTAGGGTCTGACTGTTGGTAAACAGCTGTGATACAGGTAAGTGATCATTCAGTACATGTATTGACTTTTTTTTTCTTTTGTCGTACAGTTTCGCAGGATCCCATTACCGACTCCCTCTATGAAGGTGGACAATCAAGGGTCTAGGGTCTGACTGTTGGTAAACAGCTGTGATACTGGTAAGTGATTATTCAGTACATATACTGACTTTATTTTCTTTTTTGTTGTACAGTTTCGCAGGATCCTGTTACCGACTCCCTCTCTGAAGGTGGACTATCAAGGGTCTAGGGTCTGACTGTTGGTAAACAGCTGTGATACTGGTAAGTGATTATTCAGTACATATACTAACTTTTTTTTTCTTTTTTGTTGTACAGTTTCGCAGGATCCCGTGACCGACTCCCTCTATGAAGGTGGACAATCAAGGGTCTAGGGTCTGACTGTTGGTAAACAGCTGTGATACTGGTAAGTGATTATTCAGTACATATACTGACTTTTTTTTCTTTTTTCTTGTACACTTTCGCAGGATCCTGTTACCGACTCCCTCTCTGAAGGTGCACTATCAAGGGTCTAGGGTCTGACTGTTCGTAAACAGCTTTGATACAGGTAAGTGATCATTCAGTTTCTATACACGTACTGACTTTTTTTTCTTTTTTGTCATACAGTTTCCCAGGATTCCATTACTGACTCCCTCTCTGAAGGTGGACTATCAAGGGTCTAGGGTCTGAGTGTTCGTAAACAGCTGTGATACAGGTAAGTGATCATTCAGTATATGTATTGACTTTTTTTTTTCTTTTGTCGTACAGTTTCGCAGGATCCCATTACCGACTCCCTCTATGAAGGTGGACAATCAAGGGTCTAGGGTCTGACTGTTGGTAAACAGCTGTGATACTGGTAAGTGATTATTCAGTACATATACTGACTTTTTTTTCTTTTTTCTTGTACACTTTCGCAGGATCCTGTTACCGACTCCCTCTCTGAAGGTGCACTATCAAGGGTCTAGGGTCTGACTGTTCGTAAACAGCTTTGATACAGGTAAGTGATCATTCAGTTTCTATACACGTACTGACTTTTTTTTTCTTTTTTGTCATACAGTTTCCCAGGATTCTATTACCGACTCCCTCTCTGAAGGTGGACTATCAAGGGTCTAGGGTCTGAGTGTTCGTAAACAGCTGTGATACAGGTAAGTGATCATTCAGTATATGTATTGACTTTTTTTTTTCTTTTGTCGTACAGTTTCGCAGGATCCCATTACCGACTCCCTATATGAAGGTGGACAATCAAGGGTCTAGGGTCTGACTGTTGGTAAACAGCTGTGATACTGGTAAGTGATTATTCAGTACGTATACTGACTTTATTTTCTTTTTTGTTGTACAGTTTCGCAGGATCCTGTTACCGACTCCCTCTCTGAAGGTGGACTATCAAGGGTCTAGGGTCTGACTGTTGGTAAACAGCTGTGATACTGGTAAGTGATTATTCAGTACATATACTAACTTTTTTTTTCTTTTTTGTTGTACAGTTTCGCAGGATCCCGTGACCGACTCCCTCTATGAAGGTGGACAATAAAGGGTCTAGGGTCTGACTGTTGGTAAACAGCTGTGATACTGGTAAGTGATTATTCAGTACATATACTGACTTTTTTTTCTTTTTTCTTGTACACTTTCGCAGGACCCTGTTACTGACTCCCTCTCTGAAGGTGCACTATCAAGGGTCTAGGGTCTGACTGTTCGTAAACAGCTTTGATACAAGTAAGTGATTATTCAGTTTCTATACACGTATTGACTTTTTTTCTTTCTTGTCATACAATTTCCCAGGATCCCATTTCGGACTCCCCCTCTGAAGGTGGACTATCAAGGGTCTAGGGTCTGAGTGTTCGTGAACAGCTGTGATACAGGTAAGTGATTTTTCAGTACATGTATTGACTTTTTTTTTTTCTTTTTTGTCGTACAGTTTCGCAGGATCCCATTACCGACTCCCTCTATGAAGGTGGAAAATCAAGGGTCTAGGGTCTGACTGTTGGTAAACAGCTGTGATACTGGTAAGTGATTATTCAGTACATATACTAACTTTTTTTTTCTTTTTTGTTGCACAGTTTCGCAGGATCCCGTGACCGACTCCCTCTATGAAGGTGGACAATCAAGGGTCTAGGGTCTGACTGTTGGTAAACAGCTGTGATACTGGTAAGTGATTATTCAGGACATATACTGACTTTATTTTCTATTTTGTTGTACAGTTTCGCAGGATCCTGTTACCGACTCCCTCTCTGAAGGTGGACTATCAAGGGTCTAGGGTCTGAGTGTTCGTGAACAGCTGTGATACAGGTAAGTGATCATTCAGTACATGTATTGACTTTTTTTTTTCTTTTTTGTCGCACAGTTTCGCAGGATCCCATTACCGACTCCCTCTATGAAGGTGGACAATCAAGGGTCTAGGGTCTGACTGTTGGTAAACAGCTGTGATACTGGTAAGTGATTATTCAGTACATATACTAACTTTTTTTTTCTTTTTTGTTGTACAGTTTCGCAGGATCCCGTGACCGACTCCCTCTATGAAGGTGGACAATCAAGGGTCTAGGGTCTGACTGTTGGTAAACAGCTGTGATACTGGTAAGTGATTATTCAGTACATATACTGACTTTTTTTTCTTTTTTCTTGTACACTTCCGCAGGACCCTGTTACCGACTCCCTCTCTGAAGGTGCACTATCAAGGGTCTAGGGTCTGACTGTTCGTAAACAGCTTTGATACAAGTAAGTGATTATTCAGTTTCTATACACGTATTGACTTTTTTTCTTTCTTGTCATACAATTTCCCAGGATCCCATTTTGGACTCCCCCTCTGAAGGTGGACTATCAAGGGTCTAGGGTCTGAGTGTTCGTGAACAGCTGTGATACAGGTAAGTGATCATTCAGTACATGTATTGACTTTTTTTTTTTCTTTTTTGTCGTACAGTTTCGCAGGATCCCATTACCGACTCCCTCTATGAAGGTGGAAAATTAAGGGTCTAGGGTCTGACTGTTGGTAAACAGCTGTGATACTGGTAAGTGATTATTCAGTACATATACTGACTTTTTTTTCTTTTTTCTTGTACAGTTTCGCAGGATCCTGTTACCGACTCCCTCTATGAAGGTGGATAATCAAGGGTCTAGGGTCTGACTGTTGGTAAACAGCTGTGATACTGGTAAGTGATTATTCAGTACATATACTGACTTTTTTTTCTTTTTTGTCGTACAGTTTCCCAGGATTCCATTACTGACTCCCTCTCTGAAGGTGGACTATCAAGGGTCTAGGGTCTGAGTGTTCGTAAACAGCTGTGATACAGGTAAGTGATCATTCAGTATATGTATTGACTTTTTTTTTTCTTTTGTCGTACAGTTTCGCAGGATCCCATTACCGACTCCCTCTATGAAGGTGGACAATCAAGGGTCTAGGGTCTGACTGTTGGTAAACAGCTGTGATACTGGTAAGTGATTATTCAGTACATATACTGACTTTTTTTTCTTTTTTCTTGTACACTTTCGCAGGATCCTGTTACCGACTCCCTCTCTGAAGGTGCACTATCAAGGGTCTAGGGTCTGACTGTTCGTAAACAGCTTTGATACAGGTAAGTGATCATTCAGTTTCTATACACGTACTGACTTTTTTTTTCTTTTTTGTCATACAGTTTCCCAGGATTCTATTACCGACTCCCTCTCTGAAGGTGGACTATCAAGGGTCTAGGGTCTGAGTGTTCGTAAACAGCTGTGATACAGGTAAGTGATCATTCAGTATATGTATTGACTTTTTTTTTTCTTTTGTCGTACAGTTTCGCAGGATCCCATTACCGACTCCCTATATGAAGGTGGACAATCAAGGGTCTAGGGTCTGACTGTTGGTAAACAGCTGTGATACTGGTAAGTGATTATTCAGTACATATACTGACTTTATTTTCTTTTTTGTTGTACAGTTTCGCAGGATCCTGTTACCGACTCCCTCTCTGAAGGTGGACTATCAAGGGTCTAGGGTCTGACTGTTGGTAAACAGCTGTGATACTGGTAAGTGATTATTCAGTACATATACTAACTTTTTTTTTCTTTTTTGTTGTACAGTTTCGCAGGATCCCGTGACCGACTCCCTCTATGAAGGTGGACAATAAAGGGTCTAGGGTCTGACTGTTGGTAAACAGCTGTGATACTGGTAAGTGATTATTCAGTACATATACTGACTTTTTTTTCTTTTTTCTTGTACACTTTCGCAGGACCCTGTTACTGACTCCCTCTCTGAAGGTGCACTATCAAGGGTCTAGGGTCTGACTGTTCGTAAACAGCTTTGATACAAGTAAGTGATTATTCAGTTTCTATACACGTATTGACTTTTTTTCTTTCTTGTCATACAATTTCCCAGGATCCCATTTCGGACTCCCCCTCTGAAGGTGGACTATCAAGGGTCTAGGGTCTGAGTGTTCGTGAACAGCTGTGATACAGGTAAGTGATTTTTCAGTACATGTATTGACTTTTTTTTTTTCTTTTTTGTCGTACAGTTTCGCAGGATCCCATTACCGACTCCCTCTATGAAGGTGGAAAATCAAGGGTCTAGGGTCTGACTGTTGGTAAACAGCTGTGATACTGGTAAGTGATTATTCAGTACATATACTAACTTTTTTTTTCTTTTTTGTTGCACAGTTTCGCAGGATCCCGTGACCGACTCCCTCTATGAAGGTGGACAATCAAGGGTCTAGGGTCTGACTGTTGGTAAACAGCTGTGATACTGGTAAGTGATTATTCAGGACATATACTGACTTTATTTTCTATTTTGTTGTACAGTTTCGCAGGATCCTGTTACCGACTCCCTCTCTGAAGGTGGACTATCAAGGGTCTAGGGTCTGAGTGTTCGTGAACAGCTGTGATACAGGTAAGTGATCATTCAGTACATGTATTGACTTTTTTTTTCTTTTTTGTCGCACAGTTTCGCAGGATCCCATTACCGACTCCCTCTATGAAGGTGGACAATCAAGGGTCTAGGGTCTGACTGTTGGTAAAGAGCTGTGATACTGGTAAGTGATTATTCAGTATATATACTGACTTTTTTTTCTTTTTTCTTGTACAGTTTTGCAGGGTCCTGTTACCGACTCCCTCTCTGAAGGTGGACAATCAAGGGTCTAGGGTCTGACTGTTGGTAAACAGCTGTGATACAGGTAAGTGATCATTCAGTACATGTATTGACTTTTTTTTTCTTTTGTCGTACAGTTTCGCAGGATCCCATTACCGACTCCCTCTATGAAGGTGGACAATCAAGGGTCTAGGGTCTGACTGTTGGTAAACAGCTGTGATACTGGTAAGTGATTATTCAGTACATATACTGACTTTATTTTCTTTTTTGTTGTACAGTTTCGCAGGATCCTGTTACCGACTCCCTCTCTGAAGGTGGACTATCAAGGGTCTAGGGTCTGACTGTTGGTAAACAGCTGTGATACTGGTAAGTGATTATTCAGTACATATACTAACTTTTTTTTTCTTTTTTGTTGTACAGTTTCGCAGGATCCCGTGACCGACTCCCTCTATGAAGGTGGACAATCAAGGGTCTAGGGTCTGACTGTTGGTAAACAGCTGTGATACTGGTAAGTGATTATTCAGTACATATACTGACTTTTTTTTCTTTTTTCTTGTACACTTCCGCAGGACCCTGTTACCGACTCCCTCTCTGAAGGTGCACTATCAAGGGTCTAGGGTCTGACTGTTCGTAAACAGCTTTGATACAAGTAAGTGATTATTCAGTTTCTATACACGTATTGACTTTTTTTCTTTCTTGTCATACAATTTCCCAGGATCCCATTTTGGACTCCCCCTCTGAAGGTGGACTATCAAGGGTCTAGGGTCTGAGTGTTCGTGAACAGCTGTGATACAGGTAAGTGATCATTCAGTACATGTATTGACTTTTTTTTTTTCTTTTTTGTCGTACAGTTTCGCAGGATCCCATTACCGACTCCCTCTATGAAGGTGGAAAATTAAGGGTCTAGGGTCTGACTGTTGGTAAACAGCTGTGATACTGGTAAGTGATTATTCAGTACATATACTGACTTTTTTTTCTTTTTTCTTGTACAGTTTCGCAGGATCCTGTTACCGACTCCCTCTATGAAGGTGGATAATCAAGGGTCTAGGGTCTGACTGTTGGTAAACAGCTGTGATACTGGTAAGTGATTATTCAGTACATATACTGACTTTTTTTTCTTTTTTGTCATACAGTTTCCCAGGATTCCATTACTGACTCCCTCTCTGAAGGTGGACTATCAAGGGTCTAGGGTCTGAGTGTTCGTAAACAGCTGTGATACAGGTAAGTGATCATTCAGTATATGTATTGACTTTTTTTTTTCTTTTGTCGTACAGTTTCGCAGGATCCCATTACCGACTCCCTCTATGAAGGTGGACAATCAAGGGTCTAGGGTCTGACTGTTGGTAAACAGCTGTGATACTGGTAAGTGATTATTCAGTACATATACTGACTTTTTTTTCTTTTTTCTTGTACACTTTCGCAGGATCCTGTTACCGACTCCCTCTCTGAAGGTGCACTATCAAGGGTCTAGGGTCTGACTGTTCGTAAACAGCTTTGATACAGGTAAGTGATCATTCAGTTTCTATACACGTACTGACTTTTTTTTTCTTTTTTGTCATACAGTTTCCCAGGATTCTATTACCGACTCCCTCTCTGAAGGTGGACTATCAAGGGTCTAGGGTCTGAGTGTTCGTAAACAGCTGTGATACAGGTAAGTGATCATTCAGTATATGTATTGACTTTTTTTTTTCTTTTGTCGTACAGTTTCGCAGGATCCCATTACCGACTCCCTATATGAAGGTGGACAATCAAGGGTCTAGGGTCTGACTGTTGGTAAACAGCTGTGATACTGGTAAGTGATTATTCAGTACATATACTGACTTTATTTTCTTTTTTGTTGTACAGTTTCGCAGGATCCTGTTACCGACTCCCTCTCTGAAGGTGGACTATCAAGGGTCTAGGGTCTGACTGTTGGTAAACAGCTGTGATACTGGTAAGTGATTATTCAGTACATATACTAACTTTTTTTTTCTTTTTTGTTGTACAGTTTCGCAGGATCCCGTGACCGACTCCCTCTATGAAGGTGGACAATAAAGGGTCTAGGGTCTGACTGTTGGTAAACAGCTGTGATACTGGTAAGTGATTATTCAGTACATATACTGACTTTTTTTTCTTTTTTCTTGTACACTTTCGCAGGACCCTGTTACTGACTCCCTCTCTGAAGGTGCACTATCAAGGGTCTAGGGTCTGACTGTTCGTAAACAGCTTTGATACAAGTAAGTGATTATTCAGTTTCTATACACGTATTGACTTTTTTTCTTTCTTGTCATACAATTTCCCAGGATCCCATTTCGGACTCCCCCTCTGAAGGTGGACTATCAAGGGTCTAGGGTCTGAGTGTTCGTGAACAGCTGTGATACAGGTAAGTGATTTTTCAGTACATGTATTGACTTTTTTTTTTTCTTTTTTGTCGTACAGTTTCGCAGGATCCCATTACCGACTCCCTCTATGAAGGTGGAAAATCAAGGGTCTAGGGTCTGACTGTTGGTAAACAGCTGTGATACTGGTAAGTGATTATTCAGTACATATACTAACTTTTTTTTTCTTTTTTGTTGCACAGTTTCGCAGGATCCCGTGACCGACTCCCTCTATGAAGGTGGACAATCAAGGGTCTAGGGTCTGACTGTTGGTAAACAGCTGTGATACTGGTAAGTGATTATTCAGGACATATACTGACTTTATTTTCTATTTTGTTGTACAGTTTCGCAGGATCCTGTTACCGACTCCCTCTCTGAAGGTGGACTATCAAGGGTCTAGGGTCTGAGTGTTCGTGAACAGCTGTGATACAGGTAAGTGATCATTCAGTACATGTATTGACTTTTTTTTTTCTTTTTTGTCGCACAGTTTCGCAGGATCCCATTACCGACTCCCTCTATGAAGGTGGACAATCAAGGGTCTAGGGTCTGACTGTTGGTAAACAGCTGTGATACTGGTAAGTGATTATTCAGTACATATACTAACTTTTTTTTTCTTTTTTGTTGTACAGTTTCGCAGGATCCCGTGACCGACTCCCTCTATGAAGGTGGACAATCAAGGGTCTAGGGTCTGACTGTTGGTAAACAGCTGTGATACTGGTAAGTGATTATTCAGTACATATACTGACTTTTTTTTCTTTTTTCTTGTACACTTCCGCAGGACCCTGTTACCGACTCCCTCTCTGAAGGTGCACTATCAAGGGTCTAGGGTCTGACTGTTCGTAAACAGCTTTGATACAAGTAAGTGATTATTCAGTTTCTATACACGTATTGACTTTTTTTCTTTCTTGTCATACAATTTCCCAGGATCCCATTTTGGACTCCCCCTCTGAAGGTGGACTATCAAGGGTCTAGGGTCTGAGTGTTCGTGAACAGCTGTGATACAGGTAAGTGATCATTCAGTACATGTATTGACTTTTTTTTTTTCTTTTTTGTCGTACAGTTTCGCAGGATCCCATTACCGACTCCCTCTATGAAGGTGGAAAATTAAGGGTCTAGGGTCTGACTGTTGGTAAACAGCTGTGATACTGGTAAGTGATTATTCAGTACATATACTGACTTTTTTTTCTTTTTTCTTGTACAGTTTCGCAGGATCCTGTTACCGACTCCCTCTATGAAGGTGGACAATCAAGGGTCTAGGGTCTGACTGTTGGTAAACAGCTGTGATACTGGTAAGTGATTATTCAGTACATATACTGACTTTTTTTTCTTTTTTCTTGTACACTTTCGCAGGATCCTGTTACCGACTCCCTCTCTGAAGGTGCACTATCAAGGGTCTAGGGTCTGACTGTTCGTAAACAGCTTTGATACAGGTAAGTGATCATTCAGTTTCTATACACGTACTGACTTTTTTTTTCTTTTTTGTCATACAGTTTCCCAGGATTCTATTACCGACTCCCTCTCTGAAGGTGGACTATCAAGGGTCTAGGGTCTGAGTGTTCGTAAACAGCTGTGATACAGGTAAGTGATCATTCAGTATATG
This sequence comes from Salminus brasiliensis, assembly GCF_030463535.1. NCBI lineage: Eukaryota > Metazoa > Chordata > Actinopteri > Characiformes > Bryconidae > Salminus > Salminus brasiliensis. Next base: position 13,024,660 of record NC_132892.1, read on the forward strand.
TATTGACTTTTTTTTTTCTTTTGTCGTACAGTTTCGCAGGATCCCATTACCGACTCCCTATATGAAGGTGGACAATCAAGGGTCTAGGGTCTGACTGTTGGTAAACAGCTGTGATACTGGTAAGTGATTATTCAGTACATATACTGACTTTATTTTCTTTTTTGTTGTACAGTTTCGCAGGATCCTGTTACCGACTCCCTCTCTGAAGGTGGACTATCAAGGGTCTAGGGTCTGACTGTTGGTAAACAGCTGTGATACTGGTAAGTGATTATTCAGTACATATACTAACTTTTTTTTTCTTTTTTGTTGTACAGTTTCGCAGGATCCCGTGACCGACTCCCTCTATGAAGGTGGACAATAAAGGGTCTAGGGTCTGACTGTTGGTAAACAGCTGTGATACTGGTAAGTGATTATTCAGTACATATACTGACTTTTTTTTCTTTTTTCTTGTACACTTTCGCAGGACCCTGTTACTGACTCCCTCTCTGAAGGTGCACTATCAAGGGTCTAGGGTCTGACTGTTCGTAAACAGCTTTGATACAAGTAAGTGATTATTCAGTTTCTATACACATATTGACTTTTTTTCTTTCTTGTCATACAATTTCCCAGGATCCCATTTCGGACTCCCCCTCTGAAGGTGGACTATCAAGGGTCTAGGGTCTGAGTGTTCGTGAACAGCTGTGATACAGGTAAGTGATTTTTCAGTACATGTATTGACTTTTTTTTTTTCTTTTTTGTCGTACAGTTTCGCAGGATCCCATTACCGACTCCCTCTATGAAGGTGGAAAATCAAGGGTCTAGGGTCTGACTGTTGGTAAACAGCTGTGATACTGGTAAGTGATTATTCAGTACATATACTAACTTTTTTTTTCTTTTTTGTTGCACAGTTTCGCAGGATCCCGTGACCGACTCCCTCTATGAAGGTGGACAATCAAGGGTCTAGGGTCTGACTGTTGGTAAACAGCTGTGATACTGGTAAGTGATTATTCAGGACATATACTGACTTTATTTTCTATTTTGTTGTACAGTTTCGCAGGATCCTGTTACCGACTCCCTCTCTGAAGGTGGACTATCAAGGGTCTAGGGTCTGAGTGTTCGTGAACAGCTGTGATACAGGTAAGTGATCATTCAGTACATGTATTGACTTTTTTTTTCTTTTTTGTCGCACAGTTTCGCAGGATCCCATTACCGACTCCCTCTATGAAGGTGGACAATCAAGGGTCTAGGGTCTGACTGTTGGTAAACAGCTGTGATACTGGTAAGTGATTATTCAGTACATATACTAACTTTTTTTTTCTTTTTTGTTGTACAGTTTCGCAGGATCCCGTGACCGTCTCCCTCTATGAAGGTGGACAATCAAGGGTCTAGGGTCTGACTGTTGGTAAACAGCTGTGATACTGGTAAGTGATTATTCAGTACATATACTGACTTTTTTTTCTTTTTTTCTTGTACACTTCCGCAGGACCCTGTTACCGACTCCCTCTCTGAAGGTGCACTATCAAGGGTCTAGGGTCTGAGTGTTCGTGAACAGCTGTGATACTGGTAAGTGATCATTCAGTACATGTATTGACTTTTTTTTTTCATTTTTGTCGTACAGTTTCGCAGGATCCCATTACCGACTCCCTCTATGAAGGTGGACAATCAATGGTCTAGGGTCTGACTGTTGGTAAACAGCTGTGATACTGGTAAGTGATTATTCAGTACATATACTGACTTTATTTTCTTTTTTGTTGTACAGTTTCGCAGGATCCTGTTACCGACTCCCTCTCTGAAGGTGGACTATCAAGGGTCTAGGGTCTGAGTGTTCGTGAACAGCTGTGATACTGGTAAGTGATCATTCAGTACATGTATTGACTTTTTTTTTTCATTTTTGTCGTACAGTTTCGCAGGATCCCATTACCGACTCCCTTTATGAAGGTGGACAATCAAGGGTGTAGGGTCTAACTTTTGGTAAACAGCTGTGATACTGGTAAGTGATTATTCAGTACATATACTGACTTTTTTTTTTCTTTTTTGTCGTACAGTTTCCCAGGATCCCGTGACCGACTCCCTCTCTGAAGGTGGAAACGACTAACAAGGATTTTTCCATCTGCATCTCCATTCTCTACTATGACTGGCTGGCTGCTATTCTGTCCATCTTGAACTGTGTGAGGCTGACTGTCCGTAAACAGCTGTTATACAGGTAAGTGATCATTCAGTTTCTATACATGTATTGACTTTTTTTTTCTTTTTTGTCGTACAGTTTCCCAGGATTCCGTGACCGACTCCCTCTATGAAGGTGGACAATCAAAGGTCTAGGGTCTGACTGTTGGTAAACAGCTGTGATACTGGTAAGTGATTATTCAGTACATATACTGGCTTTTTTTTTTCTTTTTTGTCGTACAGTTTCCCAGGATCCCGTGACCGACTCCCTCACTGAAGGTAGACTAAACAAGGGTCTGTACATCTGCATCTCCATTCTCTACTATGACTGGCTGGCTGGTATTCTGTCCATCTTCAAATGTGTGAGGCTGACTGTCCGTAAAGAGCTGTTATACAGGTAAGTGAACATTCAGTTTCTATACACGTATTGACTTTTTTTTCTTTTTTGTCATACAGTTTCCCAGGATTCTATTACCGACTCCCTCTCTGAAGGTGGACTATCAAGGGTCTAGGGTCTGACTGTTCGTGAACAGCTGTGATACAGGTAAGTGATCATTCAGTTTCTATACACGTATTGACTTTTTTTTTTTTCTTTTTTGTCGTACAGTTTCCCAGGATCCCGTGAAGGTGGAAACGACTTACAAGGATTTCTCCATCTGCATCTCCATTCTCTACTATGACTGGCTGGCAGGTATTTTGTCCATCTTGAACTGTGTGAGGCTGACTGTTCGTAAATAGCTGTGATACAGGTAAGTGATCATTCAGTTTCTATACATGAATTGACTTTTTTTTCTTTTTTGTCGTACAGTTTCGCAGGATCCCATTACCGACTCCCTTTATGAAAGTGGACAATCAAGGGTCTAAGGTCTAACTTTTGGTAAACAGCTGTGATACTGGTAAGTGATTATTCAGTTTCTATACACGTATTGACTTTTTTTCTTTCTTGTCATACAATTTCCCAGGATCCCATTACCGACTCCCCCTCTGAAGGTGGACAATCAAGGGTCTAGGGTCTGACTGTTGGTAAACAGCTGTGATACTGGTAAGTGATTATTCAGTACATATACTGACTTTTTTCTTTTTTCTTGTACACTTTCGCAGGATCCTGTTACCGACTCCCTCTCTGAAGGTGCACTATCAAGGGTCTAGTGTCTGACTGTTCGTAAACAGCTTTGATACAGGTAAGTGATCATTCAGTTTCTATACACGTACTGACTTTTTTCTTTTTTGTCGTACAGTTTCCCAGGATTCCATTACCGACTCCCTCTCTGAAGGTGGACTATCAAGGGTCTAGGGTTTGACTGTTGGTAAACAGCTGTGATACTGGTAAGTGATTATTCAGTACATATACTAACTTTTTTTTTCTTTTTTCTTGTACAGTTTTGCAGGATCCCGTGACCGACTCCCTCTATGAAGGTGGACAATCAAGGGTCTAGGGTCTGACTGTTGGTAAACAGCTGTGATACTGGTAAGTGATTATTCAGTATATATACTGACTTTATTTTCTATTTTGTCGTACAGTTTCGCAGGATCCTGTTACCGACTCCCTCTCTGAAGGTGGACTATCAAGGGTCTTGGGTCTGAGTGTTCGTGAACAGCTGTGATACAGGTAAGTGATCATTCAGTACATGTATTGACTTTTTTTTTTCTTTTTTGTCGTACAATTTCGCAGGATCCCATTACCGACTACCTTTATGAAGGTGGACAATCAAGGGTCTAGGGTCTAACTTTTGGTAAACAGCTGTGATACTGGTAAGTGATTATTCAGTACATATACTGACTTTTTTTTCTTTTTTCTTGTACAGTTTCGCAGGATCCTGTTACCGACTCCCTCTATGAAGGTGGACTATCAAGGGTCTAGGGTCTGAGTGTTCGTGAACAGCTGTGATACAGGTAAGTGATCATTCAGTATATGTATTGACTTTTTTTTTTCTTTTGTCGTACAGTTTCGCAGGATCCCATTACCGACTCCCTCTATGAAGGTGGACAATCAAAGGTCTAGGGTCTGACTGTTGGTAAACAGCTGTGATACTGGTAAGTGATTATTCAGTATATATACTAACTTTTTTTTCTTTTTTGTTGTACAGTTTCGCAGGATCCTGTTACCGACTCCCTCTATGAAGGTGGACAATCAAGGGTCTAGGGTCTGACTGTTGGTAAACAGCTGTGATACTGGTAAGTGATTATTCAGTACATATACTGACTTTTTTTTCTTTTTTGTCGTACAGTTTCCCAGGATTCCATTACTGACTCCCTCTCTGAAGGTGGACTATCAAGGGTCTAGGGTCTGAGTGTTCGTAAACAGCTTTGATACAAGTAAGTGATCATTCAGTTTCTATACATGTATTGACTTTTTTTTCTTTTTTGTCGTACAGTTTTCTAGCATCCCGTGACCGACTCCCTCTCTGAAGGTGGAAACGACTAACAAGAGTCTATCCATTTTCTTCTCACTTCACAACTCTATATAGGTAAATACAGCTATATTCTGTCCATCTTCAGCTGTGTGAGGCTGAATGTTCGTAAACAGCTGTTATACAGGTAAGTGATTGTTCAGTTTCTATACATGTATTGACTTTTTTTTCTTTTTGTCGTACAGTTTCCCAGGATTCCATTATCAACTCCCTCTATGAAGGTGGACAATCAAGGGTCTAGGGTCTGACTGTTGGTAAACAGCTGTGATACTGGTAAGTGATTATTCAGTACATATACTGACTTTTTTTTCTTTTTTCTTGTACAGTTTCGCAGGATCCTGTTACCGACTCCCTCTATGAAGGTGGACAATCAAGGGTCTAGGGTCTGACTGTTGGTAAACAGCTGTGATACTGGTAAGTGATTATTCAGTACATATACTAACTTTTTTTTTCTTTTTTGTTGTACAGTTTCCAGGATCCCGTGACCGACTCCCTCTATGAAGGTGGACAATCAAGGGTCTAGGGTCTGACTGTTGGTAAACAGCTGTGATACTGGTAAGTGATTATTCAGTACATATACTGACTTTATTTTCTATTTTGTTGTACAGTTTCGCAGGATCCTGTTACCGACTCCCTCTCTGAAGGTGGACTATCAAGGGTCTAGGGTCTGAGTGTTCGTGAACAGCTGTGATACAGGTAAGTGATCATTCAGTACATGTATTGACTTTTTTTTTTCTTTTTTGTCGTACAATTTCGCAGGATCCCATTACCGACTACCTTTATGAAGGTGGACAATCAAGGGTCTAGGGTCTAACTTTTGGTAAACAGCTGTGGTACTGGTAAGTGATTATTCAGTACATATACTGACTTTTTTTTCTTTTTTCTTGTACAGTTTCGCAGGATCCTGTTACCGACTCCCTCTATGAAGGTGGACAATCAAGGGTCTAGGGTCTGACTGTTGGTAAACAGCTGTGATACTGGTAAGTGATTATTCAGTACATATACTGACTTTTTTTTCTTTTTTGTCATACAGTTTCCCAGGATCCCATTACCGACTCCCTTTATGAAGGTGGACAATCAAGGGTCTAGGGTCTAACTTTTGGTAAACAGCTGTGATACTGGTAAGTGATTATTCAGTACATATACTGACTTTTTTTTTTCTTTTTTCTTGTACACTTTCGCAGGATCCTCTTACCGACTCCCTCTCTGAAGGTGCACTATCAAGGGTCTAGGGTCTGACTGTTCGTAAACAGCTTTGATACAAGTAAGTGATCATTCAGTTTCTATACATGTATTGACTTTTTTTTCTTTTTTGTCATACAGTTTCCCAGGATTCTATTACCGACTCCCTCTCTGAAGGTGGACTATCAAGGGTCTAGGGTCTGAGTGTTCGTAAACAGCTGTGATACAGGTAAGTGATCATTCAGTATATGTATTGACTTTTTTTTTTCTTTTGTCGTACAGTTTCGCAGGATCCCATTACCGACTCCCTCTATGAAGGTGGACAATCAAGGGTCTAGGGTCTGACTGTTGGTAAACAGCTGTGATACTGGTAAGTGATTATTCAGTACATATACTGACTTTATTTTCTTTTTTGTTGTACAGTTTCGCAGGATCCTGTTACCGACTCCCTCTCTGAAGGTGGACTATCAAGGGTCTAGGGTCTGACTGTTGGTAAACAGCTGTGATACTGGTAAGTGATTATTCAGTACATATACTAACTTTTTTTTTCTTTTTTGTTGTACAGTTTCGCAGGATCCCGTGACCGACTCCCTCTATGAAGGTGGACAATCAAGGGTCTAGGGTCTGACTGTTGGTAAACAGCTGTGATACTGGTAAGTGATTATTCAGGACATATACTGACTTTATTTTCTATTTTGTTGTACAGTTTCGCAGGATCCTGTTACCGACTCCCTCTCTGAAGGTGGACTATCAAGGGTCTAGGGTCTGAGTGTTCGTGAACAGCTGTGATACAGGTAAGTGATCATTCAGTACATGTATTGACTTTTTTTTTTCTTTTTTGTCGCACAGTTTCGCAGGATCCCATTACCGACTCCCTCTATGAAGGTGGACAATCAAGGGTCTAGGGTCTGACTGTTGGTAAACAGCTGTGATACTGGTAAGTGATTATTCAGTACATATACTAACTTTTTTTTTCTTTTTTGTTGTACAGTTTCGCAGGATCCCGTGACCGACTCCCTCTATGAAGGTGGACAATCAAGGGTCTAGGGTCTGACTGTTGGTAAACAGCTGTGATACTGGTAAGTGATTATTCAGTACATATACTGACTTTATTTTCTATTTTGTCATACAGTTTCGCAGGATCCTGTTACCGACTCCCTCTCTGAAGGTGGACTATCAAGGGTCTAGGGTCTGACTGTTCGTAAACAGCTTTGATACAAGTAAGTGATTATTCAGTTTCTATAGACGTATTGACTTTTTTTCTTTCTTGTCATACAATTTCCCAGGATCCCATTTCGGACTCCCCCTCTGAAGGTGGACTATCAAGGGTCTAGGGTCTGAGTGTTCGTGAACAGCCGTGATACAGGTAAGTGATCATTCAGTATATATACTAACTTTTTTTTCTTTTTTGTTGTACAGTTTCGCAGGATCCTGTTACCGACTCCCTCTATGAAGGTGGACAATCAAGGGTCTAGGGTCTGACTTTTGGTAAACAGCTGTGATACTGGTAAGTGATTATTCAGTACATATACTGACTTTTTTTTCTTTTTTGTCGTACAGTTTCCCAGGATTCCATTACTGACTCCCTCTCTGAAGGTGGACTATCAAGGGTCTAGGGTCTGAGTGTTCGTAAACAGCTTTGATACAAGTAAGTGATCATTCAGTTTCTATACATGTATTGACTTTTTTTTCTTTTTTGTCGTACAGTTTTCTAGCATCCCGTGACCGACTCCCTCTCTGAAGGTGGAAACGACTAACAAGAGTCTATCCATTTTCTTCTCACTTCACAACTCTATATAGGTAAATACAGCTATATTCTGTCCATCTTCAGCTGTGTGAGGCTGAATGTTCGTAAACAGCTGTTATACAGGTAAGTGATTGTTCAGTTTCTATACATGTATTGACTTTTTTTTCTTTTTGTCGTACAGTTTCCCAGGATTCCATTATCAACTCCCTCTATGAAGGTGGACAATCAAGGGTCTAGGGTCTGACTGTTGGTAAACAGCTGTGATACTGGTAAGTGATTATTCAGTACATATACTAACTTTTTTTTTCTTTTTTGTCGTACAGTTTCCCAGGATTCCATTACCGACTCCCTCTCTGAAGGTGGACTATCAAGGGTCTAGGGTCTGAGTGTTCGTAAACAGCTGTGATACAGGTAAGTGATTATTCAGTACATATACTGACTTTTTTTTCTTTTTTCTTGTACACTTTCGCAGGATCCTGTTACCGACTCCCTCTCTGAAGGTGCACTATCAAGGGTCTAGTGTCTGACTGTTCGTAAACAGCTTTGATACAGGTAAGTGATCATTCAGTTTCTATACACGTACTGACTTTTTTTTTCTTTTTTGTCGTACAGTTTCCTAGGATCCCGTGACCGACTCCCTCTCTGAATGTGGAAACGACTAACAAGAGTCTTTCCATTTTCTTCTCACTATACAACTCTATATAGGTAAATACAGCTATATTCTGTCCATTTTCAGCTGTGTGAGGCTGAATGTTCGTAAACAGCTGTTATACAGGTAAGTGATTATTCAGTACATATACTGACTTTTTTTTCTTTTTGTCGTACAGTTTCCCAGGATTCCATTATCAACTCCCTCTATGAAGGTGGACAATCAAGGGTCTAGGGTCTGACTGTTCGTAAACAGCTGTGATACAGGTAAGTGATCATTCAGTTTCTATACACGTTCTGACTTTTTTCTTTTTTGTCGTACAGTTTCCCAGGATTCCATTACCGACTCCCTCTCTGAAGGTGGACTATCAAGGGTCTAGGGTCTGACTGTTGGTAAACAGCTGTGATACTGGTAAGTGATTATTCAGTACATATACTAACTTTTTTTTTCTTTTTTGTTGTACAGTTTCGCAGGATCCCGTGACCGACTCCCTCTATGAAGGTGGACAATCAAGGATCTAGGGTCTGACTGTTGGTAAACAGCTGTGATACTGGTAAGTGATTATTCAGTACATATACTGACTTTATTTTCTATTTTGTTGTACAGTTTCGCAGGATCCTGTTACCGACTCCCTCTCTGAAGGTGGACTATCAAGGGTCTAGGGTCTGAGTGTTCGTGAACAGCTGTGATACAGGTAAGTGATCATTCAGTACATGTATTGACTTTTTTTTTTCTTTTTTGTCGTACAATTTCGCAGGATCCCATTACCGACTACCTTTATGAAGGTGGACAATCAAGGGTCTAGGGTCTAACTTTTGGTAAACAGCTGTGGTACTGGTAAGTGATTATTCAGTACATATACTGACTTTTTTTTCTTTTTTCTTGTACAGTTTCGCAGGATCCTGTTACCGACTCCCTCTATGAAGGTGGACAATCAAGGGTCTAGGGTCTGACTGTTGGTAAACAGCTGTGATACTGGTAAGTGATTATTCAGTACATATACTGACTTTTTTTTCTTTTTTGTCATACAGTTTCCCAGGATCCCATTACTGACTCCGTTTATGAAGGTGGACAATCAAGGGTCTAGGGTCTAACTTTTGGTAAACAGCTGTGATACTGGTAAGTGATTATTCAGTACATATACTGACTTTTTTTTTTCTTTTTTCTTGTACACTTTCGCAGGATCCTCTTACCGACTCCCTCTCTGAAGGTGCACTATCAAGGGTCTAGGGTCTGACTGTTCGTAAACAGCTTTGATACAAGTAAGTGATCATTCAGTTTCTATACATGTATTGACTTTTTTTTCTTTTTTGTCGTACAGTTTCCTAGCATCCCGTGACCGACTCCCTCTGTGAAGGTGGAAACGACTAACAAGAGTCTATCCATTTTCTTCTCACTTCACAACTCTATATAGGTAAATACAGCTATATTCTGTCCATCTTCAGCTGTGTGAGGCTGAATGTTCGTAAACAGCTGTTATACAGGTAAGTGATCATTCAGTTTCTATACATGTATTGACTTTTTTTTCTTTTTGTCGTACAGTTTCCCAGGATTCCATTATCAACTCCCTCTATGAAGGTGGACAATCAAGGGTCTAGGGTCTGAGTGTTCGTGAACAGCTGTGATACAGGTAAGTGATCATTCAGTACATGTATTGACTTTTTTTTTTCTTTTTTGTTGTACAGTTTCGCAGGATCCCATTACCGACTCCCTCTATGAAGGTGGACAATCAAGGGTCTAGGGTCTGACTGTTGGTAAACAGCTGTGATACTGGTAAGTGATTATTCAGTATATATACTAACTTTTTTTTCTTTTTTGTTGTACAGTTTCGCAGGATCCTGTTACCGACTCCCTCTATGAAGGTGGACAATCAAGGGTCTAGGGTCTGACTGTTGGTAAACAGCTGTGATACTGGTAAGTGATTATTCAGTACATATACTGACTTTTTTTTCTTTTTTGTCGTACAGTTTCCCAGGATTCCATTACTGACTCCCTCTCTGAAGGTGGACTATCAAGGGTCTAGGGTCTGAGTGTTCGTAAACAGCTGTGATACAGGTAAGTGATTATTCAGTACATATACTGACTCTTTTTTCTTGTACACTTTCGCAGGATCCTGTTACCGACTCCCTCTCTGAAGGTGCACTATCAAGGGTCTAGTGTCTGACTGTTCGTAAACAGCTTTGATACAGGTAAGTGATCATTCAGTTTCTATACACGTACTGACTTTTTTCTTTTTTGTCGTACAGTTTCCCAGGATTCCATTACCGACTCCCTCTCTGAAGGTGGACTATCAAGGGTCTAGGGTTTGACTGTTGGTAAACAGCTGTGATACAGGTAAGTGATCATTCAGTACATGTATTGACTTTTTTTTTCTTTTTTGTCGTACAGTTTCCTAGGATCCCGTGACCGACTCCCTCTCTGAATGTGGAAACGACTAACAAGAGTCTTTCCATTTTCTTCTCACTATACAACTCTATATAGGTAAATACAGCTATATTCTGTCCATTTTCAGCTGTGTGAGGCTGAATGTTCGTAAACAGCTGTTATACAGGTAAGTGATTGTTCAGTTTCTATACATGTATTGACTTTTTTTTCTTTTTGTCGTACAGTTTCCCAGGATTCCATTACCGACTCCCTCTCTGAAGGTGGACTATCAAGGGTCTAGGGTCTGACTGTTGGTAAACAGCTGTGATACTGGTAAGTGATTATTCAGTACATATACTAACTTTTTTTTTCTTTTTTCTTGTACAGTTTTGCAGGATCCCGTGACCGACTCCCTCTATGAAGGTGGACAATCAAGGGTCTAGGGTCTGACTGTTGGTAAACAGCTGTGATACTGGTAAGTGATTATTCAGTACATATACTGACTTTATTTTCTATTTTGTCGTACAGTTTCGCAGGATCCTGTTACCGACTCCCTCTCTGAAGGTGGACTATCAAGGGTCTAGGGTCTGAGTGTTCGTGAACAGCTGTGATACAGGTAAGTGATCATTCAGTACATGTATTGACTTTTTTTTTTCTGTTTTGTCGTACAATTTCGCAGGATCCCATTACCGACTCCCTTTATGAAGGTGGACAATCAAGGGTCTAGGGTCTAACTTTTGGTAAACAGCTGTGATACTGGTAAGTGATTATTCAGTACATATACTGTTGAATGTGGAAACGACTAACAAGAGTCTATCCATTTTCTTCTCACTTCACAACTCTATATAGGTAAATACAGCTATATTCTGTCCATCTTCAGCTGTGTGAGGCTGAATGTTCGTAAACAGCTGTTATACAGGTAAGTGATTGTTCAGTTTCTATACACGTTCTGACTTTTTTCTTTTTTGTCGTACAGTTTCCCAGGATTCCATTACCGACTCCCTCTCTGAAGGTGGACTATCAAGGGTCTAGGGTCTGACTGTTGGTAAAGAGCTGTGATACTGGTAAGTGATTATTCAGTATATATACTGACTTTTTTTTCTTTTTTCTTGTACAGTTTTGCAGGATCCTGTTACCGACTCCCTCTCTGAAGGTGGACAATCAAGGGTCTAGGGTCTGACTGTTGGTAAACAGCTGTGATACAGGTAAGTGATCATTCAGTACATGTATTGACTTTTTTTTTCTTTTGTCGTACAGTTTCGCAGGATCCCATTACCGACTCCCTCTATGAAGGTGGACAATCAAGGGTCTAGGGTCTGACTGTTGGTAAACAGCTGTGATACTGGTAAGTGATTATTCAGTACATATACTAACTTTTTTTTTCTTTTTTGTTGTACAGTTTCGCAGGATCCCGTGACCGACTCCCTCTATGAAGGTGGACAATCAAGGGTCTAGGGTCTGACTGTTGGTAAACAGCTGTGATACTGGTAAGTGATTATTCAGTACATATACTGACTTTATTTTCTATTTTGTCATACAGTTTCGCAGGATCCTGTTACCGACTCCCTCTCTGAAGGTGGACTATCAAGGGTCTAGGGTCTGACTGTTCGTAAACAGCTTTGATACAAGTAAGTGATTATTCAGTTTCTATACACGTATTGACTTTTTTTCTTTTATTGTCATACAATTTCCCAGGATCCCATTTCGATCTCCCCCTCTGAAGGTGGACTATCAAGGGTCTAGGTTCTGAGTGTTCGTGAACAGCTGTGATACTGGTAAGTGATTATTCAGTACATATACTGACTTTTTTTTCTTTTTTGTCGTACAGTTTCCCAGGATTCCATTACTGACTCCCTCTCTGAAGGTGGACTATCAAGGGTCTAGGGTCTGAGTGTTCGTAAACAGCTGTGATACAGGTAAGTGATCATTCAGTATATGTATTGACTTTTTTTTTTCTTTTGTCGTACAGTTTCGCAGGATCCCATTACCGACTCCCTCTATGAAGGTGGACAATCAAGGGTCTAGGGTCTGACTGTTGGTAAACAGCTGTGATACTGGTAAGTGATTATTCAGTACATATACTGACTTTTTTTTCTTTTTTCTTGTACACTTTCGCAGGATCCTGTTACCGACTCCCTCTCTGAAGGTGCACTATCAAGGGTCTAGGGTCTGACTGTTCGTAAACAGCTTTGATACAGGTAAGTGATCATTCAGTTTCTATACACGTACTGACTTTTTTTTTCTTTTTTGTCATACAGTTTCCCAGGATTCTATTACCGACTCCCTCTCTGAAGGTGGACTATCAAGGGTCTAGGGTCTGAGTGTTCGTAAACAGCTGTGATACAGGTAAGTGATCATTCAGTATATGTATTGACTTTTTTTTTTCTTTTGTCGTACCGTTTCGCAGGATCCCATTACCGACTCCCTCTATGAAGGTGGACAATCAAGGGTCTAGGGTCTGACTGTTGGTAAACAGCTGTGATACTGGTAAGTGATTATTCAGTACATATACTGACTTTATTTTCTTTTTTGTTGTACAGTTTCGCAGGATCCTGTTACCGACTCCCTCTCTGAAGGTGGACTATCAAGGGTCTAGGGTCTGACTGTTGGTAAACAGCTGTGATACTGGTAAGTGATTATTCAGTACATATACTAACTTTTTTTTTCTTTTTTGTTGTACAGTTTCGCAGGATCCCGTGACCGACTCCCTCTATGAAGGTGGACAATCAAGGGTCTAGGGTCTGACTGTTGGTAAACAGCTGTGATACTGGTAAGTGATTATTCAGGACATATACTGACTTTATTTTCTATTTTGTTGTACAGTTTCGCAGGATCCTGTTACCGACTCCCTCTCTGAAGGTGGACTATCAAGGGTCTAGGGTCTGAGTGTTCGTGAACAGCTGTGATACAGGTAAGTGATCATTCAGTACATGTATTGACTTTTTTTTTTCTTTTTTGTCGCACAGTTTCGCAGGATCCCATTACCGACTCCCTCTATGAAGGTGGACAATCAAGGGTCTAGGGTCTGACTGTTGGTAAACAGCTGTGATACTGGTAAGTGATTATTCAGTACATATACTAACTTTTTTTTTCTTTTTTGTTGTACAGTTTCGCAGGATCCCGTGACCGACTCCCTCTATGAAGGTGGACAATCAAGGGTCTAGGGTCTGACTGTTGGTAAACAGCTGTGATACTGGTAAGTGATTATTCAGTACATATACTGACTTTATTTTCTATTTTGTCATACAGTTTCGCAGGATCCTGTTACCGACTCCCTCTCTGAAGGTGGACTATCAAGGGTCTAGGGTCTGACTGTTCGTAAACAGCTTTGATACAAGTAAGTGATTATTCAGTTTCTATAGACGTATTGACTTTTTTTCTTTCTTGTCATACAATTTCCCAGGATCCCATTTCGGACTCCCCCTCTGAAGGTGGACTATCAAGGGTCTAGGGTCTGAGTGTTCGTGAACAGCTGTGATACTGGTAAGTGATCATTCAGTACATGTATTGACACTTTTTTTCTTTTGTCGTACATTTTCGCAGGATCCCATTACCGACTCCCTCTATGAAGGTGGACAATCAAGGGTCTAGGGTCTGACTGTTGGTAAACAGTTGTGATACTGGTAAGTGATTATTCAGTACATATACTGACTTTTTTTTCTTTTTTCTTGTACAGTTTCGCAGGATCCTGTTATCGACTCCCTCTCTGAAGGTGGACTATCAAGGGTCTAGGGTCTGAGTGTTCGTGAACAGCTGTGATACAGGTAAGTGATCATTCAGTACATGTATTGACTTTTTTTTTTCTTTTTTGTCGTACAGTTTCGCAGGATCCTGTTACCGACTCCCTCTTTGAAGGTGGACTATCAAGGGTCTAGGGTCTGACTGTTCGTAAACAGCTTTGATACAAGTAAGTGATTATTCAGTTTCTATAGACGTATTGACTTTTTTTCTTTCTTGTCATACAATTTCCCAGGATCCCATTTCGGACTCCCCCTCTGAAGGTGGACTATCAAGGGTCTAGGGTCTGAGTGTTCGTGAACAGCTGTGATACAGGTAAGTGATTATTCAGTACATATACTGACTTTATTTTCTTTTTTGTTGTACAGTTTCGCAGGATCCTGTTACCGACTCCCTCTCTGAAGGTGGACTATCAAGGGTCTAGGGTCTGAGTGTTCGTGAACAGCTGTGATACTGGTAAGTGATCATTCAGTACATATATTGACTTTTTTTTTTCATTTTTGTCGTACAGTTTCGCAGGATCCCATTACCGACTCCCTTTATGAAGGTGGACAATCAATGGTCTAGGGTCTGACTGTTGGTAAACAGCTGTGATATTGGTAAGTGATTATTCAGTACATATACTGACTTTTTTTTCTTTTTTGTCGTACAGTTTCCCAGGATTCCATTACTGACTCCCTCTCTGAAGGTGGACTATCAAGGGTCTAGGGTCTGAGTGTTCGTAAACAGCTGTGATACAGGTAAGTGATCATTCAGTATATGTATTGACTTTTTTTTTTTCTTTTGTCGTACAGTTTCGCAGGATCCCATTACCGACTCCCTCTATGAAGGTGGACAATCAAGGGTCTAGGGTCTGACTGTTGGTAAACAGCTGTGATACTGGTAAGTGATTATTCAGTACATATACTGACTTTTTTTTCTTTTTTCTTGTACACTTTCGCAGGACCCTGTTACCGACTCCCTCTCTGAAGGTGCACTATCAAGGGTCTAGGGTCTGACTGTTCGTAAACAGCTTTGATACAAGTAAGTGATTATTCAGTTTCTATAGACGTATTGACTTTTTTTCTTTCTTGTCATACAATTTCCCAGGATCCCATTTCGGACTCCCTCTCTGAAGGTGGACTATCAAGGGTCTAGGGTCTGACTGTTCGTAAACAGCTGTGATACAGGTAAGTGATCATTCAGTACATGTATTGACTTTTTTTTTTCTTTTTTGTCGTACAGTTTCCCAGGATCCCGTGACCGACTCCCTCTCTGAAGGTGGAAACGACTAACAAGGATTTTTCCATCTGCATCTCCATTCTCTACTATGACTGGCTGGCTGCTATTCTGTCCATCTTGAACTGTGTGAGGCTGACTGTCCGTAAACAGCTGTTATACAGGTAAGTGATCATTCAGTTTCTATACATGTATTGACTTTTTTTTTCTTTTTTGTCGTACAGTTTCCCAGGATTCCGTGACCGACTCCCTCTATGAAGGTGGACAATCAAAGGTCTAGGGTCTGACTGTTGGTAAACAGCTGTGATACTGGTAAGTGATTATTCAGTACATATACTGGCTTTTTTTTTTCTTTTTTGTCGTACAGTTTCCCAGGATCCCGTGACCGACTCCCTCACTGAAGGTAGACTAAACAAGGGTCTGTACATCTGCATCTCCATTCTCTACTATGACTGGCTGGCTGGTATTCTGTCCATCTTCAAATGTGTGAGGCTGACTGTCCGTAAAGAGCTGTTATACAGGCAAGTGAACATTCAGTTTCTATACACGTATTGACTTTTTTTTCTTTTTTGTCATACAGTTTCCCAGGATTCTATTACCGACTCCCTCTCTGAAGGTGGACTATCAAGGGTCTAGGGTCTGACTGTTCGTGAACAGCTGTGATACAGGTAAGTGATCATTCAGTTTCTATACACGTATTGACTTTTTTTCTTTCTTGTCATACAGTTTCCCAGGATCCCGTGAAGGTGGAAACGACTTACAGGAATTCTCCATCTGCATCTCCATTCTCTACTATGACTGGCTGGCAGGTATTTTGTCCATCTTGAACTGTGTGAGGCTGACTGTTCGTAAATAGCTGTGATACAGGTAAGTGATCATTCAGTTTCTATACATGAATTGACTTTTTTTTCTTTTTTGTCGTACAGTTTCGCAGGATCCCATTACCGACTCCCTTTATGAAAGTGGACAATCAAGGGTCTAAGGTCTAACTTTTGGTAAACAGCTGTGATACTGGTAAGTGATTATTCAGTTTCTATACACGTATTGACTTTTTTTCTTTCTTGTCGTACAATTTCCCAGGATCCCATTACCGACTCCCCCTCTGAAGGTGGACAATCAAGGGTCTAGGGTCTGACTGTTGGTAAACAGCTGTGATACTGGTAAGTGATTATTCAGTACATATACTGACTTTTTTTTCTTTTTTGTCGTACAGTTTCCCAGGATTCCATTACTGACTCCCTCTCTGAAGGTGGACTATCAAGGGTCTAGGGTCTGAGTGTTCGTGAACAGCTGTGATACAGGTAAGTGATCATTCAGTATATGTATTGACTTTTTTTTTTCTTTTGTCGTACAGTTTCGCAGGATCCCATTACCGACTCCCTCTATGAAGGTGGACAATCAAGGGTCTAGGGTCTGACTGTTGGTAAACAGCTGTGATACTGGTAAGTGATTATTCAGTATATATACTAACTTTTTTTTCTTTTTTGTTGTACAGTTTCCCAGGATTCCATTACCGACTCCCTCTCTGAAGGTGCACTATCAAGGGTCTAGTGTCTGACTGTTCGTAAACAGCTTTGATACAGGTAAGTGATCATTCAGTTTCTATACACGTACTGACTTTTTTTTTTCTTTTTTGTCGTACAGTTTCCTAGGATCCCGTGACCGACTCCCTCTCTGAATGTGGAAACGACTAACAAGAGTCTTTCCATTTTCTTCTCACTATACAACTCTATATAGGTAAATACAGCTATATTCTGTCCATTTTCAGCTGTGTGAGGCTGAATGTTCGTAAACAGATGTTATACAGGTAAGTGATTGTTCAGTTTCTATACATGTATTGACTTTTTTTTCTTTTTGTCGTACAGTTTCCCAGGATTCCATTATCAACTCCCTCTATGAAGGTGGACAATCAAGGGTCTAGGGTCTGAGTGTTCGTGAACAGCTGTGATACAGGTAAGTGATCATTCAGTACATGTATTGACTTTTTTTTTTCTGTTTTGTCGTACAATTTCGCAGGATCCCATTACCGACTCCCTTTATGAAGGTGGACAATCAAGGGTCTAGGGTCTAACTTTTGGTAAACAGCTGTGATACTGGTAAGTGATTATTCAGTACATATACTGACTTTGTTTTCTTTTTTCTTGTACAGTTTCGCAGGATCCTGTTACCGACTCCCTCTATGAAGGTGGACAATCAAGGGTCTAGGGTCTGACTGTTGGTAAACAGCTGTGATACTGGTAAGTGATTATTCAGTACATATACTAACTTTTTTTTTCTTTTTTGTTGTACAGTTTCGCAGGATCCCGTGACCGACTCCCTCTATGACGGTGGACAATCAAGGGTCTAGGGTCTGACTGTTGGTAAACAGCTGTGATACTGGTAAGTGATTATTCAGTACATATGCTGACTTTATTTTCTATTTTGTTGTACAGTTTCGCAGGATCCTGTTACCGACTCCCTCTCTGAAGGTGGACTATCAAGGGTCTAGGGTCTGAGTGTTCGTGAACAGCTGTGATACAGGTAAGTGATCATTCAGTACATGTATTGACTTTTTTTTTTCTTTTTTGTCGTACAATTTCCCAGGATCCCATTTCGGACTCCCCCTCTGAAGGTGGACTATCAAGGGTCTAGGGTCTGAGTGTTCGTGAACAGCTGTGATACAGGTAAGTGATCATTCAGTATATGTATTGACTTTTTTTTTTCTTTTGTCGTACAGTTTCGCAGGATCCCATTACCGACTCCCTCTATGAAGGTGGACAATCAAGGGTCTAGGGTCTGACTGTTGGTAAACAGCTGTGATACTGGTAAGTGATTATTCAGTATATATACTAACTTTTTTTTCTTTTTTGTTGTACAGTTTCCCAGGATTCCATTACCGACTCCCTCTCTGAAGGTGCACTATCAAGGGTCTAGTGTCTGACTGTTCGTAAACAGCTTTGATACAGGTAAGTGATCATTCAGTTTCTATACACGTACTGACTTTTTTTTTTCTTTTTTGTCGTACAGTTTCCTAGGATCCCGTGACCGACTCCCTCTCTGAATGTGGAAACGACTAACAAGAGTCTTTCCATTTTCTTCTCACTATACAACTCTATATAGGTAAATACAGCTATATTCTGTCCATTTTCAGCTGTGTGAGGCTGAATGTTCGTAAACAGATGTTATACAGGTAAGTGATTGTTCAGTTTCTATACATGTATTGACTTTTTTTTCTTTTTGTCGTACAGTTTCCCAGGATTCCATTATCAACTCCCTCTATGAAGGTGGACAATCAAGGGTCTAGGGTCTGAGTGTTCGTGAACAGCTGTGATACAGGTAAGTGATCATTCAGTACATGTATTGACTTTTTTTTTTCTGTTTTGTCGTACAATTTCGCAGGATCCCATTACCGACTCCCTTTATGAAGGTGGACAATCAAGGGTCTAGGGTCTAACTTTTGGTAAACAGCTGTGATACTGGTAAGTGATTATTCAGTACATATACTGACTTTGTTTTCTTTTTTCTTGTACAGTTTCGCAGGATCCTGTTACCGACTCCCTCTATGAAGGTGGACAATCAAGGGTCTAGGGTCTGACTGTTGGTAAACAGCTGTGATACTGGTAAGTGATTATTCAGTACATATACTAACTTTTTTTTTCTTTTTTGTTGTACAGTTTCGCAGGATCCCGTGACCGACTCCCTCTATGACGGTGGACAATCAAGGGTCTAGGGTCTGACTGTTGGTAAACAGCTGTGATACTGGTAAGTGATTATTCAGTACATATGCTGACTTTATTTTCTATTTTGTTGTACAGTTTCGCAGGATCCTGTTACCGACTCCCTCTCTGAAGGTGGACTATCAAGGGTCTAGGGTCTGAGTGTTCGTGAACAGCTGTGATACAGGTAAGTGATCATTCAGTACATGTATTGACTTTTTTTTTTCTTTTTTGTCGTACAATTTCCCAGGATCCCATTTCGGACTCCCCCTCTGAAGGTGGACTATCAAGGGTCTAGGGTCTGAGTGTTCGTGAACAGCTGTGATACAGGTAAGTGATCATTCAGTACATGTATTGACTTTTTTTTTTTTCTTTTTTGTCGTACAGTTTCGCAGGATCCCATTACCGACTCCCTCTATGAAGGTGGAAAATTAAGGGTCTAGGGTCTGACTGTTGGTAAACAGCTGTGATACTGGTAAGTGATTATTCAGTACATATACTAACTTTTTTTTTCTTTTTTGTTGTACAGTTTCGCAGGATCCCGTGACCGACTCCCTCTATGAAGGTGGACAATCAAGGGTCTAGGGTCTGACTGTTGGTAAACAGCTGTGATACTGGTAAGTGATTATTCAGTACATATACTGACTTTATTTTCTTTTTTGTTGTACAGTTTCGCAGGATCCTGTTACCGACTCCCTCTCTGAAGGTGGACTATCAAGGGTCTAGGGTCTGAGTGTTCGTGAACAGCTGTGATACTGGTAAGTGATCATTCAGTACATGTATTGACTTTTTTTTTTCATTTTTGTCGTACAGTTTCGCAGGATCCCATTACCGACTCCCTTTATGAAGGTGGACAATCAAGGGTGTAGGGTCTAACTTTTGGTAAACAGCTGTGATACTGGTAAGTGATTATTCAGTACATATACTGACTTTTTTTTCTTTTTTGTCGTACAGTTTCCCAGGATTCCATTACTGACTCCCTCTCTGAAGGTGGACTATCAAGGGTCTAGGGTCTGAGTGTTCGTGAACAGCTGTGATACAGGTAAGTGATCATTCAGTACATGTATTGACTTTTTTTTTTCTTTTTTGTCGTACAGTTTCGCAGGATCCCATTACCGACTCCCTCTATGAAGGTGGACAATCAAGGGTCTAGGGTCTGACTGTTGGTAAACAGCTGTGATACTGGTAAGTGATTATTCAGTACATATACTGACTTTTTTTTCTTTTTTCTTGTACACTTTCGCAGGACCCTGTTACCGACTCCCTCTCTGAAGGTGCACTATCAAGGGTCTAGGGTCTGACTGTTCGTAAACAGCTTTGATACAAGTAAGTGATTATTCAGTTTCTATACACGTATTGACTTTTTTTCTTTCTTGTCATACAATTTCCCAGGATCCCATTTCGGACTCCCCCTCTGAAGGTGGACTATCAAGGGTCTAGGGTCTGAGTGTTCGTGAACAGCTGTGATACAGGTAAGTGATTATTCAGTACATGTATTGACTTTTTTTTTTTCTTTTTTGTTGCACAGTTTCGCAGGATCCCGTGACCGACTCCCTCTATGAAGGTGGACAATCAAGGGTCTAGGGTCTGACTGTTGGTAAACAGCTGTGATACTGGTAAGTGATTATTCAGTACATATACTGACTTTATTTTCTTTTTTGTTGTACAGTTTCGCAGGATCCTGTTACCGACTCCCTCTCTGAAGGTGGACTATCAAGGGTCTAGGGTCTGAGTGTTCGTGAACAGCTGTGATACTGGTAAGTGATCATTCAGTACATGTATTGATTTTTTTTTTTAATTTTTGTCGTACAGTTTCGCTGGATCCCATTACCGACTCCCTTTATGAAGGTGGACAATCAAGGGTTTAGGGTCTAACTTTTGGTAAACAGCTGTGATACTGGTAAGTGATTATTCAGTACATATACTGACTTTTTTTTCTTTTTTGTCGTACAGTTTCCCAGGATTCCATTACTGACTCCCTCTCTGAAGGTGGACTATCAAGGGTCTAGGGTCTGAGTGTTCGTAAACAGCTGTGATACAGGTAAGTGATCATTCAGTATATGTATTGACTTTTTTTTTTCTTTTGTCGTACATTTTCGCAGGATCCCATTACCGACTCCCTCTATGAAGGTGGACAATCTAAGGTCTAGGGTCTGACTGTTGGTAAACAGCTGTGATACTGGTAAGTGATTATTCAGTACATATACTGACTTTTTTTTCTTTTTTCTTGTACACTTTCGCAGGATCTTGTTACCGACTCCCTCTCTGAAGGTGCACTATCAAGGGTCTAGGGTCTGACTGTTCGTAAACAGCTTTGATACAGGTAAGTGATCATTCAGTTTCTATACACGTACTGACTTTTTTTTTCTTTTTTGTCATACAGTTTCCCAGGATTCTATTACCGACTCCCTATCTGAAGGTGGACTATCAAGGGTCTAGGGTCTGACTGTTCGTGAACAGCTGTGATACAGGTAAGTGATCATTCAGTTTCTATACACGTATTGACTTTTTTTTTCTTTTTTGTCGTACAGTTTCCCAGGATCCCGTGAAGGTTGAAACGACTAACAAGGATTTCTCCATCTGCATCTCCATTCTCTACTATGACTGGCTGGCAGGTATTCTGTCCATCTTGAACTGTGTGAGGCTGACTGTTCGTAATAGCTTTGATACAGGTAAGTGATCATTCAGTTTCTATACATGTATTGACTCTTTTTTCTTTTTTCTCGTACAGTTTCCTAGGATCCCGTGACCGACTCCCTCTCTGAATGTGGAAACGACTAACAAGAGTCTATCCATTTTCTTCTCACTTCACAACTCTATATAGGTAAATACAGCTATATTCTGTCCATCTTCAGCTGTGTGAGGCTGAATGTTCGTAAACAGCTGTTATACAGGTAAGTGATTGTTCAGTTTCTATACACGTTCTGACTTTTTTCTTTTTTGTCGTACAGTTTCCCAGGATTCCATTACCGACTCCCTCTCTGAAGGTGGACTATCAAGGGTCTAGGGTCTGACTGTTGGTAAAGAGCTGTGATACTGGTAAGTGATTATTCAGTATATATACTGACTTTTTTTTCTTTTTTCTTGTACAGTTTTGCAGGGTCCTGTTACCGACTCCCTCTCTGAAGGTGGACAATCAAGGGTCTAGGGTCTGACTGTTGGTAAACAGCTGTGATACAGGTAAGTGATCATTCAGTACATGTATTGACTTTTTTTTTCTTTTGTCGTACAGTTTCGCAGGATCCCATTACCGACTCCCTCTATGAAGGTGGACAATCAAGGGTCTAGGGTCTGACTGTTGGTAAACAGCTGTGATACTGGTAAGTGATTATTCAGTACATATACTGACTTTATTTTCTTTTTTGTTGTACAGTTTCGCAGGATCCTGTTACCGACTCCCTCTCTGAAGGTGGACTATCAAGGGTCTAGGGTCTGACTGTTGGTAAACAGCTGTGATACTGGTAAGTGATTATTCAGTACATATACTAACTTTTTTTTTCTTTTTTGTTGTACAGTTTCGCAGGATCCCGTGACCGACTCCCTCTATGAAGGTGGACAATCAAGGGTCTAGGGTCTGACTGTTGGTAAACAGCTGTGATACTGGTAAGTGATTATTCAGTACATATACTGACTTTTTTTTCTTTTTTCTTGTACACTTCCGCAGGACCCTGTTACCGACTCCCTCTCTGAAGGTGCACTATCAAGGGTCTAGGGTCTGACTGTTCGTAAACAGCTTTGATACAAGTAAGTGATTATTCAGTTTCTATACACGTATTGACTTTTTTTCTTTCTTGTCATACAATTTCCCAGGATCCCATTTCGGACTCCCCCTCTGAAGGTGGACTATCAAGGGTCTAGGGTCTGAGTGTTCGTGAACAGCTGTGATACAGGTAAGTGATCATTCAGTACATGTATTGACTTTTTTTTTTTTCTTTTTTGTCGTACAGTTTCGCAGGATCCCATTACCGACTCCCTCTATGAAGGTGGAAAATTAAGGGTCTAGGGTCTGACTGTTGGTAAACAGCTGTGATACTGGTAAGTGATTATTCAGTACATATACTAACTTTTTTTTTCTTTTTTGTTGTACAGTTTCGCAGGATCCCGTGACCGACTCCCTCTATGAAGGTGGACAATCAAGGGTCTAGGGTCTGACTGTTGGTAAACAGCTGTGATACTGGTAAGTGATTATTCAGTACATATACTGACTTTATTTTCTTTTTTGTTGTACAGTTTCGCAGGATCCTGTTACCGACTCCCTCTCTGAAGGTGGACTATCAAGGGTCTAGGGTCTGAGTGTTCGTGAACAGCTGTGATACTGGTAAGTGATCATTCAGTACATGTATTGACTTTTTTTTTTCATTTTTGTCGTACAGTTTCACAGGATCCCATTACCGAC
Organism: Salminus brasiliensis; assembly: GCF_030463535.1. Taxonomy (NCBI): domain Eukaryota; kingdom Metazoa; phylum Chordata; class Actinopteri; order Characiformes; family Bryconidae; genus Salminus; species Salminus brasiliensis. The sequence goes on from NC_132892.1 coordinate 13,048,202, forward strand.
TCCCTTTATGAAGGTGGACAATCAAGGGTGTAGGGTCTAACTTTTGGTAAACAGCTGTGATACTGGTAAGTGATTATTCAGTACATATACTGACTTTTTTTTCTTTTTTGTCGTACAGTTTCCCAGGATTCCATTACTGACTCCCTCTCTGAAGGTGGACTATCAAGGGTCTAGGGTCTGAGTGTTCGTAAACAGCTGTGATACAGGTAAGTGATCATTCAGTATATGTATTGACTTTTTTTTTTCTTTTGTCGTACATTTTCGCAGGATCACATTACCGACTCCCTCTATGAAGGTGGACAATCTAAGGTCTAGGGTCTGACTGTTGGTAAACAGCTGTGATACTGGTAAGTGATTATTCAGTACATATACTGACTTTTTTTTCTTTTTTCTTGTACACTTTCGCAGGATCTTGTTACCGACTCCCTCTCTGAAGGTGCACTATCAAGGGTCTAGGGTCTGACTGTTCGTAAACAGCTTTGATACAGGTAAGTGATCATTCAGTTTCTATACACGTACTGACTTTTTTTTTCTTTTTTGTCATACAGTTTCCCAGGATTCTATTACCGACTCCCTATCTGAACGTGGACTATCAAGGGTCTAGGGTCTGACTGTTCGTGAACAGCTGTGATACAGGTAAGTGATCATTCAGTTTCTATACACGTATTGACTTTTTTTTTCTTTTTTGTCGTACAGTTTCCCAGGATCCCGTGAAGGTTGAAACGACTAACAAGGATTTCTCCATCTGCATCTCCATTCTCTACTATGACTGGCTGGCAGGTATTCTGTCCATCTTGAACTGTGTGAGGCTGACTGTTCGTAATAGCTTTGATACAGGTAAGTGATCATTCAGTTTCTATACATGTATTGACTCTTTTTTCTTTTTTCTCGTACAGTTTCCTAGGATCCCGTGACCGACTCCCTCTCTGAATGTGGAAACGACTAACAAGAGTCTATCCATTTTCTTCTCACTTCACAACTCTATATAGGTAAATACAGCTATATTCTGTCCATCTTCAGCTGTGTGAGGCTGAATGTTCGTAAACAGCTGTTATACAGGTAAGTGATTGTTCAGTTTCTATACACGTTCTGACTTTTTTCTTTTTTGTCGTACAGTTTCCCAGGATTCCATTACCGACTCCCTCTCTGAAGGTGGACTATCAAGGGTCTAGGGTCTGACTGTTGGTAAAGAGCTGTGATACTGGTAAGTGATTATTCAGTATATATACTGACTTTTTTTTCTTTTTTCTTGTACAGTTTTGCAGGGTCCTGTTACCGACTCCCTCTCTGAAGGTGGACAATCAAGGGTCTAGGGTCTGACTGTTGGTAAACAGCTGTGATACAGGTAAGTGATCATTCAGTACATGTATTGACTTTTTTTTTCTTTTGTCGTACAGTTTCGCAGGATCCCATTACCGACTCCCTCTATGAAGGTGGACAATCAAGGGTCTAGGGTCTGACTGTTGGTAAACAGCTGTGATACTGGTAAGTGATTATTCAGTACATATACTGACTTTATTTTCTTTTTTGTTGTACAGTTTCGCAGGATCCTGTTACCGACTCCCTCTCTGAAGGTGGACTATCAAGGGTCTAGGGTCTGACTGTTGGTAAACAGCTGTGATACTGGTAAGTGATTATTCAGTACATATACTAACTTTTTTTTTCTTTTTTGTTGTACAGTTTCGCAGGATCCCGTGACCGACTCCCTCTATGAAGGTGGACAATCAAGGGTCTAGGGTCTGACTGTTGGTAAACAGCTGTGATACTGGTAAGTGATTATTCAGTACATATACTGACTTTTTTTTCTTTTTTCTTGTACACTTCCGCAGGACCCTGTTACCGACTCCCTCTCTGAAGGTGCACTATCAAGGGTCTAGGGTCTGACTGTTCGTAAACAGCTTTGATACAAGTAAGTGATTATTCAGTTTCTATACACGTATTGACTTTTTTTCTTTCTTGTCATACAATTTCCCAGGATCCCATTTTGGACTCCCCCTCTGAAGGTGGACTATCAAGGGTCTAGGGTCTGAGTGTTCGTGAACAGCTGTGATACAGGTAAGTGATCATTCAGTACATGTATTGACTTTTTTTTTTTCTTTTTTGTCGTACAGTTTCGCAGGATCCCATTACCGACTCCCTCTATGAAGGTGGAAAATTAAGGGTCTAGGGTCTGACTGTTGGTAAACAGCTGTGATACTGGTAAGTGATTATTCAGTACATATACTGACTTTTTTTTCTTTTTTCTTGTACAGTTTCGCAGGATCCTGTTACCGACTCCCTCTATGAAGGTGGATAATCAAGGGTCTAGGGTCTGACTGTTGGTAAACAGCTGTGATACTGGTAAGTGATTATTCAGTACATATACTGACTTTTTTTTCTTTTTTGTCATACAGTTTCCCAGGATTCCATTACTGACTCCCTCTCTGAAGGTGGACTATCAAGGGTCTAGGGTCTGAGTGTTCGTAAACAGCTGTGATACAGGTAAGTGATCATTCAGTATATGTATTGACTTTTTTTTTTCTTTTGTCGTACAGTTTCGCAGGATCCCATTACCGACTCCCTCTATGAAGGTGGACAATCAAGGGTCTAGGGTCTGACTGTTGGTAAACAGCTGTGATACTGGTAAGTGATTATTCAGTACATATACTGACTTTTTTTTCTTTTTTCTTGTACACTTTCGCAGGATCCTGTTACCGACTCCCTCTCTGAAGGTGCACTATCAAGGGTCTAGGGTCTGACTGTTCGTAAACAGCTTTGATACAGGTAAGTGATCATTCAGTTTCTATACACGTACTGACTTTTTTTTTCTTTTTTGTCATACAGTTTCCCAGGATTCTATTACCGACTCCCTCTCTGAAGGTGGACTATCAAGGGTCTAGGGTCTGAGTGTTCGTAAACAGCTGTGATACAGGTAAGTGATCATTCAGTATATGTATTGACTTTTTTTTTTCTTTTGTCGTACAGTTTCGCAGGATCCCATTACCGACTCCCTATATGAAGGTGGACAATCAAGGGTCTAGGGTCTGACTGTTGGTAAACAGCTGTGATACTGGTAAGTGATTATTCAGTACATATACTGACTTTATTTTCTTTTTTGTTGTACAGTTTCGCAGGATCCTGTTACCGACTCCCTCTCTGAAGGTGGACTATCAAGGGTCTAGGGTCTGACTGTTGGTAAACAGCTGTGATACTGGTAAGTGATTATTCAGTACATATACTAACTTTTTTTTTCTTTTTTGTTGTACAGTTTCGCAGGATCCCGTGACCGACTCCCTCTATGAAGGTGGACAATAAAGGGTCTAGGGTCTGACTGTTGGTAAACAGCTGTGATACTGGTAAGTGATTATTCAGTACATATACTGACTTTTTTTTCTTTTTTCTTGTACACTTTCGCAGGACCCTGTTACTGACTCCCTCTCTGAAGGTGCACTATCAAGGGTCTAGGGTCTGACTGTTCGTAAACAGCTTTGATACAAGTAAGTGAATATTCAGTTTCTATACACGTATTGACTTTTTTTCTTTCTTGTCATACAATTTCCCAGGATCCCATTTCGGACTCCCCCTCTGAAGGTGGACTATCAAGGGTCTAGGGTCTGAGTGTTCGTGAACAGCTGTGATACAGGTAAGTGATTTTTCAGTACATGTATTGACTTTTTTTTTTTCTTTTTTGTCGTACAGTTTCGCAGGATCCCATTACCGACTCCCTCTATGAAGGTGGAAAATCAAGGGTCTAGGGTCTGACTGTTGGTAAACAGCTGTGATACTGGTAAGTGATTATTCAGTACATATACTAACTTTTTTTTTCTTTTTTGTTGCACAGTTTCGCAGGATCCCGTGACCGACTCCCTCTATGAAGGTGGACAATCAAGGGTCTAGGGTCTGACTGTTGGTAAACAGCTGTGATACTGGTAAGTGATTATTCAGGACATATACTGACTTTATTTTCTATTTTGTTGTACAGTTTCGCAGGATCCTGTTACCGACTCCCTCTCTGAAGGTGGACTATCAAGGGTCTAGGGTCTGAGTGTTCGTGAACAGCTGTGATACAGGTAAGTGATCATTCAGTACATGTATTGACTTTTTTTTTTCTTTTTTGTCGCACAGTTTCGCAGGATCCCATTACCGACTCCCTCTATGAAGGTGGACAATCAAGGGTCTAGGGTCTGACTGTTGGTAAACAGCTGTGATACTGGTAAGTGATTATTCAGTACATATACTAACTTTTTTTTTCTTTTTTGTTGTACAGTTTCGCAGGATCCCGTGACCGACTCCCTCTATGAAGGTGGACAATCAAGGGTCTAGGGTCTGACTGTTGGTAAACAGCTGTGATACTGGTAAGTGATTATTCAGTACATATACTGACTTTTTTTTCTTTTTTCTTGTACACTTCCGCAGGACCCTGTTACCGACTCCCTCTCTGAAGGTGCACTATCAAGGGTCTAGGGTCTGACTGTTCGTAAACAGCTTTGATACAAGTAAGTGATTATTCAGTTTCTATACACGTATTGACTTTTTTTCTTTCTTGTCATACAATTTCCCAGGATCCCATTTTGGACTCCCCCTCTGAAGGTGGACTATCAAGGGTCTAGGGTCTGAGTGTTCGTGAACAGCTGTGATACAGGTAAGTGATCATTCAGTACATGTATTGACTTTTTTTTTTTCTTTTTTGTCGTACAGTTTCGCAGGATCCCATTACCGACTCCCTCTATGAAGGTGGAAAATTAAGGGTCTAGGGTCTGACTGTTGGTAAACAGCTGTGATACTGGTAAGTGATTATTCAGTACATATACTGACTTTTTTTTCTTTTTTCTTGTACAGTTTCGCAGGATCCTGTTACCGACTCCCTCTATGAAGGTGGATAATCAAGGGTCTAGGGTCTGACTGTTGGTAAACAGCTGTGATACTGGTAAGTGATTATTCAGTACATATACTGACTTTTTTTTCTTTTTTGTCGTACAGTTTCCCAGGATTCCATTACTGACTCCCTCTCTGAAGGTGGACTATCAAGGGTCTAGGGTCTGAGTGTTCGTAAACAGCTGTGATACAGGTAAGTGATCATTCAGTATATGTATTGACTTTTTTTTTTCTTTTGTCGTACAGTTTCGCAGGATCCCATTACCGACTCCCTCTATGAAGGTGGACAATCAAGGGTCTAGGGTCTGACTGTTGGTAAACAGCTGTGATACTGGTAAGTGATTATTCAGTACATATACTGACTTTTTTTTCTTTTTTCTTGTACACTTTCGCAGGATCCTGTTACCGACTCCCTCTCTGAAGGTGCACTATCAAGGGTCTAGGGTCTGACTGTTCGTAAACAGCTTTGATACAGGTAAGTGATCATTCAGTTTCTATACACGTACTGACTTTTTTTTTCTTTTTTGTCATACAGTTTCCCAGGATTCTATTACCGACTCCCTCTCTGAAGGTGGACTATCAAGGGTCTAGGGTCTGAGTGTTCGTAAACAGCTGTGATACAGGTAAGTGATCATTCAGTATATGTATTGACTTTTTTTTTTCTTTTGTCGTACAGTTTCGCAGGATCCCATTACCGACTCCCTATATGAAGGTGGACAATCAAGGGTCTAGGGTCTGACTGTTGGTAAACAGCTGTGATACTGGTAAGTGATTATTCAGTACATATACTGACTTTATTTTCTTTTTTGTTGTACAGTTTCGCAGGATCCTGTTACCGACTCCCTCTCTGAAGGTGGACTATCAAGGGTCTAGGGTCTGACTGTTGGTAAACAGCTGTGATACTGGTAAGTGATTATTCAGTACATATACTAACTTTTTTTTTCTTTTTTGTTGTACAGTTTCGCAGGATCCCGTGACCGACTCCCTCTATGAAGGTGGACAATAAAGGGTCTAGGGTCTGACTGTTGGTAAACAGCTGTGATACTGGTAAGTGATTATTCAGTACATATACTGACTTTTTTTTCTTTTTTCTTGTACACTTTCGCAGGACCCTGTTACTGACTCCCTCTCTGAAGGTGCACTATCAAGGGTCTAGGGTCTGACTGTTCGTAAACAGCTTTGATACAAGTAAGTGATTATTCAGTTTCTATACACGTATTGACTTTTTTTCTTTCTTGTCATACAATTTCCCAGGATCCCATTTCGGACTCCCCCTCTGAAGGTGGACTATCAAGGGTCTAGGGTCTGAGTGTTCGTGAACAGCTGTGATACAGGTAAGTGATTTTTCAGTACATGTATTGACTTTTTTTTTTTCTTTTTTGTCGTACAGTTTCGCAGGATCCCATTACCGACTCCCTCTATGAAGGTGGAAAATCAAGGGTCTAGGGTCTGACTGTTGGTAAACAGCTGTGATACTGGTAAGTGATTATTCAGTACATATACTAACTTTTTTTTTCTTTTTTGTTGCACAGTTTCGCAGGATCCCGTGACCGACTCCCTCTATGAAGGTGGACAATCAAGGGTCTAGGGTCTGACTGTTGGTAAACAGCTGTGATACTGGTAAGTGATTATTCAGGACATATACTGACTTTATTTTCTATTTTGTTGTACAGTTTCGCAGGATCCTGTTACCGACTCCCTCTCTGAAGGTGGACTATCAAGGGTCTAGGGTCTGAGTGTTCGTGAACAGCTGTGATACAGGTAAGTGATCATTCAGTACATGTATTGACTTTTTTTTTCTTTTTTGTCGCACAGTTTCGCAGGATCCCATTACCGACTCCCTCTATGAAGGTGGACAATCAAGGGTCTAGGGTCTGACTGTTGGTAAAGAGCTGTGATACTGGTAAGTGATTATTCAGTATATATACTGACTTTTTTTTCTTTTTTCTTGTACAGTTTTGCAGGGTCCTGTTACCGACTCCCTCTCTGAAGGTGGACAATCAAGGGTCTAGGGTCTGACTGTTGGTAAACAGCTGTGATACAGGTAAGTGATCATTCAGTACATGTATTGACTTTTTTTTTCTTTTGTCGTACAGTTTCGCAGGATCCCATTACCGACTCCCTCTATGAAGGTGGACAATCAAGGGTCTAGGGTCTGACTGTTGGTAAACAGCTGTGATACTGGTAAGTGATTATTCAGTACATATACTGACTTTATTTTCTTTTTTGTTGTACAGTTTCGCAGGATCCTGTTACCGACTCCCTCTCTGAAGGTGGACTATCAAGGGTCTAGGGTCTGACTGTTGGTAAACAGCTGTGATACTGGTAAGTGATTATTCAGTACATATACTAACTTTTTTTTTCTTTTTTGTTGTACAGTTTCGCAGGATCCCGTGACCGACTCCCTCTATGAAGGTGGACAATCAAGGGTCTAGGGTCTGACTGTTGGTAAACAGCTGTGATACTGGTAAGTGATTATTCAGTACATATACTGACTTTTTTTTCTTTTTTCTTGTACACTTCCGCAGGACCCTGTTACCGACTCCCTCTCTGAAGGTGCACTATCAAGGGTCTAGGGTCTGACTGTTCGTAAACAGCTTTGATACAAGTAAGTGATTATTCAGTTTCTATACACGTATTGACTTTTTTTCTTTCTTGTCATACAATTTCCCAGGATCCCATTTTGGACTCCCCCTCTGAAGGTGGACTATCAAGGGTCTAGGGTCTGAGTGTTCGTGAACAGCTGTGATACAGGTAAGTGATCATTCAGTACATGTATTGACTTTTTTTTTTTCTTTTTTGTCGTACAGTTTCGCAGGATCCCATTACCGACTCCCTCTATGAAGGTGGAAAATTAAGGGTCTAGGGTCTGACTGTTGGTAAACAGCTGTGATACTGGTAAGTGATTATTCAGTACATATACTGACTTTTTTTTCTTTTTTCTTGTACAGTTTCGCAGGATCCTGTTACCGACTCCCTCTATGAAGGTGGATAATCAAGGGTCTAGGGTCTGACTGTTGGTAAACAGCTGTGATACTGGTAAGTGATTATTCAGTACATATACTGACTTTTTTTTCTTTTTTGTCATACAGTTTCCCAGGATTCCATTACTGACTCCCTCTCTGAAGGTGGACTATCAAGGGTCTAGGGTCTGAGTGTTCGTAAACAGCTGTGATACAGGTAAGTGATCATTCAGTATATGTATTGACTTTTTTTTTTCTTTTGTCGTACAGTTTCGCAGGATCCCATTACCGACTCCCTCTATGAAGGTGGACAATCAAGGGTCTAGGGTCTGACTGTTGGTAAACAGCTGTGATACTGGTAAGTGATTATTCAGTACATATACTGACTTTTTTTTCTTTTTTCTTGTACACTTTCGCAGGATCCTGTTACCGACTCCCTCTCTGAAGGTGCACTATCAAGGGTCTAGGGTCTGACTGTTCGTAAACAGCTTTGATACAGGTAAGTGATCATTCAGTTTCTATACACGTACTGACTTTTTTTTTCTTTTTTGTCATACAGTTTCCCAGGATTCTATTACCGACTCCCTCTCTGAAGGTGGACTATCAAGGGTCTAGGGTCTGAGTGTTCGTAAACAGCTGTGATACAGGTAAGTGATCATTCAGTATATGTATTGACTTTTTTTTTTCTTTTGTCGTACAGTTTCGCAGGATCCCATTACCGACTCCCTATATGAAGGTGGACAATCAAGGGTCTAGGGTCTGACTGTTGGTAAACAGCTGTGATACTGGTAAGTGATTATTCAGTACATATACTGACTTTATTTTCTTTTTTGTTGTACAGTTTCGCAGGATCCTGTTACCGACTCCCTCTCTGAAGGTGGACTATCAAGGGTCTAGGGTCTGACTGTTGGTAAACAGCTGTGATACTGGTAAGTGATTATTCAGTACATATACTAACTTTTTTTTTCTTTTTTGTTGTACAGTTTCGCAGGATCCCGTGACCGACTCCCTCTATGAAGGTGGACAATAAAGGGTCTAGGGTCTGACTGTTGGTAAACAGCTGTGATACTGGTAAGTGATTATTCAGTACATATACTGACTTTTTTTTCTTTTTTCTTGTACACTTTCGCAGGACCCTGTTACTGACTCCCTCTCTGAAGGTGCACTATCAAGGGTCTAGGGTCTGACTGTTCGTAAACAGCTTTGATACAAGTAAGTGATTATTCAGTTTCTATACACGTATTGACTTTTTTTCTTTCTTGTCATACAATTTCCCAGGATCCCATTTCGGACTCCCCCTCTGAAGGTGGACTATCAAGGGTCTAGGGTCTGAGTGTTCGTGAACAGCTGTGATACAGGTAAGTGATTTTTCAGTACATGTATTGACTTTTTTTTTTTCTTTTTTGTCGTACAGTTTCGCAGGATCCCATTACCGACTCCCTCTATGAAGGTGGAAAATCAAGGGTCTAGGGTCTGACTGTTGGTAAACAGCTGTGATACTGGTAAGTGATTATTCAGTACATATACTAACTTTTTTTTTCTTTTTTGTTGCACAGTTTCGCAGGATCCCGTGACCGACTCCCTCTATGAAGGTGGACAATCAAGGGTCTAGGGTCTGACTGTTGGTAAACAGCTGTGATACTGGTAAGTGATTATTCAGGACATATACTGACTTTATTTTCTATTTTGTTGTACAGTTTCGCAGGATCCTGTTACCGACTCCCTCTCTGAAGGTGGACTATCAAGGGTCTAGGGTCTGAGTGTTCGTAAACAGCTGTGATACAGGTAAGTGATCATTCAGTATATGTATTGACTTTTTTTTTTCTTTTGTCGTACAGTTTCGCAGGATCCCATTACCGACTCCCTCTATGAAGGTGGACAATCAAGGGTCTAGGGTCTGACTGTTGGTAAACAGCTGTGATACTGGTAAGTGATTATTCAGTACATATACTGACTTTTTTTTCTTTTTTCTTGTACACTTTCGCAGGATCCTGTTACCGACTCCCTCTCTGAAGGTGCACTATCAAGGGTCTAGGGTCTGACTGTTCGTAAACAGCTTTGATACAGGTAAGTGATCATTCAGTTTCTATACACGTACTGACTTTTTTTTTCTTTTTTGTCATACAGTTTCCCAGGATTCTATTACCGACTCCCTCTCTGAAGGTGGACTATCAAGGGTCTAGGGTCTGAGTGTTCGTAAACAGCTGTGATACAGGTAAGTGATCATTCAGTATATGTATTGACTTTTTTTTTTCTTTTGTCGTACAGTTTCGCAGGATCCCATTACCGACTCCCTATATGAAGGTGGACAATCAAGGGTCTAGGGTCTGACTGTTGGTAAACAGCTGTGATACTGGTAAGTGATTATTCAGTACATATACTGACTTTATTTTCTTTTTTGTTGTACAGTTTCGCAGGATCCTGTTACCGACTCCCTCTCTGAAGGTGGACTATCAAGGGTCTAGGGTCTGACTGTTGGTAAACAGCTGTGATACTGGTAAGTGATTATTCAGTACATATACTAACTTTTTTTTTCTTTTTTGTTGTACAGTTTCGCAGGATCCCGTGACCGACTCCCTCTATGAAGGTGGACAATAAAGGGTCTAGGGTCTGACTGTTGGTAAACAGCTGTGATACTGGTAAGTGATTATTCAGTACATATACTGACTTTTTTTTCTTTTTTCTTGTACACTTTCGCAGGACCCTGTTACTGACTCCCTCTCTGAAGGTGCACTATCAAGGGTCTAGGGTCTGACTGTTCGTAAACAGCTTTGATACAAGTAAGTGATTATTCAGTTTCTATACACGTATTGACTTTTTTTCTTTCTTGTCATACAATTTCCCAGGATCCCATTTCGGACTCCCCCTCTGAAGGTGGACTATCAAGGGTCTAGGGTCTGAGTGTTCGTGAACAGCTGTGATACAGGTAAGTGATTTTTCAGTACATGTATTGACTTTTTTTTTTTCTTTTTTGTCGTACAGTTTCGCAGGATCCCATTACCGACTCCCTCTATGAAGGTGGAAAATCAAGGGTCTAGGGTCTGACTGTTGGTAAACAGCTGTGATACTGGTAAGTGATTATTCAGTACATATACTAACTTTTTTTTTCTTTTTTGTTGCACAGTTTCGCAGGATCCCGTGACCGACTCCCTCTATGAAGGTGGACAATCAAGGGTCTAGGGTCTGACTGTTGGTAAACAGCTGTGATACTGGTAAGTGATTATTCAGGACATATACTGACTTTATTTTCTATTTTGTTGTACAGTTTCGCAGGATCCTGTTACCGACTCCCTCTCTGAAGGTGGACTATCAAGGGTCTAGGGTCTGAGTGTTCGTGAACAGCTGTGATACAGGTAAGTGATCATTCAGTACATGTATTGACTTTTTTTTTTCTTTTTTGTCGCACAGTTTCGCAGGATCCCATTACCGACTCCCTCTATGAAGGTGGACAATCAAGGGTCTAGGGTCTGACTGTTGGTAAACAGCTGTGATACTGGTAAGTGATTATTCAGTACATATACTAACTTTTTTTTTCTTTTTTGTTGTACAGTTTCGCAGGATCCCGTGACCGACTCCCTCTATGAAGGTGGACAATCAAGGGTCTAGGGTCTGACTGTTGGTAAACAGCTGTGATACTGGTAAGTGATTATTCAGTACATATACTGACTTTTTTTTCTTTTTTCTTGTACACTTCCGCAGGACCCTGTTACCGACTCCCTCTCTGAAGGTGCACTATCAAGGGTCTAGGGTCTGACTGTTCGTAAACAGCTTTGATACAAGTAAGTGATTATTCAGTTTCTATACACGTATTGACTTTTTTTCTTTCTTGTCATACAATTTCCCAGGATCCCATTTTGGACTCCCCCTCTGAAGGTGGACTATCAAGGGTCTAGGGTCTGAGTGTTCGTGAACAGCTGTGATACAGGTAAGTGATCATTCAGTACATGTATTGACTTTTTTTTTTTCTTTTTTGTCGTACAGTTTCGCAGGATCCCATTACCGACTCCCTCTATGAAGGTGGAAAATTAAGGGTCTAGGGTCTGACTGTTGGTAAACAGCTGTGATACTGGTAAGTGATTATTCAGTACATATACTGACTTTTTTTTCTTTTTTCTTGTACAGTTTCGCAGGATCCTGTTACCGACTCCCTCTATGAAGGTGGATAATCAAGGGTCTAGGGTCTGACTGTTGGTAAACAGCTGTGATACTGGTAAGTGATTATTCAGTACATATACTGACTTTTTTTTCTTTTTTGTCGTACAGTTTCCCAGGATTCCATTACTGACTCCCTCTCTGAAGGTGGACTATCAAGGGTCTAGGGTCTGAGTGTTCGTAAACAGCTGTGATACAGGTAAGTGATCATTCAGTATATGTATTGACTTTTTTTTTTCTTTTGTCGTACAGTTTCGCAGGATCCCATTACCGACTCCCTCTATGAAGGTGGACAATCAAGGGTCTAGGGTCTGACTGTTGGTAAACAGCTGTGATACTGGTAAGTGATTATTCAGTACATATACTGACTTTTTTTTCTTTTTTCTTGTACACTTTCGCAGGATCCTGTTACCGACTCCCTCTCTGAAGGTGCACTATCAAGGGTCTAGGGTCTGACTGTTCGTAAACAGCTTTGATACAGGTAAGTGATCATTCAGTTTCTATACACGTACTGACTTTTTTTTTCTTTTTTGTCATACAGTTTCCCAGGATTCTATTACCGACTCCCTCTCTGAAGGTGGACTATCAAGGGTCTAGGGTCTGAGTGTTCGTAAACAGCTGTGATACAGGTAAGTGATCATTCAGTATATGTATTGACTTTTTTTTTTCTTTTGTCGTACAGTTTCGCAGGATCCCATTACCGACTCCCTATATGAAGGTGGACAATCAAGGGTCTAGGGTCTGACTGTTGGTAAACAGCTGTGATACTGGTAAGTGATTATTCAGTACATATACTGACTTTATTTTCTTTTTTGTTGTACAGTTTCGCAGGATCCTGTTACCGACTCCCTCTCTGAAGGTGGACTATCAAGGGTCTAGGGTCTGACTGTTGGTAAACAGCTGTGATACTGGTAAGTGATTATTCAGTACATATACTAACTTTTTTTTTCTTTTTTGTTGTACAGTTTCGCAGGATCCCGTGACCGACTCCCTCTATGAAGGTGGACAATAAAGGGTCTAGGGTCTGACTGTTGGTAAACAGCTGTGATACTGGTAAGTGATTATTCAGTACATATACTGACTTTTTTTTCTTTTTTCTTGTACACTTTCGCAGGACCCTGTTACTGACTCCCTCTCTGAAGGTGCACTATCAAGGGTCTAGGGTCTGACTGTTCGTAAACAGCTTTGATACAAGTAAGTGATTATTCAGTTTCTATACACGTATTGACTTTTTTTCTTTCTTGTCATACAATTTCCCAGGATCCCATTTCGGACTCCCCCTCTGAAGGTGGACTATCAAGGGTCTAGGGTCTGAGTGTTCGTGAACAGCTGTGATACAGGTAAGTGATTTTTCAGTACATGTATTGACTTTTTTTTTTTCTTTTTTGTCGTACAGTTTCGCAGGATCCCATTACCGACTCCCTCTATGAAGGTGGAAAATCAAGGGTCTAGGGTCTGACTGTTGGTAAACAGCTGTGATACTGGTAAGTGATTATTCAGTACATATACTAACTTTTTTTTTCTTTTTTGTTGCACAGTTTCGCAGGATCCCGTGACCGACTCCCTCTATGAAGGTGGACAATCAAGGGTCTAGGGTCTGACTGTTGGTAAACAGCTGTGATACTGGTAAGTGATTATTCAGGACATATACTGACTTTATTTTCTATTTTGTTGTACAGTTTCGCAGGATCCTGTTACCGACTCCCTCTCTGAAGGTGGACTATCAAGGGTCTAGGGTCTGAGTGTTCGTGAACAGCTGTGATACAGGTAAGTGATCATTCAGTACATGTATTGACTTTTTTTTTCTTTTTTGTCGCACAGTTTCGCAGGATCCCATTACCGACTCCCTCTATGAAGGTGGACAATCAAGGGTCTAGGGTCTGACTGTTGGTAAACAGCTGTGATACTGGTAAGTGATTATTCAGTACATATACTAACTTTTTTTTTCTTTTTTGTTGTACAGTTTCGCAGGATCCCGTGACCGACTCCCTCTATGAAGGTGGACAATCAAGGGTCTAGGGTCTGACTGTTGGTAAACAGCTGTGATACTGGTAAGTGATTATTCAGTACATATACTGACTTTTTTTTCTTTTTTCTTGTACACTTCCGCAGGACCCTGTTACCGACTCCCTCTCTGAAGGTGCACTATCAAGGGTCTAGGGTCTGACTGTTCGTAAACAGCTTTGATACAAGTAAGTGATTATTCAGTTTCTATACACGTATTGACTTTTTTTCTTTCTTGTCATACAATTTCCCAGGATCCCATTTTGGACTCCCCCTCTGAAGGTGGACTATCAAGGGTCTAGGGTCTGAGTGTTCGTGAACAGCTGTGATACAGGTAAGTGATCATTCAGTACATGTATTGACTTTTTTTTTTTCTTTTTTGTCGTACAGTTTCGCAGGATCCCATTACCGACTCCCTCTATGAAGGTGGAAAATTAAGGGTCTAGGGTCTGACTGTTGGTAAACAGCTGTGATACTGGTAAGTGATTATTCAGTACATATACTGACTTTTTTTTCTTTTTTCTTGTACAGTTTCGCAGGATCCTGTTACCGACTCCCTCTATGAAGGTGGATAATCAAGGGTCTAGGGTCTGACTGTTGGTAAACAGCTGTGATACTGGTAAGTGATTATTCAGTACATATACTGACTTTTTTTTCTTTTTTGTCATACAGTTTCCCAGGATTCCATTACTGACTCCCTCTCTGAAGGTGGACTATCAAGGGTCTAGGGTCTGAGTGTTCGTAAACAGCTGTGATACAGGTAAGTGATCATTCAGTATATGTATTGACTTTTTTTTTTCTTTTGTCGTACAGTTTCGCAGGATCCCATTACCGACTCCCTCTATGAAGGTGGACAATCAAGGGTCTAGGGTCTGACTGTTGGTAAACAGCTGTGATACTGGTAAGTGATTATTCAGTACATATACTGACTTTTTTTTCTTTTTTCTTGTACACTTTCGCAGGATCCTGTTACCGACTCCCTCTCTGAAGGTGCACTATCAAGGGTCTAGGGTCTGACTGTTCGTAAACAGCTTTGATACAGGTAAGTGATCATTCAGTTTCTATACACGTACTGACTTTTTTTTTCTTTTTTGTCATACAGTTTCCCAGGATTCTATTACCGACTCCCTCTCTGAAGGTGGACTATCAAGGGTCTAGGGTCTGAGTGTTCGTAAACAGCTGTGATACAGGTAAGTGATCATTCAGTATATGTATTGACTTTTTTTTTTCTTTTGTCGTACAGTTTCGCAGGATCCCATTACCGACTCCCTATATGAAGGTGGACAATCAAGGGTCTAGGGTCTGACTGTTGGTAAACAGCTGTGATACTGGTAAGTGATTATTCAGTACATATACTGACTTTATTTTCTTTTTTGTTGTACAGTTTCGCAGGATCCTGTTACCGACTCCCTCTCTGAAGGTGGACTATCAAGGGTCTAGGGTCTGACTGTTGGTAAACAGCTGTGATACTGGTAAGTGATTATTCAGTACATATACTAACTTTTTTTTTCTTTTTTGTTGTACAGTTTCGCAGGATCCCGTGACCGACTCCCTCTATGAAGGTGGACAATAAAGGGTCTAGGGTCTGACTGTTGGTAAACAGCTGTGATACTGGTAAGTGATTATTCAGTACATATACTGACTTTTTTTTCTTTTTTCTTGTACACTTTCGCAGGACCCTGTTACTGACTCCCTCTCTGAAGGTGCACTATCAAGGGTCTAGGGTCTGACTGTTCGTAAACAGCTTTGATACAAGTAAGTGATTATTCAGTTTCTATACACGTATTGACTTTTTTTCTTTCTTGTCATACAATTTCCCAGGATCCCATTTCGGACTCCCCCTCTGAAGGTGGACTATCAAGGGTCTAGGGTCTGAGTGTTCGTGAACAGCTGTGATACAGGTAAGTGATTTTTCAGTACATGTATTGACTTTTTTTTTTTCTTTTTTGTCGTACAGTTTCGCAGGATCCCATTACCGACTCCCTCTATGAAGGTGGAAAATCAAGGGTCTAGGGTCTGACTGTTGGTAAACAGCTGTGATACTGGTAAGTGATTATTCAGTACATATACTAACTTTTTTTTTCTTTTTTGTTGCACAGTTTCGCAGGATCCCGTGACCGACTCCCTCTATGAAGGTGGACAATCAAGGGTCTAGGGTCTGACTGTTGGTAAACAGCTGTGATACTGGTAAGTGATTATTCAGGACATATACTGACTTTATTTTCTATTTTGTTGTACAGTTTCGCAGGATCCTGTTACCGACTCCCTCTCTGAAGGTGGACTATCAAGGGTCTAGGGTCTGAGTGTTCGTGAACAGCTGTGATACAGGTAAGTGATCATTCAGTACATGTATTGACTTTTTTTTTTCTTTTTTGTCGCACAGTTTCGCAGGATCCCATTACCGACTCCCTCTATGAAGGTGGACAATCAAGGGTCTAGGGTCTGACTGTTGGTAAACAGCTGTGATACTGGTAAGTGATTATTCAGTACATATACTAACTTTTTTTTTCTTTTTTGTTGTACAGTTTCGCAGGATCCCGTGACCGACTCCCTCTATGAAGGTGGACAATCAAGGGTCTAGGGTCTGACTGTTGGTAAACAGCTGTGATACTGGTAAGTGATTATTCAGTACATATACTGACTTTTTTTTCTTTTTTCTTGTACACTTCCGCAGGACCCTGTTACCGACTCCCTCTCTGAAGGTGCACTATCAAGGGTCTAGGGTCTGACTGTTCGTAAACAGCTTTGATACAAGTAAGTGATTATTCAGTTTCTATACACGTATTGACTTTTTTTCTTTCTTGTCATACAATTTCCCAGGATCCCATTTTGGACTCCCCCTCTGAAGGTGGACTATCAAGGGTCTAGGGTCTGAGTGTTCGTGAACAGCTGTGATACAGGTAAGTGATCATTCAGTACATGTATTGACTTTTTTTTTTTCTTTTTTGTCGTACAGTTTCGCAGGATCCCATTACCGACTCCCTCTATGAAGGTGGAAAATTAAGGGTCTAGGGTCTGACTGTTGGTAAACAGCTGTGATACTGGTAAGTGATTATTCAGTACATATACTGACTTTTTTTTCTTTTTTCTTGTACAGTTTCGCAGGATCCTGTTACCGACTCCCTCTATGAAGGTGGATAATCAAGGGTCTAGGGTCTGACTGTTGGTAAACAGCTGTGATACTGGTAAGTGATTATTCAGTACATATACTGACTTTTTTTTCTTTTTTGTCGTACAGTTTCCCAGGATTCCATTACTGACTCCCTCTCTGAAGGTGGACTATCAAGGGTCTAGGGTCTGAGTGTTCGTAAACAGCTGTGATACAGGTAAGTGATCATTCAGTATATGTATTGACTTTTTTTTTTCTTTTGTCGTACAGTTTCGCAGGATCCCATTACCGACTCCCTCTATGAAGGTGGACAATCAAGGGTCTAGGGTCTGACTGTTGGTAAACAGCTGTGATACTGGTAAGTGATTATTCAGTACATATACTGACTTTTTTTTCTTTTTTCTTGTACACTTTCGCAGGATCCTGTTACCGACTCCCTCTCTGAAGGTGCACTATCAAGGGTCTAGGGTCTGACTGTTCGTAAACAGCTTTGATACAGGTAAGTGATCATTCAGTTTCTATACACGTACTGACTTTTTTTTTCTTTTTTGTCATACAGTTTCCCAGGATTCTATTACCGACTCCCTCTCTGAAGGTGGACTATCAAGGGTCTAGGGTCTGAGTGTTCGTAAACAGCTGTGATACAGGTAAGTGATCATTCAGTATATGTATTGACTTTTTTTTTTCTTTTGTCGTACAGTTTCGCAGGATCCCATTACCGACTCCCTATATGAAGGTGGACAATCAAGGGTCTAGGGTCTGACTGTTGGTAAACAGCTGTGATACTGGTAAGTGATTATTCAGTACATATACTGACTTTATTTTCTTTTTTGTTGTACAGTTTCGCAGGATCCTGTTACCGACTCCCTCTCTGAAGGTGGACTATCAAGGGTCTAGGGTCTGACTGTTGGTAAACAGCTGTGATACTGGTAAGTGATTATTCAGTACATATACTAACTTTTTTTTTCTTTTTTGTTGTACAGTTTCGCAGGATCCCGTGACCGACTCCCTCTATGAAGGTGGACAATAAAGGGTCTAGGGTCTGACTGTTGGTAAACAGCTGTGATACTGGTAAGTGATTATTCAGTACATATACTGACTTTTTTTTCTTTTTTCTTGTACACTTTCGCAGGACCCTGTTACTGACTCCCTCTCTGAAGGTGCACTATCAAGGGTCTAGGGTCTGACTGTTCGTAAACAGCTTTGATACAAGTAAGTGATTATTCAGTTTCTATACACGTATTGACTTTTTTTCTTTCTTGTCATACAATTTCCCAGGATCCCATTTCGGACTCCCCCTCTGAAGGTGGACTATCAAGGGTCTAGGGTCTGAGTGTTCGTGAACAGCTGTGATACAGGTAAGTGATTTTTCAGTACATGTATTGACTTTTTTTTTTTCTTTTTTGTCGTACAGTTTCGCAGGATCCCATTACCGACTCCCTCTATGAAGGTGGAAAATCAAGGGTCTAGGGTCTGACTGTTGGTAAACAGCTGTGATACTGGTAAGTGATTATTCAGTACATATACTAACTTTTTTTTTCTTTTTTGTTGCACAGTTTCGCAGGATCCCGTGACCGACTCCCTCTATGAAGGTGGACAATCAAGGGTCTAGGGTCTGACTGTTGGTAAACAGCTGTGATACTGGTAAGTGATTATTCAGGACATATACTGACTTTATTTTCTATTTTGTTGTACAGTTTCGCAGGATCCTGTTACCGACTCCCTCTCTGAAGGTGGACTATCAAGGGTCTAGGGTCTGAGTGTTCGTGAACAGCTGTGATACAGGTAAGTGATCATTCAGTACATGTATTGACTTTTTTTTTCTTTTTTGTCGCACAGTTTCGCAGGATCCCATTACCGACTCCCTCTATGAAGGTGGACAATCAAGGGTCTAGGGTCTGACTGTTGGTAAAGAGCTGTGATACTGGTAAGTGATTATTCAGTATATATACTGACTTTTTTTTCTTTTTTCTTGTACAGTTTTGCAGGGTCCTGTTACCGACTCCCTCTCTGAAGGTGGACAATCAAGGGTCTAGGGTCTGACTGTTGGTAAACAGCTGTGATACAGGTAAGTGATCATTCAGTACATGTATTGACTTTTTTTTTCTTTTGTCGTACAGTTTCGCAGGATCCCATTACCGACTCCCTCTATGAAGGTGGACAATCAAGGGTCTAGGGTCTGACTGTTGGTAAACAGCTGTGATACTGGTAAGTGATTATTCAGTACATATACTGACTTTATTTTCTTTTTTGTTGTACAGTTTCGCAGGATCCTGTTACCGACTCCCTCTCTGAAGGTGGACTATCAAGGGTCTAGGGTCTGACTGTTGGTAAACAGCTGTGATACTGGTAAGTGATTATTCAGTACATATACTAACTTTTTTTTTCTTTTTTGTTGTACAGTTTCGCAGGATCCCGTGACCGACTCCCTCTATGAAGGTGGACAATCAAGGGTCTAGGGTCTGACTGTTGGTAAACAGCTGTGATACTGGTAAGTGATTATTCAGTACATATACTGACTTTTTTTTCTTTTTTCTTGTACACTTCCGCAGGACCCTGTTACCGACTCCCTCTCTGAAGGTGCACTATCAAGGGTCTAGGGTCTGACTGTTCGTAAACAGCTTTGATACAAGTAAGTGATTATTCAGTTTCTATACACGTATTGACTTTTTTTCTTTCTTGTCATACAATTTCCCAGGATCCCATTTTGGACTCCCCCTCTGAAGGTGGACTATCAAGGGTCTAGGGTCTGAGTGTTCGTGAACAGCTGTGATACAGGTAAGTGATCATTCAGTACATGTATTGACTTTTTTTTTTTCTTTTTTGTCGTACAGTTTCGCAGGATCCCATTACCGACTCCCTCTATGAAGGTGGAAAATTAAGGGTCTAGGGTCTGACTGTTGGTAAACAGCTGTGATACTGGTAAGTGATTATTCAGTACATATACTGACTTTTTTTTCTTTTTTCTTGTACAGTTTCGCAGGATCCTGTTACCGACTCCCTCTATGAAGGTGGATAATCAAGGGTCTAGGGTCTGACTGTTGGTAAACAGCTGTGATACTGGTAAGTGATTATTCAGTACATATACTGACTTTTTTTTCTTTTTTGTCATACAGTTTCCCAGGATTCCATTACTGACTCCCTCTCTGAAGGTGGACTATCAAGGGTCTAGGGTCTGAGTGTTCGTAAACAGCTGTGATACAGGTAAGTGATCATTCAGTATATGTATTGACTTTTTTTTTTCTTTTGTCGTACAGTTTCGCAGGATCCCATTACCGACTCCCTCTATGAAGGTGGACAATCAAGGGTCTAGGGTCTGACTGTTGGTAAACAGCTGTGATACTGGTAAGTGATTATTCAGTACATATACTGACTTTTTTTTCTTTTTTCTTGTACACTTTCGCAGGATCCTGTTACCGACTCCCTCTCTGAAGGTGCACTATCAAGGGTCTAGGGTCTGACTGTTCGTAAACAGCTTTGATACAGGTAAGTGATCATTCAGTTTCTATACACGTACTGACTTTTTTTTTCTTTTTTGTCATACAGTTTCCCAGGATTCTATTACCGACTCCCTCTCTGAAGGTGGACTATCAAGGGTCTAGGGTCTGAGTGTTCGTAAACAGCTGTGATACAGGTAAGTGATCATTCAGTATATGTATTGACTTTTTTTTTTCTTTTGTCGTACAGTTTCGCAGGATCCCATTACCGACTCCCTATATGAAGGTGGACAATCAAGGGTCTAGGGTCTGACTGTTGGTAAACAGCTGTGATACTGGTAAGTGATTATTCAGTACATATACTGACTTTATTTTCTTTTTTGTTGTACAGTTTCGCAGGATCCTGTTACCGACTCCCTCTCTGAAGGTGGACTATCAAGGGTCTAGGGTCTGACTGTTGGTAAACAGCTGTGATACTGGTAAGTGATTATTCAGTACATATACTAACTTTTTTTTTCTTTTTTGTTGTACAGTTTCGCAGGATCCCGTGACCGACTCCCTCTATGAAGGTGGACAATAAAGGGTCTAGGGTCTGACTGTTGGTAAACAGCTGTGATACTGGTAAGTGATTATTCAGTACATATACTGACTTTTTTTTCTTTTTTCTTGTACACTTTCGCAGGACCCTGTTACTGACTCCCTCTCTGAAGGTGCACTATCAAGGGTCTAGGGTCTGACTGTTCGTAAACAGCTTTGATACAAGTAAGTGATTATTCAGTTTCTATACACGTATTGACTTTTTTTCTTTCTTGTCATACAATTTCCCAGGATCCCATTTCGGACTCCCCCTCTGAAGGTGGACTATCAAGGGTCTAGGGTCTGAGTGTTCGTGAACAGCTGTGATACAGGTAAGTGATTTTTCAGTACATGTATTGACTTTTTTTTTTTCTTTTTTGTCGTACAGTTTCGCAGGATCCCATTACCGACTCCCTCTATGAAGGTGGAAAATCAAGGGTCTAGGGTCTGACTGTTGGTAAACAGCTGTGATACTGGTAAGTGATTATTCAGTACATATACTAACTTTTTTTTTCTTTTTTGTTGCACAGTTTCGCAGGATCCCGTGACCGACTCCCTCTATGAAGGTGGACAATCAAGGGTCTAGGGTCTGACTGTTGGTAAACAGCTGTGATACTGGTAAGTGATTATTCAGGACATATACTGACTTTATTTTCTATTTTGTTGTACAGTTTCGCAGGATCCTGTTACCGACTCCCTCTCTGAAGGTGGACTATCAAGGGTCTAGGGTCTGAGTGTTCGTGAACAGCTGTGATACAGGTAAGTGATCATTCAGTACATGTATTGACTTTTTTTTTTCTTTTTTGTCGCACAGTTTCGCAGGATCCCATTACCGACTCCCTCTATGAAGGTGGACAATCAAGGGTCTAGGGTCTGACTGTTGGTAAACAGCTGTGATACTGGTAAGTGATTATTCAGTACATATACTAACTTTTTTTTTCTTTTTTGTTGTACAGTTTCGCAGGATCCCGTGACCGACTCCCTCTATGAAGGTGGACAATCAAGGGTCTAGGGTCTGACTGTTGGTAAACAGCTGTGATACTGGTAAGTGATTATTCAGTACATATACTGACTTTTTTTTCTTTTTTCTTGTACACTTCCGCAGGACCCTGTTACCGACTCCCTCTCTGAAGGTGCACTATCAAGGGTCTAGGGTCTGACTGTTCGTAAACAGCTTTGATACAAGTAAGTGATTATTCAGTTTCTATACACGTATTGACTTTTTTTCTTTCTTGTCATACAATTTCCCAGGATCCCATTTTGGACTCCCCCTCTGAAGGTGGACTATCAAGGGTCTAGGGTCTGAGTGTTCGTGAACAGCTGTGATACAGGTAAGTGATCATTCAGTACATGTATTGACTTTTTTTTTTTCTTTTTTGTCGTACAGTTTCGCAGGATCCCATTACCGACTCCCTCTATGAAGGTGGAAAATTAAGGGTCTAGGGTCTGACTGTTGGTAAACAGCTGTGATACTGGTAAGTGATTATTCAGTACATATACTGACTTTTTTTTCTTTTTTCTTGTACAGTTTCGCAGGATCCTGTTACCGACTCCCTCTATGAAGGTGGATAATCAAGGGTCTAGGGTCTGACTGTTGGTAAACAGCTGTGATACTGGTAAGTGATTATTCAGTACATATACTGACTTTTTTTTCTTTTTTGTCGTACAGTTTCCCAGGATTCCATTACTGACTCCCTCTCTGAAGGTGGACTATCAAGGGTCTAGGGTCTGAGTGTTCGTAAACAGCTGTGATACAGGTAAGTGATCATTCAGTATATGTATTGACTTTTTTTTTTCTTTTGTCGTACAGTTTCGCAGGATCCCATTACCGACTCCCTCTATGAAGGTGGACAATCAAGGGTCTAGGGTCTGACTGTTGGTAAACAGCTGTGATACTGGTAAGTGATTATTCAGTACATATACTGACTTTTTTTTCTTTTTTCTTGTACACTTTCGCAGGATCCTGTTACCGACTCCCTCTCTGAAGGTGCACTATCAAGGGTCTAGGGTCTGACTGTTCGTAAACAGCTTTGATACAGGTAAGTGATCATTCAGTTTCTATACACGTACTGACTTTTTTTTTCTTTTTTGTCATACAGTTTCCCAGGATTCTATTACCGACTCCCTCTCTGAAGGTGGACTATCAAGGGTCTAGGGTCTGAGTGTTCGTAAACAGCTGTGATACAGGTAAGTGATCATTCAGTATATGTATTGACTTTTTTTTTTCTTTTGTCGTACAGTTTCGCAGGATCCCATTACCGACTCCCTATATGAAGGTGGACAATCAAGGGTCTAGGGTCTGACTGTTGGTAAACAGCTGTGATACTGGTAAGTGATTATTCAGTACATATACTGACTTTATTTTCTTTTTTGTTGTACAGTTTCGCAGGATCCTGTTACCGACTCCCTCTCTGAAGGTGGACTATCAAGGGTCTAGGGTCTGACTGTTGGTAAACAGCTGTGATACTGGTAAGTGATTATTCAGTACATATACTAACTTTTTTTTTCTTTTTTGTTGTACAGTTTCGCAGGATCCCGTGACCGACTCCCTCTATGAAGGTGGACAATAAAGGGTCTAGGGTCTGACTGTTGGTAAACAGCTGTGATACTGGTAAGTGATTATTCAGTACATATACTGACTTTTTTTTCTTTTTTCTTGTACACTTTCGCAGGACCCTGTTACTGACTCCCTCTCTGAAGGTGCACTATCAAGGGTCTAGGGTCTGACTGTTCGTAAACAGCTTTGATACAAGTAAGTGATTATTCAGTTTCTATACACGTATTGACTTTTTTTCTTTCTTGTCATACAATTTCCCAGGATCCCATTTCGGACTCCCCCTCTGAAGGTGGACTATCAAGGGTCTAGGGTCTGAGTGTTCGTGAACAGCTGTGATACAGGTAAGTGATTTTTCAGTACATGTATTGACTTTTTTTTTTTCTTTTTTGTCGTACAGTTTCGCAGGATCCCATTACCGACTCCCTCTATGAAGGTGGAAAATCAAGGGTCTAGGGTCTGACTGTTGGTAAACAGCTGTGATACTG
Source organism: Salminus brasiliensis (assembly GCF_030463535.1). Classification (NCBI taxonomy): domain Eukaryota; kingdom Metazoa; phylum Chordata; class Actinopteri; order Characiformes; family Bryconidae; genus Salminus; species Salminus brasiliensis. Next base: position 13,072,339 of record NC_132892.1, read on the forward strand.
GTAAGTGATTATTCAGTACATATACTAACTTTTTTTTTCTTTTTTGTTGCACAGTTTCGCAGGATCCCATGACCGACTCCCTCTATGAAGGTGGACAATCAAGGGTCTAGGGTCTGACTGTTGGTAAACAGCTGTGATACTGGTAAGTGATTATTCAGGACATATACTGACTTTATTTTCTATTTTGTTGTACAGTTTCGCAGGATCCTGTTACCGACTCCCTCTCTGAAGGTGGACTATCAAGGGTCTAGGGTCTGAGTGTTCGTGAACAGCTGTGATACAGGTAAGTGATCATTCAGTACATGTATTGACTTTTTTTTTCTTTTTTGTCGCACAGTTTCGCAGGATCCCATTACCGACTCCCTCTATGAAGGTGGACAATCAAGGGTCTAGGGTCTGACTGTTGGTAAACAGCTGTGATACTGGTAAGTGATTATTCAGTACATATACTAACTTTTTTTTTCTTTTTTGTTGTACAGTTTCGCAGGATCCCGTGACCGACTCCCTCTATGAAGGTGGACAATCAAGGGTCTAGGGTCTGACTGTTGGTAAACAGCTGTGATACTGGTAAGTGATTATTCAGTACATATACTGACTTTTTTTTCTTTTTTCTTGTACACTTCCGCAGGACCCTGTTACCGACTCCCTCTCTGAAGGTGCACTATCAAGGGTCTAGGGTCTGACTGTTCGTAAACAGCTTTGATACAAGTAAGTGATTATTCAGTTTCTATACACGTATTGACTTTTTTTCTTTCTTGTCATACAATTTCCCAGGATCCCATTTTGGACTCCCCCTCTGAAGGTGGACTATCAAGGGTCTAGGGTCTGAGTGTTCGTGAACAGCTGTGATACAGGTAAGTGATCATTCAGTACATGTATTGACTTTTTTTTTTTCTTTTTTGTCGTACAGTTTCGCAGGATCCCATTACCGACTCCCTCTATGAAGGTGGAAAATTAAGGGTCTAGGGTCTGACTGTTGGTAAACAGCTGTGATACTGGTAAGTGATTATTCAGTACATATACTGACTTTTTTTTCTTTTTTCTTGTACAGTTTCGCAGGATCCTGTTACCGACTCCCTCTATGAAGGTGGATAATCAAGGGTCTAGGGTCTGACTGTTGGTAAACAGCTGTGATACTGGTAAGTGATTATTCAGTACATATACTGACTTTTTTTTCTTTTTTGTCGTACAGTTTCCCAGGATTCCATTACTGACTCCCTCTCTGAAGGTGGACTATCAAGGGTCTAGGGTCTGAGTGTTCGTAAACAGCTGTGATACAGGTAAGTGATCATTCAGTATATGTATTGACTTTTTTTTTTCTTTTGTCGTACAGTTTCGCAGGATCCCATTACCGACTCCCTCTATGAAGGTGGACAATCAAGGGTCTAGGGTCTGACTGTTGGTAAACAGCTGTGATACTGGTAAGTGATTATTCAGTACATATACTGACTTTTTTTTCTTTTTTCTTGTACACTTTCGCAGGATCCTGTTACCGACTCCCTCTCTGAAGGTGCACTATCAAGGGTCTAGGGTCTGACTGTTCGTAAACAGCTTTGATACAGGTAAGTGATCATTCAGTTTCTATACACGTACTGACTTTTTTTTTCTTTTTTGTCATACAGTTTCCCAGGATTCTATTACCGACTCCCTCTCTGAAGGTGGACTATCAAGGGTCTAGGGTCTGAGTGTTCGTAAACAGCTGTGATACAGGTAAGTGATCATTCAGTATATGTATTGACTTTTTTTTTTCTTTTGTCGTACAGTTTCGCAGGATCCCATTACCGACTCCCTATATGAAGGTGGACAATCAAGGGTCTAGGGTCTGACTGTTGGTAAACAGCTGTGATACTGGTAAGTGATTATTCAGTACATATACTGACTTTATTTTCTTTTTTGTTGTACAGTTTCGCAGGATCCTGTTACCGACTCCCTCTCTGAAGGTGGACTGTCAAGGGTCTAGGGTCTGACTGTTGGTAAACAGCTGTGATACTGGTAAGTGATTATTCAGTACATATACTAACTTTTTTTTTCTTTTTTGTTGTACAGTTTCGCAGGATCCCGTGACCGACTCCCTCTATGAAGGTGGACAATAAAGGGTCTAGGGTCTGACTGTTGGTAAACAGCTGTGATACTGGTAAGTGATTATTCAGTACATATACTGACTTTTTTTTCTTTTTTCTTGTACACTTTCGCAGGACCCTGTTACCGACTCCCTCTCTGAAGGTGCACTATCAAGGGTCTAGGGTCTGACTGTTCGTAAACAGCTTTGATACAAGTAAGTGATTATTCAGTTTCTATACACGTATTGACTTCTTTTCTTTCTTGTCATACAATTTCCCAGGATCCCATTTCGGACTCCCCCTCTGAAGGTGGACTATCAAGGGTCTAGGGTCTGAGTGTTCGTGAACAGCTGTGATACAGGTAAGTGATTATTCAGTACATGTATTGACTTTTTTTTTTTCTTTTTTGTCGTACAGTTTCGCAGGATCCCATTACCGACTCCCTCTATGAAGGTGGAAAATCAAGGGTCTAGGGTCTGACTGTTGGTAAACAGCTGTGATACTGGTAAGTGATTATTCAGTACATATACTAACTTTTTTTTTCTTTTTTGTTGCACAGTTTCGCAGGATCCCGTGACCGACTCCCTCTATGAAGGTGGACAATCAAGGGTCTAGGGTCTGACTGTTGGTAAACAGCTGTGATACTGGTAAGTGATTATTCAGTACATATACTGACTTTATTTTCTTTTTTGTTGTACAGTTTCGCAGGATCCTGTTACCGACTCCCTCTCTGAAGGTGGACTATCAAGGGTCTAGGGTCTGAGTGTTCGTGAACAGCTGTGATACTGGTAAGTGATCATTCAGTACATGTATTGACTTTTTTTTTTCATTTTTGTCGTACAGTTTCGCAGGATCCCATTACCGACTCCCTCTATGAAGGTGGACAATCAATGGTCTAGGGTCTGACTGTTGGTAAACAGCTGTGATACTGGTAAGTGATTATTCAGTACATATACTGACTTTATTTTCTTTTTTGTTGTACAGTTTCGCAGGATCCTGTTACCGACTCCCTCTCTGAAGGTGGACTATCAAGGGTCTAGGGTCTGAGTGTTCGTGAACAGCTGTGATACTGGTAAGTGATCATTCAGTACATGTATTGACTTTTTTTTTTCATTTTTGTCGTACAGTTTCGCAGGATCCCATTACCGACTCCCTTTATGAAGGTGGACAATCAAGGGTGTAGGGTCTAACTTTTGGTAAACAGCTGTGATACTGGTAAGTGATTATTCAGTACATATACTGACTTTTTTTTTTCTTTTTTGTCGTACAGTTTCCCAGGATCCCGTGACCGACTCCCTCTCTGAAGGTGGAAACGACTAACAAGGATTTTTCCATCTGCATCTCCATTCTCTACTATGACTGGCTGGCTGCTATTCTGTCCATCTTGAACTGTGTGAGGCTGACTGTCCGTAAACAGCTGTTATACAGGTAAGTGATCATTCAGTTTCTATACATGTATTGACTTTTTTTTTCTTTTTTGTCGTACAGTTTCCCAGGATTCCGTGACCGACTCCCTCTATGAAGGTGGACAATCAAAGGTCTAGGGTCTGACTGTTGGTAAACAGCTGTGATACTGGTAAGTGATTATTCAGTACATATACTGGCTTTTTTTTTTCTTTTTTGTCGTACAGTTTCCCAGGATCCCGTGACCGACTCCCTCACTGAAGGTAGACTAAACAAGGGTCTGTACATCTGCATCTCCATTCTCTACTATGACTGGCTGGCTGGTATTCTGTCCATCTTCAAATGTGTGAGGCTGACTGTCCGTAAAGAGCTGTTATACAGGTAAGTGAACATTCAGTTTCTATACACGTATTGACTTTTTTTTCTTTTTTGTCATACAGTTTCCCAGGATTCTATTACCGACTCCCTCTCTGAAGGTGGACTATCAAGGGTCTAGGGTCTGACTGTTCGTGAACAGCTGTGATACAGGTAAGTGATCATTCAGTTTCTATACACGTATTGACTTTTTTTTTTTTCTTTTTTGTCGTACAGTTTCCCAGGATCCCGTGAAGGTGGAAACGACTTACAAGGATTTCTCCATCTGCATCTCCATTCTCTACTATGACTGGCTGGCAGGTATTTTGTCCATCTTGAACTGTGTGAGGCTGACTGTTCGTAAATAGCTGTGATACAGGTAAGTGATCATTCAGTTTCTATACATGAATTGACTTTTTTTTCTTTTTTGTCGTACAGTTTCGCAGGATCCCATTACCGACTCCCTTTATGAAAGTGGACAATCAAGGGTCTAAGGTCTAACTTTTGGTAAACAGCTGTGATACTGGTAAGTGATTATTCAGTTTCTATACACGTATTGACTTTTTTTCTTTCTTGTCATACAATTTCCCAGGATCCCATTACCGACTCCCCCTCTGAAGGTGGACAATCAAGGGTCTAGGGTCTGACTGTTGGTAAACAGCTGTGATACTGGTAAGTGATTATTCAGTACATATACTGACTTTTTTCTTTTTTCTTGTACACTTTCGCAGGATCCTGTTACCGACTCCCTCTCTGAAGGTGCACTATCAAGGGTCTAGTGTCTGACTGTTCGTAAACAGCTTTGATACAGGTAAGTGATCATTCAGTTTCTATACACGTACTGACTTTTTTCTTTTTTGTCGTACAGTTTCCCAGGATTCCATTACCGACTCCCTCTCTGAAGGTGGACTATCAAGGGTCTAGGGTTTGACTGTTGGTAAACAGCTGTGATACTGGTAAGTGATTATTCAGTACATATACTAACTTTTTTTTTCTTTTTTCTTGTACAGTTTTGCAGGATCCCGTGACCGACTCCCTCTATGAAGGTGGACAATCAAGGGTCTAGGGTCTGACTGTTGGTAAACAGCTGTGATACTGGTAAGTGATTATTCAGTATATATACTGACTTTATTTTCTATTTTGTCGTACAGTTTCGCAGGATCCTGTTACCGACTCCCTCTCTGAAGGTGGACTATCAAGGGTCTTGGGTCTGAGTGTTCGTGAACAGCTGTGATACAGGTAAGTGATCATTCAGTACATGTATTGACTTTTTTTTTTCTTTTTTGTCGTACAATTTCGCAGGATCCCATTACCGACTACCTTTATGAAGGTGGACAATCAAGGGTCTAGGGTCTAACTTTTGGTAAACAGCTGTGATACTGGTAAGTGATTATTCAGTACATATACTGACTTTTTTTTCTTTTTTCTTGTACAGTTTCGCAGGATCCTGTTACCGACTCCCTCTATGAAGGTGGACTATCAAGGGTCTAGGGTCTGAGTGTTCGTGAACAGCTGTGATACAGGTAAGTGATCATTCAGTATATGTATTGACTTTTTTTTTTCTTTTGTCGTACAGTTTCGCAGGATCCCATTACCGACTCCCTCTATGAAGGTGGACAATCAAAGGTCTAGGGTCTGACTGTTGGTAAACAGCTGTGATACTGGTAAGTGATTATTCAGTATATATACTAACTTTTTTTTCTTTTTTGTTGTACAGTTTCGCAGGATCCTGTTACCGACTCCCTCTATGAAGGTGGACAATCAAGGGTCTAGGGTCTGACTGTTGGTAAACAGCTGTGATACTGGTAAGTGATTATTCAGTACATATACTGACTTTTTTTTCTTTTTTGTCGTACAGTTTCCCAGGATTCCATTACTGACTCCCTCTCTGAAGGTGGACTATCAAGGGTCTAGGGTCTGAGTGTTCGTAAACAGCTTTGATACAAGTAAGTGATCATTCAGTTTCTATACATGTATTGACTTTTTTTTCTTTTTTGTCGTACAGTTTTCTAGCATCCCGTGACCGACTCCCTCTCTGAAGGTGGAAACGACTAACAAGAGTCTATCCATTTTCTTCTCACTTCACAACTCTATATAGGTAAATACAGCTATATTCTGTCCATCTTCAGCTGTGTGAGGCTGAATGTTCGTAAACAGCTGTTATACAGGTAAGTGATTGTTCAGTTTCTATACATGTATTGACTTTTTTTTCTTTTTGTCGTACAGTTTCCCAGGATTCCATTATCAACTCCCTCTATGAAGGTGGACAATCAAGGGTCTAAGGTCTGACTGTTGGTAAACAGCTGTGATACTGGTAAGTGATTATTCAGTACATATACTGACTTTTTTTTCTTTTTTCTTGTACAGTTTCGCAGGATCCTGTTACCGACTCCCTCTATGAAGGTGGACAATCAAGGGTCTAGGGTCTGACTGTTGGTAAACAGCTGTGATACTGGTAAGTGATTATTCAGTACATATACTAACTTTTTTTTTCTTTTTTGTTGTACAGTTTCGCAGGATCCCGTGACCGACTCCCTCTATGAAGGTGGACAATCAAGGGTCTAGGGTCTGACTGTTGGTAAACAGCTGTGATACTGGTAAGTGATTATTCAGTACATATACTGACTTTATTTTCTATTTTGTTGTACAGTTTCGCAGGATCCTGTTACCGACTCCCTCTCTGAAGGTGGACTATCAAGGGTCTAGGGTCTGAGTGTTCGTGAACAGCTGTGATACAGGTAAGTGATCATTCAGTACATGTATTGACTTTTTTTTTTCTTTTTTGTCGTACAATTTCGCAGGATCCCATTACCGACTACCTTTATGAAGGTGGACAATCAAGGGTCTAGGGTCTAACTTTTGGTAAACAGCTGTGGTACTGGTAAGTGATTATTCAGTACATATACTGACTTTTTTTTCTTTTTTCTTGTACAGTTTCGCAGGATCCTGTTACCGACTCCCTCTATGAAGGTGGACAATCAAGGGTCTAGGGTCTGACTGTTGGTAAACAGCTGTGATACTGGTAAGTGATTATTCAGTACATATACTGACTTTTTTTTCTTTTTTGTCATACAGTTTCCCAGGATCCCATTACCGACTCCCTTTATGAAGGTGGACAATCAAGGGTCTAGGGTCTAACTTTTGGTAAACAGCTGTGATACTGGTAAGTGATTATTCAGTACATATACTGACTTTTTTTTTTCTTTTTTCTTGTACACTTTCGCAGGATCCTCTTACCGACTCCCTCTCTGAAGGTGCACTATCAAGGGTCTAGGGTCTGACTGTTCGTAAACAGCTTTGATACAAGTAAGTGATCATTCAGTTTCTATACATGTATTGACTTTTTTTTCTTTTTTGTCATACAGTTTCCCAGGATTCTATTACCGACTCCCTCTCTGAAGGTGGACTATCAAGGGTCTAGGGTCTGAGTGTTCGTAAACAGCTGTGATACAGGTAAGTGATCATTCAGTATATGTATTGACTTTTTTTTTTCTTTTGTCGTACAGTTTCGCAGGATCCCATTACCGACTCCCTCTATGAAGGTGGACAATCAAGGGTCTAGGGTCTGACTGTTGGTAAACAGCTGTGATACTGGTAAGTGATTATTCAGTACATATACTGACTTTATTTTCTTTTTTGTTGTACAGTTTCGCAGGATCCTGTTACCGACTCCCTCTCTGAAGGTGGACTATCAAGGGTCTAGGGTCTGACTGTTGGTAAACAGCTGTGATACTGGTAAGTGATTATTCAGTACATATACTAACTTTTTTTTTTCTTTTTTGTTGTACAGTTTCGCAGGATCCCGTGACCGACTCCCTCTATGAAGGTGGACAATCAAGGGTCTAGGGTCTGACTGTTGGTAAACAGCTGTGATACTGGTAAGTGATTATTCAGGACATATACTGACTTTATTTTCTATTTTGTTGTACAGTTTCGCAGGATCCTGTTACCGACTCCCTCTCTGAAGGTGGACTATCAAGGGTCTAGGGTCTGAGTGTTCGTGAACAGCTGTGATACAGGTAAGTGATCATTCAGTACATGTATTGACTTTTTTTTTTCTTTTTTGTCGCACAGTTTCGCAGGATCCCATTACCGACTCCCTCTATGAAGGTGGACAATCAAGGGTCTAGGGTCTGACTGTTGGTAAACAGCTGTGATACTGGTAAGTGATTATTCAGTACATATACTAACTTTTTTTTTCTTTTTTGTTGTACAGTTTCGCAGGATCCCGTGACCGACTCCCTCTATGAAGGTGGACAATCAAGGGTCTAGGGTCTGACTGTTGGTAAACAGCTGTGATACTGGTAAGTGATTATTCAGTACATATACTGACTTTATTTTCTATTTTGTCATACAGTTTCGCAGGATCCTGTTACCGACTCCCTCTCTGAAGGTGGACTATCAAGGGTCTAGGGTCTGACTGTTCGTAAACAGCTTTGATACAAGTAAGTGATTATTCAGTTTCTATAGACGTATTGACTTTTTTTCTTTCTTGTCATACAATTTCCCAGGATCCCATTTCGGACTCCCCCTCTGAAGGTGGACTATCAAGGGTCTAGGGTCTGAGTGTTCGTGAACAGCCGTGATACAGGTAAGTGATCATTCAGTATATATACTAACTTTTTTTTCTTTTTTGTTGTACAGTTTCGCAGGATCCTGTTACCGACTCCCTCTATGAAGGTGGACAATCAAGGGTCTAGGGTCTGACTTTTGGTAAACAGCCGTGATACAGGTAAGTGATCATTCAGTACATATACTGACTTTTTTTTCTTTTTTGTCGTACAGTTTCCCAGGATTCCATTACTGACTCCCTCTCTGAAGGTGGACTATCAAGGGTCTAGGGTCTGAGTGTTCGTAAACAGCTTTGATACAAGTAAGTGATCATTCAGTTTCTATACATGTATTGACTTTTTTTTCTTTTTTGTCGTACAGTTTTCTAGCATCCCGTGACCGACTCCCTCTCTGAAGGTGGAAACGACTAACAAGAGTCTATCCATTTTCTTCTCACTTCACAACTCTATATAGGTAAATACAGCTATATTCTGTCCATCTTCAGCTGTGTGAGGCTGAATGTTCGTAAACAGCTGTTATACAGGTAAGTGATTGTTCAGTTTCTATACATGTATTGACTTTTTTTTCTTTTTGTCGTACAGTTTCCCAGGATTCCATTATCAACTCCCTCTATGAAGGTGGACAATCAAGGGTCTAGGGTCTGACTGTTGGTAAACAGCTGTGATACTGGTAAGTGATTATTCAGTACATATACTAACTTTTTTTTTCTTTTTTGTCGTACAGTTTCCCAGGATTCCATTACCGACTCCCTCTCTGAAGGTGGACTATCAAGGGTCTAGGGTCTGAGTGTTCGTAAACAGCTGTGATACAGGTAAGTGATTATTCAGTACATATACTGACTTTTTTTTCTTTTTTCTTGTACACTTTCGCAGGATCCTGTTACCGACTCCCTCTCTGAAGGTGCACTATCAAGGGTCTAGTGTCTGACTGTTCGTAAACAGCTTTGATACAGGTAAGTGATCATTCAGTTTCTATACACGTACTGACTTTTTTTTTCTTTTTTGTCGTACAGTTTCCTAGGATCCCGTGACCGACTCCCTCTCTGAATGTGGAAACGACTAACAAGAGTCTTTCCATTTTCTTCTCACTATACAACTCTATATAGGTAAATACAGCTATATTCTGTCCATTTTCAGCTGTGTGAGGCTGAATGTTCGTAAACAGCTGTTATACAGGTAAGTGATTATTCAGTACATATACTGACTTTTTTTTCTTTTTGTCGTACAGTTTCCCAGGATTCCATTATCAACTCCCTCTATGAAGGTGGACAATCAAGGGTCTAGGGTCTGACTGTTCGTAAACAGCTGTGATACAGGTAAGTGATCATTCAGTTTCTATACACGTTCTGACTTTTTTCTTTTTTGTCGTACAGTTTCCCAGGATTCCATTACCGACTCCCTCTCTGAAGGTGGACTATCAAGGGTCTAGGGTCTGACTGTTGGTAAACAGCTGTGATACTGGTAAGTGATTATTCAGTACATATACTAACTTTTTTTTTCTTTTTTGTTGTACAGTTTTGCAGGATCCCGTGACCGACTCCCTCTATGAAGGTGGACAATCAAGGATCTAGGGTCTGACTGTTGGTAAACAGCTGTGATACTGGTAAGTGATTATTCAGTACATATACTGACTTTATTTTCTATTTTGTTGTACAGTTTCGCAGGATCCTGTTACCGACTCCCTCTCTGAAGGTGGACTATCAAGGGTCTAGGGTCTGAGTGTTCGTGAACAGCTGTGATACAGGTAAGTGATCATTCAGTACATGTATTGACTTTTTTTTTTCTTTTTTGTCGTACAATTTCGCAGGATCCCATTACCGACTACCTTTATGAAGGTGGACAATCAAGGGTCTAGGGTCTAACTTTTGGTAAACAGCTGTGGTACTGGTAAGTGATTATTCAGTACATATACTGACTTTTTTTTCTTTTTTCTTGTACAGTTTCGCAGGATCCTGTTACCGACTCCCTCTATGAAGGTGGACAATCAAGGGTCTAGGGTCTGACTGTTGGTAAACAGCTGTGATACTGGTAAGTGATTATTCAGTACATATACTGACTTTTTTTTCTTTTTTGTCATACAGTTTCCCAGGATCCCATTACTGACTCCGTTTATGAAGGTGGACAATCAAGGGTCTAGGGTCTAACTTTTGGTAAACAGCTGTGATACTGGTAAGTGATTATTCAGTACATATACTGACTTTTTTTTTTCTTTTTTCTTGTACACTTTCGCAGGATCCTCTTACCGACTCCCTCTCTGAAGGTGCACTATCAAGGGTCTAGGGTCTGACTGTTCGTAAACAGCTTTGATACAAGTAAGTGATCATTCAGTTTCTATACATGTATTGACTTTTTTTTCTTTTTTGTCGTACAGTTTCCTAGCATCCCGTGACCGACTCCCTCTGTGAAGGTGGAAACGACTAACAAGAGTCTATCCATTTTCTTCTCACTTCACAACTCTATATAGGTAAATACAGCTATATTCTGTCCATCTTCAGCTGTGTGAGGCTGAATGTTCGTAAACAGCTGTTATACAGGTAAGTGATCATTCAGTTTCTATACATGTATTGACTTTTTTTTCTTTTTGTCGTACAGTTTCCCAGGATTCCATTATCAACTCCCTCTATGAAGGTGGACAATCAAGGGTCTAGGGTCTGAGTGTTCGTGAACAGCTGTGATACAGGTAAGTGATCATTCAGTACATGTATTGACTTTTTTTTTTCTTTTTTGTTGTACAGTTTCGCAGGATCCCATTACCGACTCCCTCTATGAAGGTGGACAATCAAGGGTCTAGGGTCTGACTGTTGGTAAACAGCTGTGATACTGGTAAGTGATTATTCAGTATATATACTAACTTTTTTTTCTTTTTTGTTGTACAGTTTCGCAGGATCCTGTTACCGACTCCCTCTATGAAGGTGGACAATCAAGGGTCTAGGGTCTGACTGTTGGTAAACAGCTGTGATACTGGTAAGTGATTATTCAGTACATATACTGACTTTTTTTTCTTTTTTGTCGAACAGTTTCCCAGGATTCCATTACTGACTCCCTCTCTGAAGGTGGACTATCAAGGGTCTAGGGTCTGAGTGTTCGTAAACAGCTGTGATACAGGTAAGTGATTATTCAGTACATATACTGACTCTTTTTTCTTGTACACTTTCGCAGGATCCTGTTACCGACTCCCTCTCTGAAGGTGCACTATCAAGGGTCTAGTGTCTGACTGTTCGTAAACAGCTTTGATACAGGTAAGTGATCATTCAGTTTCTATACACGTACTGACTTTTTTCTTTTTTGTCGTACAGTTTCCCAGGATTCCATTACCGACTCCCTCTCTGAAGGTGGACTATCAAGGGTCTAGGGTTTGACTGTTGGTAAACAGCTGTGATACAGGTAAGTGATCATTCAGTACATATACTGGCTTTTTTTTTCTTTTTTGTCGTACAGTTTCCTAGGATCCCGTGACCGACTCCCTCTCTGAATGTGGAAACGACTAACAAGAGTCTTTCCATTTTCTTCTCACTATACAACTCTATATAGGTAAATACAGCTATATTCTGTCCATTTTCAGCTGTGTGAGGCTGAATGTTCGTAAACAGCTGTTATACAGGTAAGTGATTGTTCAGTTTCTATACATGTATTGACTTTTTTTTCTTTTTGTCGTACAGTTTCCCAGGATTCCATTACCGACTCCCTCTCTGAAGGTGGACTATCAAGGGTCTAGGGTCTGACTGTTGGTAAACAGCTGTGATACTGGTAAGTGATTATTCAGTACATATACTAACTTTTTTTTTCTTTTTTCTTGTACAGTTTTGCAGGATCCCGTGACCGACTCCCTCTATGAAGGTGGACAATCAAGGGTCTAGGGTCTGACTGTTGGTAAACAGCTGTGATACTGGTAAGTGATTATTCAGTACATATACTGACTTTATTTTCTATTTTGTCGTACAGTTTCGCAGGATCCTGTTACCGACTCCCTCTCTGAAGGTGGACTATCAAGGGTCTAGGGTCTGAGTGTTCGTGAACAGCTGTGATACAGGTAAGTGATCATTCAGTACATGTATTGACTTTTTTTTTTCTGTTTTGTCGTACAATTTCGCAGGATCCCATTACCGACTCCCTTTATGAAGGTGGACAATCAAGGGTCTAGGGTCTAACTTTTGGTAAACAGCTGTGATACTGGTAAGTGATTATTCAGTACATATACTGTTGAATGTGGAAACGACTAACAAGAGTCTATCCATTTTCTTCTCACTTCACAACTCTATATAGGTAAATACAGCTATATTCTGTCCATCTTCAGCTGTGTGAGGCTGAATGTTCGTAAACAGCTGTTATACAGGTAAGTGATTGTTCAGTTTCTATACACGTTCTGACTTTTTTCTTTTTTGTCGTACAGTTTCCCAGGATTCCATTACCGACTCCCTCTCTGAAGGTGGACTATCAAGGGTCTAGGGTCTGACTGTTGGTAAAGAGCTGTGATACTGGTAAGTGATTATTCAGTATATATACTGACTTTTTTTTCTTTTTTCTTGTACAGTTTTGCAGGATCCTGTTACCGACTCCCTCTCTGAAGGTGGACAATCAAGGGTCTAGGGTCTGACTGTTGGTAAACAGCTGTGATACAGGTAAGTGATCATTCAGTACATGTATTGACTTTTTTTTTCTTTTGTCGTACAGTTTCGCAGGATCCCATTACCGACTCCCTCTATGAAGGTGGACAATCAAGGGTCTAGGGTCTGACTGTTGGTAAACAGCTGTGATACTGGTAAGTGATTATTCAGTACATATACTAACTTTTTTTTTCTTTTTTGTTGTACAGTTTCGCAGGATCCCGTGACCGACTCCCTCTATGAAGGTGGACAATCAAGGGTCTAGGGTCTGACTGTTGGTAAACAGCTGTGATACTGGTAAGTGATTATTCAGTACATATACTGACTTTATTTTCTATTTTGTCATACAGTTTCGCAGGATCCTGTTACCGACTCCCTCTCTGAAGGTGGACTATCAAGGGTCTAGGGTCTGACTGTTCGTAAACAGCTTTGATACAAGTAAGTGATTATTCAGTTTCTATACACGTATTGACTTTTTTTCTTTTATTGTCATACAATTTCCCAGGATCCCATTTCGATCTCCCCCTCTGAAGGTGGACTATCAAGGGTCTAGGGTCTGAGTGTTCGTGAACAGCTGTGATACTGGTAAGTGATTATTCAGTACATATACTGACTTTTTTTTCTTTTTTGTCGTACAGTTTCCCAGGATTCCATTACTGACTCCCTCTCTGAAGGTGGACTATCAAGGGTCTAGGGTCTGAGTGTTCGTAAACAGCTGTGATACAGGTAAGTGATCATTCAGTATATGTATTGACTTTTTTTTTTCTTTTGTCGTACAGTTTCGCAGGATCCCATTACCGACTCCCTCTATGAAGGTGGACAATCAAGGGTCTAGGGTCTGACTGTTGGTAAACAGCTGTGATACTGGTAAGTGATTATTCAGTACATATACTGACTTTTTTTTCTTTTTTCTTGTACACTTTCGCAGGATCCTGTTACCGACTCCCTCTCTGAAGGTGCACTATCAAGGGTCTAGGGTCTGACTGTTCGTAAACAGCTTTGATACAGGTAAGTGATCATTCAGTTTCTATACACGTACTGACTTTTTTTTTCTTTTTTGTCATACAGTTTCCCAGGATTCTATTACCGACTCCCTCTCTGAAGGTGGACTATCAAGGGTCTAGGGTCTGAGTGTTCGTAAACAGCTGTGATACAGGTAAGTGATCATTCAGTATATGTATTGACTTTTTTTTTTCTTTTGTCGTACCGTTTCGCAGGATCCCATTACCGACTCCCTCTATGAAGGTGGACAATCAAGGGTCTAGGGTCTGACTGTTGGTAAACAGCTGTGATACTGGTAAGTGATTATTCAGTACATATACTGACTTTATTTTCTTTTTTGTTGTACAGTTTCGCAGGATCCTGTTACCGACTCCCTCTCTGAAGGTGGACTATCAAAGGTCTAGGGTCTGACTGTTGGTAAACAGCTGTGATACTGGTAAGTGATTATTCAGTACATATACTAACTTTTTTTTTCTTTTTTGTTGTACAGTTTCGCAGGATCCCGTGACCGACTCCCTCTATGAAGGTGGACAATCAAGGGTCTAGGGTCTGACTGTTGGTAAACAGCTGTGATACTGGTAAGTGATTATTCAGGACATATACTGACTTTATTTTCTATTTTGTTGTACAGTTTCGCAGGATCCTGTTACCGACTCCCTCTCTGAAGGTGGACTATCAAGGGTCTAGGGTCTGAGTGTTCGTGAACAGCTGTGATACAGGTAAGTGATCATTCAGTACATGTATTGACTTTTTTTTTTCTTTTTTGTCGCACAGTTTCGCAGGATCCCATTACCGACTCCCTCTATGAAGGTGGACAATCAAGGGTCTAGGGTCTGACTGTTGGTAAACAGCTGTGATACTGGTAAGTGATTATTCAGTACATATACTAACTTTTTTTTTCTTTTTTGTTGTACAGTTTCGCAGGATCCCGTGACCGACTCCCTCTATGAAGGTGGACAATCAAGGGTCTAGGGTCTGACTGTTGGTAAACAGCTGTGATACTGGTAAGTGATTATTCAGTACATATACTGACTTTATTTTCTATTTTGTCATACAGTTTCGCAGGATCCTGTTACCGACTCCCTCTCTGAAGGTGGACTATCAAGGGTCTAGGGTCTGACTGTTCGTAAACAGCTTTGATACAAGTAAGTGATTATTCAGTTTCTATAGACGTATTGACTTTTTTTCTTTCTTGTCATACAATTTCCCAGGATCCCATTTCGGACTCCCCCTCTGAAGGTGGACTATCAAGGGTCTAGGGTCTGAGTGTTCGTGAACAGCTGTGATACTGGTAAGTGATCATTCAGTACATGTATTGACACTTTTTTTCTTTTGTCGTACATTTTCGCAGGATCCCATTACCGACTCCCTCTATGAAGGTGGACAATCAAGGGTCTAGGGTCTGACTGTTGGTAAACAGTTGTGATACTGGTAAGTGATTATTCAGTACATATACTGACTTTTTTTTCTTTTTTCTTGTACAGTTTCGCAGGATCCTGTTATCGACTCCCTCTCTGAAGGTGGACTATCAAGGGTCTAGGGTCTGAGTGTTCGTGAACAGCTGTGATACAGGTAAGTGATCATTCAGTACATGTATTGACTTTTTTTTTTCTTTTTTGTCGTACAGTTTCGCAGGATCCTGTTACCGACTCCCTCTTTGAAGGTGGACTATCAAGGGTCTAGGGTCTGACTGTTCGTAAACAGCTTTGATACAAGTAAGTGATTATTCAGTTTCTATAGACGTATTGACTTTTTTTCTTTCTTGTCATACAATTTCCCAGGATCCCATTTCGGACTCCCCCTCTGAAGGTGGACTATCAAGGGTCTAGGGTCTGAGTGTTCGTGAACAGCTGTGATACAGGTAAGTGATTATTCAGTACATATACTGACTTTATTTTCTTTTTTGTTGTACAGTTTCGCAGGATCCTGTTACCGACTCCCTCTCTGAAGGTGGACTATCAAGGGTCTAGGGTCTGAGTGTTCGTGAACAGCTGTGATACTGGTAAGTGATCATTCAGTACATATATTGACTTTTTTTTTTCATTTTTGTCGTACAGTTTCGCAGGATCCCATTACCGACTCCCTTTATGAAGGTGGACAATCAATGGTCTAGGGTCTGACTGTTGGTAAACAGCTGTGATACTGGTAAGTGATTATTCAGTACATATACTGACTTTTTTTTCTTTTTTCTTGTACACTTTCGCAGGACCCTGTTACCGACTCCCTCTCTGAAGGTGCACTATCAAGGGTCTAGGGTCTGACTGTTCGTAAACAGCTTTGATACAAGTAAGTGATTATTCAGTTTCTATAGACGTATTGACTTTTTTTCTTTCTTGTCATACAATTTCCCAGGATCCCATTTCGGACTCCCTCTCTGAAGGTGGACTATCAAGGGTCTAGGGTCTGACTGTTCGTAAACAGCTGTGATACAGGTAAGTGATCATTCAGTACATGTATTGACTTTTTTTTTTCTTTTTTGTCGTACAGTTTCCCAGGATCCCGTGACCGACTCCCTCTCTGAAGGTGGAAACGACTAACAAGGATTTTTCCATCTGCATCTCCATTCTCTACTATGACTGGCTGGCTGCTATTCTGTCCATCTTGAACTGTGTGAGGCTGACTGTCCGTAAACAGCTGTTATACAGGTAAGTGATCATTCAGTTTCTATACATGTATTGACTTTTTTTTTCTTTTTTGTCGTACAGTTTCCCAGGATTCCTTGACCGACTCCCTCTATGAAGGTGGACAATCAAAGGTCTAGGGTCTGACTGTTGGTAAACAGCTGTGATACTGGTAAGTGATTATTCAGTACATATACTGGCTTTTTTTTTTCTTTTTTGTCGTACAGTTTCCCAGGATCCCGTGACCGACTCCCTCACTGAAGGTAGACTAAACAAGGGTCTGTACATCTGCATCTCCATTCTCTACTATGACTGGCTGGCTGGTATTCTGTCCATCTTCAAATGTGTGAGGCTGACTGTCCGTAAAGAGCTGTTATACAGGCAAGTGAACATTCAGTTTCTATACACGTATTGACTTTTTTTTCTTTTTTGTCATACAGTTTCCCAGGATTCTATTACCGACTCCCTCTCTGAAGGTGGACTATCAAGGGTCTAGGGTCTGACTGTTCGTGAACAGCTGTGATACAGGTAAGTGATCATTCAGTTTCTATACACGTATTGACTTTTTTTCTTTCTTGTCATACAGTTTCCCAGGATCCCGTGAAGGTGGAAACGACTTACAGGAATTCTCCATCTGCATCTCCATTCTCTACTATGACTGGCTGGCAGGTATTTTGTCCATCTTGAACTGTGTGAGGCTGACTGTTCGTAAATAGCTGTGATACAGGTAAGTGATCATTCAGTTTCTATACATGAATTGACTTTTTTTTCTTTTTTGTCGTACAGTTTCGCAGGATCCCATTACCGACTCCCTTTATGAAAGTGGACAATCAAGGGTCTAAGGTCTAACTTTTGGTAAACAGCTGTGATACTGGTAAGTGATTATTCAGTTTCTATACACGTATTGACTTTTTTTCTTTCTTGTCGTACAATTTCCCAGGATCCCATTACCGACTCCCCCTCTGAAGGTGGACAATCAAGGGTCTAGGGTCTGACTGTTGGTAAACAGCTGTGATACTGGTAAGTGATTATTCAGTACATATACTGACTTTTTTTTCTTTTTTGTCGTACAGTTTCCCAGGATTCCATTACTGACTCCCTCTCTGAAGGTGGACTATCAAGGGTCTAGGGTCTGAGTGTTCGTGAACAGCTGTGATACAGGTAAGTGATCATTCAGTATATGTATTGACTTTTTTTTTTCTTTTGTCGTACAGTTTCGCAGGATCCCATTACCGACTCCCTCTATGAAGGTGGACAATCAAGGGTCTAGGGTCTGACTGTTGGTAAACAGCTGTGATACTGGTAAGTGATTATTCAGTATATATACTAACTTTTTTTTCTTTTTTGTTGTACAGTTTCCCAGGATTCCATTACCGACTCCCTCTCTGAAGGTGCACTATCAAGGGTCTAGTGTCTGACTGTTCGTAAACAGCTTTGATACAGGTAAGTGATCATTCAGTTTCTATACACGTACTGACTTTTTTTTTTCTTTTTTGTCGTACAGTTTCCTAGGATCCCGTGACCGACTCCCTCTCTGAATGTGGAAACGACTAACAAGAGTCTTTCCATTTTCTTCTCACTATACAACTCTATATAGGTAAATACAGCTATATTCTGTCCATTTTCAGCTGTGTGAGGCTGAATGTTCGTAAACAGATGTTATACAGGTAAGTGATTGTTCAGTTTCTATACATGTATTGACTTTTTTTTCTTTTTGTCGTACAGTTTCCCAGGATTCCATTATCAACTCCCTCTATGAAGGTGGACAATCAAGGGTCTAGGGTCTGAGTGTTCGTGAACAGCTGTGATACAGGTAAGTGATCATTCAGTACATGTATTGACTTTTTTTTTTCTGTTTTGTCGTACAATTTCGCAGGATCCCATTACCGACTCCCTTTATGAAGGTGGACAATCAAGGGTCTAGGGTCTAACTTTTGGTAAACAGCTGTGATACTGGTAAGTGATTATTCAGTACATATACTGACTTTGTTTTCTTTTTTCTTGTACAGTTTCGCAGGATCCTGTTACCGACTCCCTCTATGAAGGTGGACAATCAAGGGTCTAGGGTCTGACTGTTGGTAAACAGCTGTGATACTGGTAAGTGATTATTCAGTACATATACTAACTTTTTTTTTCTTTTTTGTTGTACAGTTTCGCAGGATCCCGTGACCGACTCCCTCTATGACGGTGGACAATCAAGGGTCTAGGGTCTGACTGTTGGTAAACAGCTGTGATACTGGTAAGTGATTATTCAGTACATATGCTGACTTTATTTTCTATTTTGTTGTACAGTTTCGCAGGATCCTGTTACCGACTCCCTCTCTGAAGGTGGACTATCAAGGGTCTAGGGTCTGAGTGTTCGTGAACAGCTGTGATACAGGTAAGTGATCATTCAGTACATGTATTGACTTTTTTTTTTCTTTTTTGTCGTACAATTTCGCAGGATCCCATTACCGACTACCTTTATGAAGGTGGACAATCAAGGGTCTAGGGTCTAACTTTTGGTAAACAGCTGTGGTACTGGTAAGTGATTATTCAGTACATATACTGACTTTTTTTTCTTTTTTCTTGTACAGTTTCGCAGGATCCTGTTACCGACTCCCTCTATGAAAGTGGACAATCAAGGGTCTAGGGTCTGACTGTTGGTAAACAGCTGTGATACTGGTAAGTGATTATTCAGTACATATACTGACTTTTTTTTACTTTTTGTCATACAGTTTCCCAGGATCCCATTACTGACTCCCTTTATGAAGGTGGACAATCAAGGGTCTAGGGTCTAACTTTTGGTAAACAGCTGTGATACTGGTAAGTGATTATTCAGTACATATACTGACTTTTTTTTTTCTTTTTTCTTGTACACTTTCGCAGGATCCTCTTACCGACTCCCTCTCTGAAGGTGCACTATCAAGGGTCTAGGGTCTGACTGTTCGTAAACAGCTTTGATACAAGTAAGTGATCATTCAGTTTCTATACATGTATTGACTTTTTTTTCTTTTTTGTCGTACAGTTTCCTAGCATCCCGTGACCGACTCCCTCTGTGAAGGTGGAAACGACTAACAAGAGTCTATCCATTTTCTTCTCACTTCACAACTCTATATAGGTAAATACAGCTATATTCTGTCCATCTTCAGCTGTGTGAGGCTGAATGTTCGTAAACAGCTGTTATACAGGTAAGTGATCATTCAGTTTCTATACATGTATTGACTTTTTTTTCTTTTTGTCGTACAGTTTCCCAGGATTCCATTATCAACTCCCTCTATGAAGGTGGACAATCAAGGGTCTAGGGTCTGAGTGTTCGTGAACAGCTGTGATACAGGTAAGTGATCATTCAGTACATGTATTGACTTTTTTTTTTCTTTTTTGTTGTACAGTTTCGCAGGATCCCATTACCGACTCCCTCTATGAAGGTGGACAATCAAGGGTCTAGGGTCTGACTGTTGGTAAACAGCTGTGATACTGGTAAGTGATTATTCAGTATATATACTAACTTTTTTTTCTTTTTTGTTGTACAGTTTCGCAGGATCCTGTTACCGACTCCCTCTATGAAGGTGGACAATCAAGGGTCTAGGGTCTGACTGTTGGTAAACAGCTGTGATACTGGTAAGTGATTATTCAGTACATATACTGACTTTTTTTTCTTTTTTGTCGTACAGTTTCCCAGGATTCCATTACTGACTCCCTCTCTGAAGGTGGACTATCAAGGGTCTAGGGTCTGACTGTTCGTGAACAGCTGTGATACAGGTAAGTGATCATTCAGTACATGTATTGACTTTTTTTTTTTCTTTTGTCATACAGTTTCCCAGGATTCTATTACCGACTCCCTCTCTGAAGGTGGACTATCAAGGGTCTAGGGTCTGACTGTTCGTGAACAGCTGTGATACAGGTAAGTGATCATTCAGTTTCTATACACGTAATGACTTTTTTTTTCTTTTTTGTCGTACAGTTTCCCAGGATCCCGTGAAGGTTGAAACGACTAACAAGGATTTCTCCATCTGCATCTCCATTCTCTACTATGACTGGCTGGCAGGTATTCTGTCCATCTTGAACTGTGTGAGTCTGACTGTTCGTAATAGCTTTGATACAGGTAAGTGATCATTCAGTTTCTATACATGTATTGACTCTTTTTTCTTTTTTCTCGTACAGTTTCCTAGGATCCCGTGACCGACTCCCTCTCTGAATGTGGAAACGACTAACAAGAGTCTATCCATTTTCTTCTCACTTCACAACTCTATATAGGTAAATACAGCTATATTCTGTCCATCTTCAGCTGTGTGAGGCTGAATGTTCGTAAACAGCTGTTATACAGGTAAGTGATTGTTCAGTTTCTATACATGTATTGACTTTTTTTTCTTTTTGTCGTACAGTTTCCCAGGATTCCATTATCAACTCCCTCTATGAAGGTGGACAATCAAGGGTCTAGGGTCTGACTGTTCGTAAACAGCTTTGATACAGGTAAGTGATCATTCAGTTTCTATACACGTTCTGACTTTTTTCTTTTTTGTCATACAGTTTCCCAGGATTCCATTATCAACTCCCTCTCTGAAGGTGGGCTATCAAGGGTCTAGGGTCTGACTGTTGGTAAAGAGCTGTGATACTGGTAATTGATTATTCAGTATATATACTGACTTTTTTTTCTTTTTTCTTGTACAGTTTTGCAGGATCCTGTTACCGACTCCCTCTCTGAAGGTGGACTATCAAGGGTCTAGGGTCTGACTGTTGGTAAATAGCTGTGATACTGGTAAGTGATTATTCAGTACATATACTAACTTTTTTTTTCTTTTTTCTTGTACAGTTTCGCAGGATCCCGTGACCGACTCCCTCTATGAAGGTGGACAATCAAGGGTCTAGGGTCTGACTGTTGGTAAACAGCTGTGATACTGGTAAGTGATTATTCAGTACATATACTGACTTTATTTTCTATTTTGTTGTACAGTTTCGCAGGATCCTGTTACCGACTCCCTCTCTGAAGGTGGACTATCAAGGGTCTAGGGTCTGAGTGTTCGTGAACAGCTGTGATACAGGTAAGTGATCATTCAGTACATGTATTGACTTTTTTTTTTCTTTTTTGTCGTACAGTTTCCCAGGATTCCATTATCAACTCCCTCTATGAAGGTGGACAATCAAGGGTCTAGGGTCTGACTGTTGGTAAACAGCTGTGATACTGGTAAGTGATTATTCAGTACATATACTGACTTTTTTTTCTTTTTTGTCGTACAGTTTCCCAGGATTCCATTACTGACTCCCTCTCTGAAGGTGGACTATCAAGTGTCTAGGGTCTGAGTGATCGTAAACAGCTGTGATACAGGTAAGTGATCAGTCAGTTTCTATACATGTATTGACTTTTTTTTCTTTTTTCTCGTACATTTTCCTAGGATCCCGTGACCGACTCCCTCTCTGAATGTGGAAACGACTAACAAGAGTCTATCCATTTTCTTCTCACTTCACAACTCTATATAGGTAAATACAGCTATATTCTGTCCATCTTCAGCTGTGTGAGGCTGAATGTTCGTAAACAGCTGTTATACAGGTAAGTGATTGTTCAGTTTCTATACATGTATTGACTTTTTTTTCTTTTTGTCGTACAGTTTCCCAGGATTCCATTATCAACTCCCTCTATGAAGGTGGACAATCAAGGGTCTAGGGTCTGACTGTTCGTAAACAGCTGTGATACAGGTAAGTGATCATTCAGTTTCTATACACGTACTGACTTTTTTTTCTTTTTGTCGTACAGTTTCCCAGGATTCCATTACCGACTCCCTCTATGAAGGTGGACAATCAAGGGTCTAGGGTCTGAGTGTTCGTGAACAGCTGTGATACAGGTAAGTGATCATTCAGTACATGTATTGACCTTTTTTTTTCTTTTTTGTTGTACAGTTTCGCAGGATCCCATTACCGACTCCCTCTATGAAGGTGGACAATCAAGGGTCTAGGATCTGACTGTTGGTAAACAGCTGTGATACTGGTAAGTGATTATTCAGTACATATACTAACTTTTTTTTCTTTTTTGTTGTACAGTTTCGCAGGATCCTGTTACCGACTCCCTCTATGAAGGTGGACAATCAAGGGTCTAGGGTCTGAGTGTTCGTAAACAGCTGTGATACAGGTAAGTGATTATTCAGTACATATACTGACTTTTTTTTCTTTTTTGTCGTACATTTTCCCAGGATTCCATTACTGACTCCCTCTTTGAAGGTGGACTATCAAGGGTCTAGGGTCTGACTGTTGGTAAACAGCTGTGATACTGGTAAGTGATTATTCAGTACATATACTGACTTTTTTTCTTTTTTGTCGTACATTTTCCCAGGATTCCATTACTGACTCCCTCTCTGAAGGTGGACTATCAAGGGTGGGTCTAGGGTCTGAGTGTTCGTAAACAGCTGTGATACAGGTAAGTGATCATTCAGTACATGTATTGACTTTTTTTTTCTTTTGTCGTACAGTTTCGCAGGATCCCATAACCGACTCCCTCTATGAAGGTGGACAATCAAGGGTCTAGGATCTGACTGTTGGTAAACAGCTGTGATACTGGTAAGTGATTATTCAGTACATATACTAACTTTTTTTTCTTTTTTGTTGTACAGTTTCGCAGGATCCTGTTACCGACTCCCTTTATGAAGGTGGACAATCAAGGGTCTAGGGTCTGAGTGTTCGTAAACAGCTGTGATACAGGTAAGTGATTATTCAGTACATATACTGACTTTTTTTTCTTTTTTGTCGTACATTTTCCCAGGATTCCATTACTGACTCCCTCTCTGAAGGTGGACTATCAAGGGTCTAGGGTCTGTCTGTTGGTAAACAGCTGTGATACTGGTAAGTGATTATTCAGTACATATACTGACTTTTTTTCTTTTTTGTCGTACATTTTCCCAGGATTCCATTACTGACTCCCTCTCTGAAGGTGGACTATCAAGGGTGGGTCTAAGGTCTGAGTGTTCGTAAACAGCTGTGATACAGGTAAGTGATCATTCAGTACATGTATTGACTTTTTTTTTCTTTTGTCGTACAGTTTCGCAGGATCCCATAACCGACTCCCTCTATGAAGGTGGACAATCAAGGGTCTAGGGTCTGACTGTTGGTAAACAGCTGTGATACTGGTAAGTGATTATTCAGTACATATACTGACTTTTTTTTCTTTTTTGTTGTACAGTTTCGCAGGACCCTGTTACCGACTCCCTCTCTGAAGGTGGACTATCAAGGGTCTAGGGTCTGAGTGTTCGTAAACAGCTGTGATACAGGTAAGTGATCATTCAGTACATGTATTGACTTTTTTTTTTCTATTGTCGTACAGTTTCTCAGGATCCCATTACCGACTCCCTCTATAAAGGTGGACAATCAAGGGTCTAGGGTCTGACTGTTGGTAAACAGCTGTGATACTGGTAAGTGATTATTCAGTACATATACTGACTTTTTTTTCTTTTTTCTTGTACACTTTCGCAGGACCCTGTTACCGACTCCCTCTCTGAAGGTGCACTATCAAGGGTCTAGGGTCTGACTGTTCGTAAACAGCTTTGATACAAGTAAGTGATTATTCAGTTTTTATACACGTATTGACTTTTTTTCTTTCTTGTCATACAATTTCCCAGGATCCCATTTCGGACTCCCCCTCTGAAGGTGGACTATCAAGGGTCTAGGGTCTGAGTGTTCGTAAACAGCTGTGATACAGGTAAGTGATCATTCAGTACATGTATTGACTTTTTTTTTTCTTTTTTGTCATACAGTTTCGCAGGATCCCATTACCGACTCCCTCTATGAAGGTGGACAATCAAGGGTCTAGGGTCTGACTGTTGGTAAACAGCTGTGATACTGGTAAGTGATTATTCAGTACATATACTAACTTTTTTTTTCTTTTTTGTTGTACAGTTTCGCAGGATCCCGTGACCGACTCCCTCTATGAAGGTGGACAATCAAGGGTCTAGGGTCTGACTGTTGGTAAACAGCTGTGATACTGGTAAGTGATTATTCAGTACATATACTAACTTTTTTTTTCTTTTTTGTTGTACAGTTTCGCAGGATCCCGTGACCGACTCCCTCTATGAAGGTGGACAATCAAGGGTCTAGGGTCTGACTGTTGGTAAACAGCTGTGATACTGGTAAGTGATTATTCAGTACATATACTGACTTTATTTTCTATTTTGTTGTACAGTTTCGCAGGATACTGTTACCGACTCCCTCTCTGAAGGTGGACTATCAAGGGTCTAGGGTCTGAGTGTTCGTAAACAGCTGTGATACAGGTAAGTGATCATTCAGTACATGTATTGACTTTTTTTTTTCTATTGTCGTACAGTTTCTCAGGATCCCATTACCGACTCCCTCTATAAAGGTGGACAATCAAGGGTCTAGGGTCTGACTGTTGGTAAACAGCTGTGATACTGGTAAGTGATTATTCAGTACATATACTGACTTTTTTTTCTTTTTTCTTGTACACTTTCGCAGGACCCTGTTACCGACTCCCTCTCTGAAGGTGCACTATCAAGGGTCTAGGGTCTGACTGTTCGTAAACAGCTTTGATACAAGTAAGTGATTATTCAGTTTTTATACACGTATTGACTTTTTTTCTTTCTTGTCATACAATTTCCCAGGATCCCATTTCGGACTCCCCCTCTGAAGGTGGACTATCAAGGGTCTAGGGCCTGAGTGTTCGTAAACAGCTGTGATACAGGTAAGTGATCATTCAGTACATGTATTGACTTTTTTTTTTCTTTTTTGTTGTACAGTTTCGCAGGATCCCGTGACCGACTCCCTCTATGAAGGTGGACAATCAAGGGTCTAGGGTCTGACTGTTGGTAAACAGCTGTGATACTGGTAAGTGATTATTCAGTACATATACTAACTTTTTTTTTCTTTTTTGTTGTACAGTTTCGCAGGATCCCGTGACCGACTCCCTCTATGAAGGTGGACAATCAAGGGTCTAGGGTCTGACTGTTGGTAAACAGCTGTGATACTGGTAAGTGATTATTCAGTACATATACTGACTTTATTTTCTATTTTGTTGTACAGTTTCGCAGGATACTGTTACCGACTCCCTCTCTGAAGGTGGACTATCAAGGGTCTAGGGTCTGAGTGTTCGTGAACAGCTGTGATACAGGTAAGTGATCATTCAGTACATGTATTGACTTTTTTTTTTTCTTTTGTCATACAGTTTCCCAGGATTCTATTACCGACTCCCTCTCTGAAGGTTGACTATCAAGGGTCTAGGGTCTGACTGTTCGTGAACAGCTGTGATACAGGTAAGTGATCATTCAGTACATGTATTGACCTTTTTTTTTCTTTTTTGTCGTACAGTTTCGCAGGATCCCATTACCGACTCCCTCTATAAAGGTGGACAATCAAGGGTCTAGGGTCTGACTGTTGGTAAACAGCTGTGATACTGGTAAGTGATTATTCAGTACATATACTGACTTTTTTTTCTTTTTTCTTGTACACTTTCGCAGGACCCTGTTACCGACTCCCTCTCTGAAGGTGCACTATCAAGGGTCTAGGGTCTGACTGTTCGTAAACAGCTTTGATACAAGTAAGTGATTATTCAGTTTTTATACACGTATTGACTTTTTTTCTTTCTTGTCATACAATTTCCCAGGATCCCATTTCGGACTCCCCCTCTGAAGGTGGACTATCAAGGGTCTAGGGTCTGACTGTTCGTAAACAGCTGTGATACTGGTAAGTGATCATTCAGTACATGTATTGACTTTTTTTTTCTTTTGTCGTACAGTTTCGCAGGATCCCATTACCGACTCCCTCTATGAAGGTGGACAATCAAGAGTCTAGGGTATGACTGTTGGTAAACAGTTGTGATACTGGTAAGTGATTATTCAGTACATATACTGACTTTTTTTTCTTTTTTCTTGTACAGTTTCGCAGGATCCTGTTACCGACTCCCTCTCTGAAGGTTGACTATCAAGGGTCTAGGGTCTGAGTGTTCGTGAACAGCTGTGATACAGGTAAGTGATCATTCAGTACATGTATTGACTTTTTTTTTTCTTTTTTGTTGTACAGTTTCGCAGGATCCCGTGACCGACTCCCTCTATGAAGGTGGACAATCAAGGGTCTAGGGTCTGACTGTTGGTAAACAGCTGTGATACTGGTAAGTAATTATTCAGTACATATACTGACTTTATTTTCTTTTTTGTTGTACAGTTTCGCAGGATCCTGTTACCGACTCCCTCTCTGAAGGTGGACTATCAAGGGTCTAGGGTCTGAGTGTTCGTGAACAGCTGTGATACAGGTAAGTGATCATTCAGTACATGTGTTGACTTTTTTTTTCTTTTTTGTCGTACAGTTTCGCAGGATCCCATTACTGACTCCCTTTATGAAGGTGGACAATCAAGGGTTTAGGGTCTAACTTTTGGTAAACAGCTGTGATACTGGTAAGTGATTATTCAGTACATATACTGACTTTTTTTTCTTTTTTCTTGTACAGTTTCGCAGGATCCTGTTACCGACTCCCTCTCTGAAGGTGGACTATCAAGGGTCTAGGGTCTGAGTGTTCGTGAACAGCTGTGATACAGGTAAGTGATCATTCAGTACATGTATTGACTTTTTTTTTTCTTTTTTGTCATAAAGTTTCGCAGGATCCCATTACCGACTCCCTCTATGAAGGTGGACAATCAAGGGTCTAGGGTCTGACTGTTGGTAAACAGCTGTGATACTGGTAAGTGATTATTCAGTACATATACTAACTTTTTTTTTCTTTTTTGTTGTACAGTTTCGCAGGATCCCGTGACCGACTCCCTCTATGAAGGTGGACAATCAAGGGTCTAGGGTCTGACTGTTGGTAAACAGCTGTGATACTGGTAAGTGATTATTCAGTACATATACTGACTTTATTTTCTATTTTGTCGTACAGTTTCGCAGGATCCTGTTACCGACTCCCTCTCTGAAGGTGGACTATCAAGGGTCTAGGGTCTGAGTGTTCGTGAACAGCTGTGATACAGGTAAGTGATCATTCAGTACATGTATTGACTTTTTTTTTTCTGTTTTGTCGTACAATTTCGCAGGATCCCATTACCGACTCCCTTTATGAAGGTGGACAATCAAGGGTCTAGGGTCTAACTTTTGGTAAACAGCTGTGATACTGGTAAGTGATTATTCAGTACATATACTGACTTTTTTTTCTTTTTTCTTGTACAGTTTCGCAGGATCCTGTTACCGACTCCCTCTATGAAGGTGGACAATCAAGGGTCTAGGGTCTGACTGTTGGTAAACAGCTGTGATACTGGTAAGTGATTATTCAGTACATATACTAACTTTTTTTTTCTTTTTTGTTGTACAGTTTCGCAGGATCCCGTGACCGACTCCCTCTATGAAGGTGGACATTCAAGGGTCTAGGGTCTGACTGTTGGTAAACAGCTGTGATACTGGTAAGTGATTATTCAGTACATATACTGACTTTATTTTCTATTTTGTTGTACAGTTTCGCAGGATCCTGTTACCGACTCCCTCTCTGAAGGTGGACTATCAAGAGTCTAGGGTCTGAGTGTTCGTGAACAGCTGTGATACAGGTAAGTGATCATTCAGTACATGTATTGACTTTTTTTTTTCTTTTTTGTCGTACAATTTCGCAGGATCCCATTACCGACTACCTTTATGAAGGTGGACAATCAAGGGTCTAGGGTCTAACTTTTGGTAAACAGCTGTGGTACTGGTAAGTGATTATTCAGTACATATACTGACTTTTTTTTCTTTTTTCTTGTACAGTTTCGCAGGATCCTGTTACCGACTCCCTCTATGAAGGTGGACAATCAAGGGTCTAGGGTCTGACTGTTGGTAAACAGCTGTGATACTGGTAAGTGATTATTCAGTACATATACTGACTTTTTTTTCTTTTTTGTCATACAGTTTCCCAGGATCCCATTACTGACTCCCTTTATGAAGGTGGACAATCAAGGGTCTAGGGTCTAACTTTTGGTAAACAGCTGTGATACTGGTAAGTGATTATTCAGTACATATACTGACTTTTTTTTTTCTTTTTTCTTGTACACTTTCGCAGGATCCTCTTACCGACTCCCTCTCTGAAGGTGCACTATCAAGGGTCTAGGGTCTGACTGTTCGTAAGCAGCTGTGATACAGGTAAGTGATCATTCAGTTTCTATACATGTATTGACTTTTTTTTCTTTTTGTCGTACAGTTTCCCAGGATTCCATTATCAACTCCCTCTATGAAGGTGGACAATCAAGGGTCTAGGGTCTGAGTGTTCATGAACAGCTGTGATACAGGTAAGTGATCATTCAGTACATGTATTGACTTTTTTTTTTCTTTTTTGTTGTACAGTTTCGCAGGATCCCATTACCGACTCCCTCTATGAAGGTGGACAATCAAGGGTCTAGGGTCTGACTGTTGGTAAACAGCTGTGATACTGGTAAGTGATTATTCAGTATATATACTAACTTTTTTTTCTTTTTTGTTGTACAGTTTCGCAGGATCCTGTTACCGACTCCCTCTATGAAGGTGGACAATCAAGGGTCTAGGGTCTGACTGTTGGTAAACAGCTGTGATACTGGTAAGTGATCATTCAGTATATGTATTGACTTTTTTTTTCTTTTGTCGTACAGTTTCCCAGGATTCCATTACTGACTCCCTCTCTGAAGGTGGACTATCAAGGGTCTAGGGTCTGAGTGTTCGTGAACAGCTGTGATACAGGTAAGTGATCATTCAGTTTATATACACGTATTGACTTTTTTTTTCTTTTTTGTCGTACAGTTTCCCAGGATCCCGTGAAGGTTGAAACGACTAACAAGGATTTCTCCATCTGCATCTCCATTCTCTTCTATGACTGGCTGGCAGGTATTCTGTCCATCTTGAACTGTGTGAGTCTGACTGTTCGTAATAGCTTTGATACAGGTAAGTGATCATTCAGTTTCTATACATGTATTGACTCTTTTTTCTTTTTTCTCGTACAGTTTCCTAGGATCCCGTGACCGACTCCCTCTCTGAATGTGGAAACGACTAACAAGAGTCTATCCATTTTCTTCTCACTTCACAACTCTATATAGGTAAATACAGCTATATTCTGTCCATCTTCAGCTGTGTGAGGCTGAATGTTCGTAAACAGCTGTTATACAGGTAAGTGATTGTTCAGTTTCTATACATGTATTGACTTTTTTTTCTTTTTGTCGTACAATTTCCCAGGATTCCATTATCAACTCCCTCTATGAAGGTGGACAATCAAGGGTCTAGGGTCTGACTGTTCGTAAACAGCTGTGATACAGGTAAGTGATCATTCAGTTTCTATACACGTTCTGACTTTTTTCTTTTTTGTCGTACAGTTTCCCAGGATTCCATTATCAACTCCCTCTCTGAAGGTGGACTATCAAGGGTCTAGGGTCTGACTGTTGGTAAAGAGCTGTGATACTGGTAATTGATTATTCAGTATATATACTGACTTTTTTTTCTTTTTTCTTGTGCAGTTTTGCAGGATCCTGTTACCGACTCCCTCTCTGAAGGTGGACTATCAAGGGTCTAGGGTCTGACTGTTGGTAAACAGCTGTGATACTGGTAAGTGATTATTCAGTACATATACTAACTTTTTGATTTTCTTTTTTCTTGTACAGTTTCGCAGGATCCCGTGACCAACTCCCTCTATGAAGGTGGACAATCAAGGGTCTAGGGTCTGACTGTTGGTAAACAGCTGTGATACTGGTAAGTGATTATTCAGTACATATACTGACTTTATTTTCTATTTTGTTGTACAGTTTCGCAGGATCCTGTTACCGACTCCCTCTCTGAAGGTGGACTATCAAGGGTCTAGGGTCTGAGTGTTCGTGAACAGCTGTGATACAGGTAAGTGATCATTCAGTACATGTATTGACTTTTTTTTTTCTTTTTTGTCGTACAGTTTCCCAGGATTCCATTATCAACTCCCTCTATGAAGGTGGACAATCAAGGGTCTAGGGTCTGACTGTTGGTAAACAGCTGTGATACTGGTAAGTGATTATTCAGTACATATACTGACTTTTTTTTCTTTTTTGTCGTACAGTTTCCCAGGATTCCATTACTGACTCCCTCTCTGTAGGTGGACTATCAAGTGTCTAGGGTCTGAGTGTTCGTAAACAGCTGTGATACAGGTAAGTGATCATTCAGTTTCTATACATGTATTGACTTTTTTTTCTTTTTTCTCGTACATTTTCCTAGGATCCCGTGACCGACTCCCTCTCTGAATGTGGAAACGACTAACAAGAGTCTATCCATTTTCTTCTCACTTCACAACTCTATATAGGTAAATACAGCTATATTCTGTCCATCTTCAGCTGTGTGAGACTGAATGTTCGTAAACAGCTGTTATACAGGTAAGTGATTGTTCAGTTTCTATACATGTATTGACTTTTTTTTCTTTTTGTCGTACAGTTTCCCAGGATTCCATTATCAACTCCCTCTATGAAGGTGGACAATCAAGGGTCTAGGGTCTGACTGTTCGTAAACAGCTGTGATACAGGTAAGTGATCATTCAGTTTCTATACACGTACTGACTTTTTTTTCTTTTTGTCGTACAGTTTCCCAGGATTCCATTACCGACTCCCTCTATGAAGGTGGACAATCAAGGGTCTAGGGTCTGAGTGTTCGTGAACAGCTGTGATACAGGTAAGTGATCATTCAGTACATGTATTGACCTTTTTTTTTCTTTTTTGTTGTACAGTTTCGCAGGATCCCATTACCGACTCCCTCTATGAAGGTGGACAATCAAGGGTCTAGGGTCTGACTGTTGGTAAACAGCTGTGATACTGGTAAGTGATTATTCAGTACATATACTAACTTTTTTTTCTTTTTTGTTGTACAGTTTCGCAGGATCCTGTTACCGACTCCCTCTATGAAGGTGGACAATCAAGGGTCTAGGGTCTGAGTGTTCGTAAACAGCTGTGATACAGGTAAGTGATTATTCAGTACATATACTGACTTTTTTTTCTTTTTTGTCGTACATTTTCCCAGGATTCCATTACTGACTCCCTCTTTGAAGGTGGACTATCAAGGGTCTAGGGTCTGACTGTTGGTAAACAGCTGTGATACTGGTAAGTGATTATTCAGTACATATACTGACTTTTTTTCTTTTTTGTCGTACATTTTCCCAGGATTCCATTACTGACTCCCTCTCTGAAGGTGGACTATCAAGGGTGAGTCTAGGGTCTGAGTGTTCGTAAACAGCTGTGATACAGGTAAGTGATCATTCAGTACATGTATTGACTTTTTTTTTTCTATTGTCGTACAGTTTCGCAGGATCCCATTACCGACTCCCTCTATGAAGGTGGACAATCAAGGGTCTAGGGTCTGACTGTTGGTAAACAGCTGTGATACTGGTAAGTGATTATTCAGTACATATACTGACTTTATTTTCTATTTTGTTGTACAGTTTCGCAGGATCCTGTTACCGACTCCCTCTCTGAAGGTGGACTATCAAGGGTCTAGGGTCTGAGTGTTCGTGAACAGCTGTGATACAGGTAAGTGATCATTCAGTACATGTATTGACTTTTTTTTTTCTTTTTTGTCGTACAGTTTACCAGGATTCCATTATCAACTCCCTCTATGAAGGTGGACAATCAAGGGTCTAGGGTCTGACTGTTGGTAAACAGCTGTGATACTGGTAAGTGATTATTCAGTACATATACTGACTTTTTTTTCTTTTTTGTCGTACAGTTTCCCAGGATTCCATTACTGACTCCCTCTCTGAAGGTGGACTATCAAGTGTCTAGGGTCTGAGTGTTCGTAAACAGCTGTGATACAGGTAAGTGATCATTCAGTTTCTATACATGTATTGACTTTTTTTTCTTTTTTCTCGTACATTTTCCTAGGATCCCGTGACCGACTCCCTCTCTGAATGTGGAAACGACTAACAAGAGTCTATCCATTTTCTTCTCACTTCACAACTCTATATAGGTAAATACAGCTATATTCTGTCCATCTTCAGCTGTGTGAGGCTGAATGTTCGTAAACAGCTGTTATACAGGTAAGTGATTGTTCAGTTTCTATACATGTATTGACTTTTTTTTCTTTTTGTCGTACAGTTTCCCAGGATTCCATTATCAACTCCCTCTATGAAGGTGGACAATCAAGGGTCTAGGGTCTGACTGTTCGTAAACAGCTGTTATACAGGTAAGTGATCATTCAGTTTCTATACACGTACTGACTTTTTTTTCTTTTTGTCGTACAGTTTCCCAGGATTCCATTACCGACTCCCTCTATGAAGGTGGACAATCAAGGGTCTAGGGTCTGAGTGTTCGTGAACAGCTGTGATACAGGTAAGTGATCATTCAGTACATGTATTGACTTTTTTTTTTCTTTTTTGTCGTACAGTTTCCCAGGATTCCATTATCAACTCCCTCTATGAAGGTGGACAATCAAGGGTCTAGGGTCTGACTGTTGGTAAACAGCTGTGATACTGGTAAGTGATTATTCAGTACATATACTGACTTTTTTTTCTTTTTTGTCGTACAGTTTCCCAGGATTCCATTACTGACTCCCTCTCTGTAGGTGGACTATCAAGTGTCTAGGGTCTGAGTGTTCGTAAACAGCTGTGATACAGGTAAGTGATCATTCAGTTTCTATACATGTATTGACTTTTTTTTCTTTTTTCTCGTACATTTTCCTAGGATCCCGTGACCGACTCCCTCTCTGAATGTGGAAACGACTAACAAGAGTCTATCCATTTTCTTCTCACTTCACAACTCTATATAGGTAAATACAGCTATATTCTGTCCATCTTCAGCTGTGTGAGACTGAATGTTCGTAAACAGCTGTTATACAGGTAAGTGATTGTTCAGTTTCTATACATGTATTGACTTTTTTTTCTTTTTGTCGTACAGTTTCCCAGGATTCCATTATCAACTCCCTCTATGAAGGTGGACAATCAAGGGTCTAGGGTCTGACTGTTCGTAAACAGCTGTGATACAGGTAAGTGATCATTCAGTTTCTATACACGTACTGACTTTTTTTTCTTTTTGTCGTACAGTTTCCCAGGATTCCATTACCGACTCCCTCTATGAAGGTGGACAATCAAGGGTCTAGGGTCTGAGTGTTCGTGAACAGCTGTGATACAGGTAAGTGATCATTCAGTACATGTATTGACCTTTTTTTTTCTTTTTTGTTGTACAGTTTCGCAGGATCCCATTACCGACTCCCTCTATGAAGGTGGACAATCAAGGGTCTAGGGTCTGACTGTTGGTAAACAGCTGTGATACTGGTAAGTGATTATTCAGTACATATACTAACTTTTTTTTCTTTTTTGTTGTACAGTTTCGCAGGATCCTGTTACCGACTCCCTCTATGAAGGTGGACAATCAAGGGTCTAGGGTCTGAGTGTTCGTAAACAGCTGTGATACAGGTAAGTGATTATTCAGTACATATACTGACTTTTTTTTCTTTTTTGTCGTACATTTTCCCAGGATTCCATTACTGACTCCCTCTTTGAAGGTGGACTATCAAGGGTCTAGGGTCTGACTGTTGGTAAACAGCTGTGATACTGGTAAGTGATTATTCAGTACATATACTGACTTTTTTTCTTTTTTGTCGTACATTTTCCCAGGATTCCATTACTGACTCCCTCTCTGAAGGTGGACTATCAAGGGTGAGTCTAGGGTCTGAGTGTTCGTAAACAGCTGTGATACAGGTAAGTGATCATTCAGTACATGTATTGACTTTTTTTTTTCTATTGTCGTACAGTTTCGCAGGATCCCATTACCGACTCCCTCTATGAAGGTGGACAATCAAGGGTCTAGGGTCTGACTGTTGGTAAACAGCTGTGATACTGGTAAGTGATTATTCAGTACATATACTGACTTTATTTTCTATTTTGTTGTACAGTTTCGCAGGATCCTGTTACCGACTCCCTCTCTGAAGGTGGACTATCAAGGGTCTAGGGTCTGAGTGTTCGTGAACAGCTGTGATACAGGTAAGTGATCATTCAGTACATGTATTGACTTTTTTTTTTCTTTTTTGTCGTACAGTTTACCAGGATTCCATTATCAACTCCCTCTATGAAGGTGGACAATCAAGGGTCTAGGGTCTGACTGTTGGTAAACAGCTGTGATACTGGTAAGTGATTATTCAGTACATATACTGACTTTTTTTTCTTTTTTGTCGTACAGTTTCCCAGGATTCCATTACTGTCTCCCTCTCTGAAGGTGGACTATCAAGTGTCTAGGGTCTGAGTGTTCGTAAACAGCTGTGATACAGGTAAGTGATCATTCAGTTTCTATACATGTATTGACTTTTTTTTCTTTTTTCTCGTACATTTTCCTAGGATCCCGTGACCGACTCCCTCTCTGAATGTGGAAACGACTAACAAGAGTCTATCCATTTTCTTCTCACTTCACAACTCTATATAGGTAAATACAGCTATATTCTGTCCATCTTCAGCTGTGTGAGGCTGAATGTTCGTAAACAGCTGTTATACAGGTAAGTGATTGTTCAGTTTCTATACATGTATTGACTTTTTTTTCTTTTTGTCGTACAGTTTCCCAGGATTCCATTATCAACTCCCTCTATGAAGGTGGACAATCAAGGGTCTAGGGTCTGACTGTTCGTAAACAGCTGTTATACAGGTAAGTGATCATTCAGTTTCTATACACGTACTGACTTTTTTTTCTTTTTGTCGTACAGTTTCCCAGGATTCCATTACCGACTCCCTCTATGAAGGTGGACAATCAAGGGTCTAGGGTCTGAGTGTTCGTGAACAGCTGTGATACAGGTAAGTGATCATTCAGTACATGTATTGACCTTTTTTTTTCTTTTTTGTTGTACAGTTTCGCAGGATCCCATTACCGACTCCCTCTATGAAGGTGGACAATCAAGGGTCTAGGGTCTGACTGTTGGTAAACAGCTGTGATACTGGTAAGTGATTATTCAGTACATATACTAACTTTTTTTTCTTTTTTGTTGTACAGTTTCGCAGGATCCTGTTACCGACTCCCTCTATGAAGGTGGACAATCAAGGGTCTAGGGTCTGAGTGTTCGTAAACAGCTGTGATACAGGTAAGTGATTATTCAGTACATATACTGACTTTTTTTTCTTTTTTGTCGTACATTTTCCCAGGATTCCATTACTGACTCCCTCTTTGAAGGTGGACTATCAAGGGTCTAGGGTCTGACTGTTGGTAAACAGCTGTGATACTGGTAAGTGATTATTCAGTACATATACTGACTTTTTTTCTTTTTTGTCGTACATTTTCCCAGGATTCCATTACTGACTCCCTCTCTGAAGGTGGACTATCAAGGGTGAGTCTAGGGTCTGAGTGTTCGTAAACAGCTGTGATACAGGTAAGTGATCATTCAGTACATGTATTGACTTTTTTTTTCTTTTGTCGTACAGTTTCGCAGGATCCCATAACCGACTCCCTCTATGAAGGTGGACAATCAAGGGTCTAGGGTCTGACTGTTGGTAAACAGCTGTGATACTGGTAAGTGATTATTCAGTACATATACTGACTTTTTTTTCTTTTTTGTTGTACAGTTTCGCAGGACCCTGTTACCGACTCCCTCTCTGAAGGTGGACTATCAAGGGTCTAGGGTCTGAGTGTTCGTAAACAGCTGTGATACAGGTAAGTGATCATTCAGTACATGTATTGACTTTTTTTTTTCTATTGTCGTACAGTTTCGCAGGATCCCATTACCGACTCCCTCTATGAAGGTGGACAATCAAGGGTGTAGGGTCTGACTGTTGGTAAACAGCTGTGATACTGGTAAGTGATTATTCAGTACATATACTGACTTTATTTTCTATTTTGTTGTACAGTTTCGCAGGATCCTGTTACCGACTCCCTCTCTGAAGGTGGACTATCAAGGGTCTAGGGTCTGAGTGTTCGTGAACAGCTGTGATACAGGTAAGTGATCATTCAGTACATGTATTGACTTTTTTTTTTCTTTTTTGTCGTACAGTTTCCCAGGATTCCATTATCAACTCCCTCTATGAAGGTGGACAATCAAGGGTCTAGGGTCTGACTGTTGGTAAGCAGCTGTGATACTGGTAAGTGATTATTCAGTACATATACTAATTTTTTTTTCTTTTTTGTTGTACAGTTTCGCAGGATCCCGTGACCGACTCCCTCTATGAAGGTGGACAATCAAGGGTCTAGGGTCTGACTGTTGGTAAACAGCTGTGATACTGGTAAGTGATTATTCAGTACATTTACTGACTTTTTTTTCTTTTTTGTCGTACATTTTCCCAGGATTCCATTACTGACTCCCTCTCTGAAGGTGGACTATCAAGGGTCTAGGGTCTGAGTGTTCGTAAACAGCTGTGATACAGGTAAGTGATCATTCAGTATATGTATTGACTTTTTTTTTTTCTTTTGTCGTACAGTTTCGCAGGATCCCATTACCGACTCCCTCTATAAAGGTGGACAATCAAGGGTCTAGGGTCTGACTGTTGGTAAACAGCTGTGATACTGGTAAGTGATTATTCAGTACATATACTGACTTTTTTTTCTTTTTTCTTGTACACTTTCGCAGGACCCTGTTACCGACTCCCTCTCTGAAGGTGCACTATCAAGGGTCTAGGGTCTGACTGTTCGTAAACAGCTTTGATACAAGTAAGTGATTATTCAGTTTCTATAGACGTATTGACTTTTTTTCTTTCTTGTCATACAATTTCCCAGGATCCCATTTTGGACTCCCCCTCTGAAGGTGGACTATCAAGGGTCTAGGGTCTGACTGTTCTTAAACAGCTGTGATACTGGTAAGTGATCATTCAGTACATGTATTGACTTTTTTTTTCTTTTGTCGTACAGTTTCGCAGGATCCCATTACCGACTCCCTCTATGAAGGTGGACAATCAAGGGTCTAGGGTCTGACTGTTGGTAAACAGCTGTGATACTGGTAAGTGATTATTCAGTACATATACTGACTTTATTTTCTTTTTTCTTGTACAGTTTCGCAGGATCCTGTTATCGACTCCCTCTCTGAAGGTGGACTATCAAGGGTCTAGGGTCTGAGTGTTCGTGAACAGCTGTGATACAAGTAAGTGATCATTCAGTACATGTATTGACTTTTTTTTTTCTTTTTTGTCGTACAGTTTCGCAGGATCCCATTAGCGACTCCCTCTATGAAGGTGGACAATCAAGGGTCTAGGGTCTGACTGTTGGTAAACAGCTGTGATACTGGTAAGTGATTATTCAGTACATATACTGACTTTATTTTCTTTTTTGTTGTACAGTTTCGCAGGATCCTGTTACCGACTCCCTCTCTGAAGGTGGACTATCAAGGGTCTAGGGTCTGAGTGTTCGTGAACAGCTGTGATACTGGTAAGTGATTATTCAGTACATGTATTGACTTTTTTTTTCTTTTTTGTCGTACAGTTTCGCAGGATCCCATTACTGACTCCCTTTATGAAGGTGGACAATCAAGGGTCTAGGGTCTGAGTGTTCGTGAACAGCTGTGATACAGGTAAGTGATCATTCAGTACATGTATTGACTTTTTTTTTCTTTTTTGTCGTACAGTTTCGCAGGATCCCATTACTGACTCCCTTTATGAAGGTGGACAATCAAGGGTGTAGGGTCTGACTGTTGGTAAACAGTTGTGATACTGGTAAGTGATTATTCAGTACATATACTGACTTTTTTTTCTTTTTTCTTGTACAGTTTCGCAGGATCCTGTGACCGACTCCCTCTCTGAAGGAGGACTAACCAAGGTCTTTACATCTGCATCTCCATTTACAACTGTGACTGGCTGGCTGGTATTCTGTCCATCTTCAACTGTGTGAGGCTGACTGTTCGTAAACAGCTGTGATACAGGTAAGTGATCATTCAGTACATGTATTTACTTTTTTTTTGTTCTTTTTTGTTGTACAGTTTCCCAGGATCCCGTGACCGACTCCCTCTCTGAAGGTGGAAACGACTAACAAGGATTTTTCCATCTGCATCTCCATTCTCTACTATGACTGGCTGGCTGGTATTCTGTCCATCTTGAACTGTGTGAGTCTGACTGTTCGTAATAGCTTTGATACAGGTAAGTGATCATTCAGTTTCTATACATGTATTGACTTTTTTTTTCTTTTTTGTCGTACAGTTTCCTAGCATCCCGTGACCGACTCCCTCTCTAAAGGTGGAAAATACTAACAAGAGTCTATCCATTTTCTTCTCACTTCACAACTCTATATAGGTAAATACAGCTATATTCTGTCCATCTTTAGCTGTGTGAGGCTGAATGTTCGTAAACAGCTGTTATACAGGTAAGTGATCATTCAGTACATGTATTGACTTTTTTTTCTTCTTGTCGTACAGTTTCCCAGGATTCCATTACCGACTCCCTCTATGAAGGTGGACAATCAAGGGTCTAGGGTCTGAGTGTTCGTAAACCGCTGTGATACAGGTAAGTGATCTTTCAGTACATGTATTGACTTTTTTTTTTCTTTTGTCGTACAGTTTCGCAGGATCCCATTACCGACTCCCTCTCTGAAGGTGGACAATCAAGGGTCTAGGGTCTGACTGTTGGTAAACAGTTGTGATACTGGTAAGTGATTATTCAGTACATATACTGACTTTTTTTTTCTTTTTTCTTATACAGTTTTGCAGGATC
Organism: Salminus brasiliensis; assembly: GCF_030463535.1. Lineage (NCBI taxonomy): Eukaryota > Metazoa > Chordata > Actinopteri > Characiformes > Bryconidae > Salminus > Salminus brasiliensis. The sequence continues at coordinate 13,111,450 of NC_132892.1, forward strand.
CTGTTATCGACTCCCTCTCTGAAGGTGGACTATCAAGGGTCTAGGGTCTGAGTGTTCGTGAACAGCTGTGATACAGGTAAGTGATCATTCAGTACATATACTGACTTTTTTTTCTTTTTTCTTGTACACTTTCGCAGGACCCTGTTACCGACTCCCTCTCTGAAGGTGCACTATCAAGGGTCTAGGGTCTGACTGTTCGTAAACAGCTTTGATACAAGTAAGTGATTATTCAGTTTCTATAGACGTATTGACTTTTTTTCTTTCTTGTCATACAATTTCCCAGGATCCCATTTCGGACTCCCCCTCTGAAGGTGGACTATCAAGGGTCTAGGGTCTGACTGTTCGTAAACAGCTGTGATACAGGTAAGTGATTATTCAGTACATATACTGACTTTTTTTTCTTTTTTCTTATACAGTTTCGCAGGATCCTGTTATCGACTCCCTCTCTGAAGGTGGACTATCAAGGGTCTAGGGTCTGAGTGTTCGTGAACAGCTGTGATACAGGTAAGTGATCATTCAGTACATGTATTGACTTTTTTTTTCTTTTTTGTTGTACAGTTTCGCAGGATCCCGTGACCGACTCCCTCTATGAAGGTGGACAATCAAGGGTCTAGGGTCTGACTGTTGGTAAACAGCTGTGATACTGGTAAGTGATTATTCAGTACATATACTGACTTTATTTTCTTTTTTGTTGTACAGTTTCGCAGGATCCTGTTACCGACTCCCTCTCTGAAGGTGGACTATCAAGGGTCTAGGGTCTGAGTGTTCGTGAACAGCTGTGATACAGGTAAGTGATCATTCAGTACATGTATTGACTTTTTTTTTTCTTTTTTGTCGTACAGTTTCGCAGGATCCCATTACCGACTCCCTCTATGAAGGTGGACAATCAAGGGTCTAGGGTCTGACTGTTGGTAAACAGCTGTGATACTGGTAAGTGATTATTCAGTACATATACTAACTTTTTTTTTCTTTTTTGTTGTACAGTTTCGCAGGATCCCGTGACCGACTCCCTCTATGAAGGTGGACAATCAAGGGTCTAGGGTCTGACTGTTGGTAAACAGCTGTGATACTGGTAAGTGATTATTCAGTACATATACTGACTTTTTTTTCTTTTTTGTCGTACATTTTCCCAGGATTCCATTACTGACTCCCTCTCTGAAGGTGGACTATCAAGGGTCTAGGGTCTGAGTGTTCGTAAACAGCTGTGATACAGGTAAGTGATCATTCAGTATATGTATTGACTTTTTTTTTTCTTTTGTCGTACAGTTTCGCAGGATCCCATTACCGACTCCCTCTATGAAGGTGGACAATCAAGGGTCTAGGGTCTGACTGTTGGTAAACAGCTGTGATACTGGTAAGTGATTATTCAGTACATATACTGACTTTTTTTTCTTTTTTCTTGTACACTTTCGCAGGACCCTGTTACCGACTCCCTCTCTGAAGGTGGACTATCAAGGGTCTAGGGTCTGACTGTTGGTAAACAGCTGTGATATTTGTAAGTGATTATTCAGTACATATACTGACTTTTTTTTTTTCTTTTTTCTTGTGCAGTTTCGCAGGATCCTGTTACCGACTTCCTCTCTGAAGGTGGACTATCAAGGGTCTAGGGTCTGAGTTTTCGTGAACAGCTGTGATACAGGTAAGTGATCATTCAGTACATGTATTGACTTTTTTTTTCTTTTTTGTCGTACAGTTTCGCAGGATCCCATTACCGACTCCCTTTATGAAGGTGGACAGTCAAGGGTCTAGGGTCTAACTTTTGGTAAACAGCTGTGATACTGGTAAGTGATTATTCAGTACATATACTGACTTTCTTTTCTTTTTTCTTGTACAGTTTCGCAGGATCCTGTTATCGACTCCCTCTCTGAAGGTGGACTATCAAGGGTCTAGGGTCTGAGTGTTCGTGAACAGCTGTGATACAGGTAAGTGATCATTCAGTACATGTATTGACTTTTTTTTTTCTTTTTTGTCATACAGTTTCGCAGGATCCCATTACCGACTCCCTCTATGAAGGTGGACAATCAAGGGTCTAGGGTCTGACTGTTGGTAAACAGCTGTGATACTGGTAAGTGATTATTCAGTACATATACTAACTTTTTTTTTCTTTTTTGTTGTACAGTTTCGCAGGATCCCGTGACCGACTCCCTCTATGAAGGTGGACAATCAAGGGTCTAGGGTCTGACTGTTGGTAAACAGCTGTGATACTGGTAAGTGATTATTCAGTACATATACTGACTTTATTTTCTATTTTGTCGTACAGTTTCGCAGGATCCTGTTACCGACTCCCTCTCTGAAGGTGGACTATCAAGGGTCTAGGGTCTGAGTGTTCGTGAACAGCTGTGATACAGGTAAGTGATCATTCAGTACATGTATTGACTTTTTTTTTTCTGTTTTGTCGTACAATTTCGCAGGATCCCATTACCGACTCCCTTTATGAAGGTGGACAATCAAGGGTCTAGGGTCTAACTTTTGGTAAACAGCTGTGATACTGGTAAGTGATTATTCAGTACATATACTGACTTTTTTTTCTTTTTTCTTGTACAGTTTCGCAGGATCCTGTTACCGACTCCCTCTATGAAGGTGGACAATCAAGGGTCTAGGGTCTGACTGTTGGTAAACAGCTGTGATACTGGTAAGTGATTATTCAGTACATATACTAACTTTTTTTTTCTTTTTTGTTGTACAGTTTCGCAGGATCCCGTGACCGACTCCCTCTATGAAGGTGGACAATCAAGGGTCTAGGGTCTGACTGTTGGTAAACAGCTGTGATACTGGTAAGTGATTATTCAGTACATATACTGACTTTATTTTCTATTTTGTTGTACAGTTTCGCAGGATCCTGTTACCGACTCCCTCTCTGAAGGTGGACTATCAAGGGTCTAGGGTCTGAGTGTTCGTGAACAGCTGTGATACAGGTAAGTGATCATTCAGTACATGTATTGACTTTTTTTTTTTCTTTTTTGTCGTACAATTTCGCCGGATCCCATTACCGACTACCTTTATGAAGGTGGACAATCAAGGGTCTAGGGTCTGACTGTTGGTAAACAGCTGTGATACTGGTAAGTGATTATTCAGTACATATACTGACTTTTTTTTCTTTTTTGTCATACAGTTTCCCAGGATCCCATTACTGACTCCCTTTATGAAGGTGGACAATCAAGGGTCTAGGGTCTAACTTTTGGTAAACAGCTGTGATACTGGTAAGTGATTATTCAGTACATATACTGACTTTTTTTTTTCTTTTTTCTTGTACACTTTCGCAGGATCCTCTTACCGACTCCCTCTCTGAAGGTGCACTATCAAGGGTCTAGGGTCTGACTGTTCGTAAGCAGCTTTGATACAAGTAAGTGATCATTCAGTTTCTATACATGTATTGACTTTTTTTTCTTTTTTGTCGAACAGTTTCCTAGCATCCCGTGACCGACTCCCTCTGTGAAGGTGGAAACGACTAACAAGAGTCTATCCATTTTCTTCTCACTTCACAACTCTATATAGGTAAATACAGCTATATTCTGTCCATCTTCAGCTGTGTGAGGCTGAATGTTCGTAAACAGCTGTTATACAGGTAAGTGATCATTCAGTTTCTATACATGTATTGACTTTTTTTTCTTTTTGTCGTACAGTTTCCCAGGATTCCATTATCAACTCCCTCTATGAAGGTGGACAATCAAGGGTCTAGGGTCTGAGTGTTCGTGAACAGCTGTGATACAGGTAAGTGATCATTCAGTACATGTATTGACTTTTTTTTTTCTTTTTTGTTGTACAGTTTCGCAGGATCCCATTACCGACTCCCTCTCTGAAGGTGGACTATCAAGGGTCTAGGGTCTGACTGTTGGTAAAGAGCTGTGATACTGGTAATTGATTATTCAGTATATATACTGACTTTTTTTTCTTTTTTCTTGTACAGTTTTGCAGGATCCTGTTACCGACTCCCTCTCTGAAGGTGGACTATCAAGGGTCTAGGGTCTGACTGTTGGTAAACAGCTGTGATACTGGTAAGTGATTATTCAGTACATATACTGACTTTTTTTTCTTTTTTTTGTACACTTTCGCAGGACCCTGTTACCGACTCCCTCTCTGAAGGTGCACTATCAAGGGTCTAGGGTCTGACTGTTCGTAAACAGCTTTGATACAAGTAAGTGATTATTCAGTTTTTATACACGTATTGACTTTTTTTCTTTCTTGTCATACAATTTCCCAGGATCCCATTTCGGACTCCCCCTCTGAAGGTGGACTATCAAGGGTCTAGGGTCTGACTGTTCGTAAACAGCTGTGATACTGGTAAGTGATCATTCAGTACATGTATTGACTTTTTTTTTTCTTTTGTCGTACAGTTTCGCAGGATCCCATTACCGACTCCCTCTATGAAGGTGGACAATCAAGAGTCTAGGGTATGACTGTTGGTAAACAGTTGTGATACTGGTAAGTGATCATTCAGTACATGTATTGACTTTTTTTTCTTTTTTCTTGTACAGTTTCGCAGGATCCTGTTACCGACTCCCTCTCTGAAGGTGGACTATCAAGGGTCTAGGGTCTGAGTGTTCGTGAACAGCTGTGATACAGGTAAGTGATCATTCAGTACATGTATTGACTTTTTTTTTTCTTTTTTGTCATACAGTTTCGCAGGATCCCATTACCGACTCCCTCTATGAAGGTGGACAATCAAGGGTCTAGGGTCTGACTGTTGGTAAACAGCTGTGATACTGGTAAGTGATTATTCAGTATATATACTAACTTTTTTTTCTTTTTTGTTGTACAGTTTCGCAGGATCCTGTTACCGACTCCCTCTCTGAAGGTGGACAATCAAGGGTCTAGGGTCTGACTGTTGGTAAACAGCTGTGATACTGGTAAGTGATTATTCAGTACATATACTGACTTTTTTTTTCTTTTTTGTCGTACAGTTTCCCAGGATTCCATTACTGACTCCCTCTCTGAAGGTGGACTATCAAGGGTCTAGGGTCTGAGTGTTCGTGAACAGCTGTGATACAGGTAAGTGATCATTCAGTACATGTATTGACTTTTTTTTTTTCTTTTGTCATACAGTTTCCCAGGATTCTATTACCGACTCCCTCTCTGAAGGTGGACTATCAAGGGTCTAGGGTCTGACTGTTCGTGAACAGCTGTGATACAGGTAAGTGATCATTCAGTTTCTATACACGTATTGACTTTTTTTTTCTTTTTTGTCGTACAGTTTCCCAGGATCCCGTGAAGGTTGAAACGACTAACAAGGATTTCTCCATCTGCATCTCCATTCTCTACTATGACTGGCTGGCAGGTATTCTGTCCATCTTGAACTGTGTGAGTCTGACTGTTCGTAATAGCTGTGATACAGGTAAGTGATCATTCAGTTTCTATACACGTTCTGACTTTTTTCTTTTTTGTCGTACAGTTTCCCAGGATTCCATTATCAACTCCCTCTCTGAAGGTGGACTATCAAGGGTCTAGGGTCTGACTGTTGGTAAAGAGCTGTGATACTGGTAATTGATTATTCAGTATATATACTGACTTTTTTTTCTTTTTTCTTGTACAGTTTTGCAGGATCCTGTTACCGACTCCCTCTCTGAAGGTGGACTATCAAGGGTCTAGGGTCTGACTGTTGGTAAACAGCTGTGATACTGGTAAGTGATTATTCAGTACATATACTAACTTTTTTTTTCTTTTTTCTTGTACAGTTTCGCAGGATCCCGTGACCGACTCCCTCTATGAAGGTGGACAATCAAGGGTCTAGGGTCTGACTGTTGGTAAACAGCTGTGATACTGGTAAGTGATTATTCAGTACATATACTGACTTTATTTTCTATTTTGTTGTACAGTTTCGCAGGATCCTGTTACCGACTCCCTCTCTGAAGGTGGACTATCAAGGGTCTAGGGTCTGAGTGTTCGTGAACAGCTGTGATACAGGTAAGTGATCATTCAGTACATGTATTGATTTTTTTTTTCTTTTTTGTCGTACAGTTTCCCAGGATTCCATTATCAACTCCCTCTATGAAGGTGGACAATCAAGGGTCTAGGGTCTGACTGTTGGTAAACAGCTGTGATACTGGTAAGTGATTATTCAGTACATATACTGACTTTTTTTTCTTTTTTGTCGTACAGTTTCCCAGGATTCCATTATCAACTCCCTCTATGAAGGTGGACTATCAAGTGTCTAGGGTCTGAGTGTTCGTAAACAGCTGTGATACAGGTAAGTGATCATTCAGTTTCTATACATGTATTGACTTTTTTTTCTTTTTTCTCGTACATTTTCCTAGGATCCCGTGACCGACTCCCTCTCTGAATGTGGAAACGACTAACAAGAGTCTATCCATTTTCTTCTCACTTCACAACTCTATATAGGTAAATACAGCTATATTCTGTCCATCTTCAGCTGTGTGAGGCTGAATGTTCGTAAACAGCTGTTATACAGGTAAGTGATTGTCCAGTTTCTATACATGTATTGACTTTTTTTTCTTTTTGTCGTACAGTTTCCCAGGATTCCATTACCGACTCCCTCTATGAAGGTGGACAATCAAGGGTCTAGGGTCTGACTGTTCGTAAACAGCTGTGATACAGGTAAGTGATCATTCAGTTTCTATACACGTACTGACTTTTTTTTCTTTTTGTCGTACAGTTTCCCAGGATTCCATTACCGACTCCCTCTATGAAGGTGGACAATCAAGGGTCTAGGGTCTGAGTGTTCGTGAACAGCTGTGATACAGGTAAGTGATCATTCAGTACATGTATTGACCTTTTTTTTTCTTTTTTGTTGTACAGTTTCGCAGGATCCCATTACCGACTCCCTCTATGAAGGTGGACAATCAAGGGTCTAGGGTCTGACTGTTGGTAAACAGCTGTGATACTGGTAAGTGATTATTCAGTACATATACTAACTTTTTTTTCTTTTTTGTTGTACAGTTTCGCAGGATCCTGTTACCGACTCCCTCTATGAAGGTGGACAATCAAGGGTCTAGGGTCTGACTGTTCGTAAACAGCTGTGATACAGGTAAGTGATCATTCAGTTTCTATACACGTACTGACTTTTTTTTCTTTTTGTCGTACAGTTTCGCAGGATCCCATTACCGACTCCCTCTATAAAGGTGGACAATCAAGGGTCTAGGGTCTGACTGTTGGTAAACAGCTGTGATACTGGTAAGTGATTATTCAGTACATATACTGACTTTTTTTTCTTTTTTTTGTACACTTTCGCAGGACCCTGTTACCGACTCCCTCTCTGAAGGTGCACTATCAAGGGTCTAGGGTCTGACTGTTCGTAAACAGCTTTGATACAAGTAAGTGATTATTCAGTTTTTATACACGTATTGACTTTTTTTCTTTCTTGTCATACAATTTCCCAGGATCCCATTTCGGACTCCCCCTCTGAAGGTGGACTATCAAGGGTCTAGGGTCTGACTGTTCGTAAACAGCTGTGATACTGGTAAGTGATCATTCAGTACATGTATTGTCTTTTTTTTTCTTTTGTCGTACAGTTTCGCAGGATCCCATTACCGACTCCCTCTATGAAGGTGGACAATCAAGAGTCTAGGGTATGACTGTTGGTAAACAGTTGTGATACTGGTAAGTGATTATTCAGTACATATACTGACTTTTTTTTCTTTTTTCTTGTACAGTTTCGCAGGATCCTGTTATCGACTCCCTCTCTGAAGGTGGACTATCAAGGGTCTAGGGTCTGAGTGTTCGTGAACAGCTGTGATACAGGTAAGTGATCATTCAGTACATGTATTGACTTTTTTTTTCTTTTTTGTTGTACAGTTTCGCAGGATCCCGTGACCGACTCCCTCTAAGAAGGTGGACAATCAAGGGTCTAGGGTCTGACTGTTGGTAAACAGCTGTGATACTGGTAAGTGATTATTCAGTACATATACTGACTTTATTTTCTTTTTTGTTGTACAGTTTCGCAGGATCCTGTTGCCGACTCCCTCTCTGAAGGTGGACTATCAAGGGTCTAGGGTCTGAGTGTTCGTGAACAGCTGTGATACAGGTAAGTGATCATTCAGTACATGTATTGACTTTTTTTTTTCTTTTTTGTCGTACAGTTTCCCAGGATTCCATTATCAACTCCCTCTATGAAGGTGGACAATCAAGGGTCTAGGGTCTGACTGTTGGTAAACAGCTGTGATACTGGTAAGTGATTATTCAGTACATATACTGACTTTTTTTTCTTTTTTGTCGTACAGTTTCCCAGGATTCCATTACTGACTCCCTCTCTGAAGGTGGACTATCAAGTGTCTAGGGTCTGAGTGTTCGTAAACAGCTGTGATACAGGTAAGTGATCATTCAGTTTCTATACATGTATTGACTTTTTTTTCTTTTTTCTCGTACATTTTCCTAGGATCCCGTGACCGACTCCCTCTCTGAATGTGGAAACGACTAACAAGAGTCTATCCATTTTCTTCTCACTTCACAACTCTATATAGGTAAATACAGCTATATTCTGTCCATCTTCAGCTGTGTGAGGCTGAATGTTCGTAAACAGCTGTTATACAGGTAAGTGATTGTCCAGTTTCTATACATGTATTGACTTTTTTTTTTTTTTGTCGTACAGTTTCCCAGGATTCCATTATCAACTCCCTCTATGAAGGTGGACAATCAAGGGTCTAGGGTCTGACTGTTCGTAAACAGCTGTGATACAGGTAAGTGATCATTCAGTTTCTATACACGTACTGACTTTTTTTTCTTTTTGTCGTACAGTTTCCCAGGATTCCATTACCGACTCCCTCTATGAAGGTGGACAATCAAGGGTCTAGGGTCTGAGTGTTCGTGAACAGCTGTGATACAGGTAAGTGATCATTCAGTACATGTATTGACCTTTTTTTTTCTTTTTTGTTGTACAGTTTCGCAGGATCCCATTACCGACTCCCTCTATGAAGGTGGACAATCAAGGGTCTAGGGTCTGACTGTTGGTAAACAGCTGTGATACTGGTAAGTGATTATTCAGTACATATACTAACTTTTTTTTCTTTTTTGTTGTACAGTTTCGCAGGATCCTGTTACCGACTCCCTCTATGAAGGTGGACAATCAAGGGTCTAGGGTCTGAGTGTTCGTAAACAGCTGTGATACAGGTAAGTGATTATTCAGTACATATACTGACTTTTTTTTCTTTTTTGTCGTACATTTTCCCAGGATTCCATTACTGACTCCCTCTTTGAAGGTGGACTATCAAGGGTCTAGGGTCTGACTGTTGGTAAACAGCTGTGATACTGGTAAGTGATTATTCAGTACATATACTGACTTTTTTTCTTTTTTGTCGTACATTTTCCCAGGATTCCATTACTGACTCCCTCTCTGAAGGTGGACTATCAAGGGTGGGTCTAGGGTCTGAGTGTTCGTAAACAGCTGTGATACAGGTAAGTGATCATTCAGTTTCTATACATGTATTGACTTTTTTTTCTTTTTTCTCGTACATTTTCCTAGGATCCCGTGACCGACTCCCTTTCTGAATGTGGAAACGACTAACAAGAGTCTATCCATTTTCTTCTCACTTCACAACTCTATATAGGTAAATACAGCTATATTCTGTCCATCTTCAGCTGTGTGAGGCTGAATGTTCGTAAACAGCTGTTATACAGGTAAGTGATTGTTCAGTTTCTATACATGTATTGACTTTTTTTACTTTTTGTCGTACAGTTTCCCAGGATTCCATTATCAACTCCCTCTATGAAGGTGGACAATCAAGGGTCTAGGGTCTGACTGTTCGTAAACAGCTGTGATACAGGTAAGTGATCATTCAGTTTCTATACACGTACTGACTTTTTTTTCTTTTTGTCTTACAGTTTCGCAGGATCCCATTACCGACTCCCTCTATAAAGGTGGACAATCAAGGGTCTAGGGTCTGACTGTTGGTAAACAGCTGTGATACTGGTAAGTGATTATTCAGTACATATACTGACTTTTTTTTCTTTTTTTTGTACACTTTCGCAGGACCCTGTTACCGACTCCCTCTCTGAAGGTGCACTATCAAGGGTCTAGGGTCTGACTGTTCGTAAACAGCTTTGATACAAGTAAGTGATTATTCAGTTTTTATACACGTATTGACTTTTTTTCTTTCTTGTCATACAATTTCCCAGGATCCCATTTCGGACTCCCCCTCTGAAGGTGGACTATCAAGGGTCTAGGGTCTGACTGTTCGTAAACAGCTGTGATACTGGTAAGTGATCATTCAGTACATGTATTGACTTTTTTTTTCTTTTGTCGTACAGTTTCGCAGGATCCCATTACCGACTCCCTCTATGAAGGTGGACAATCAAGAGTCTAGGGTATGATTGTTGGTAAACAGTTGTGATACTGGTAAGTGATTATTCAGTACATATACTGACTTTTTTTTCTTTTTTCTTGTACAGTTTCGCAGGATCCTGTTATCGACTCCCTCTCTGAAGGTGGACTATCAAGGGTCTAGGGTCTGAGTGTTCGTGAACAGCTGTGATACAGGTAAGTGATCATTCAGTACATGTATTGACTTTTTTTTTCTTTTTTGTTGTACAGTTTCGCAGGATCCCGTGACCGACTCCCTCTATGAAGGTGGACAATCAAGGGTCTAGGGTCTGACTGTTGGTAAACAGCTGTGATACTGGTAAGTGATTATTCAGTACATATACTGACTTTATTTTCTTTTTTGTTGTACAGTTTCGCAGGATCCTGTTACCGACTCCCTCTCTGAAGGTGGACTATCAAGGGTCTAGGGTCTGAGTGTTCGAGAACAGCTGTGATACAGGTAAGTGATCATTCAGTACATGTATTGACTTTTTTTTTCTTTTTTGTCGTACAGTTTCGCAGGATCCCATTACTGACTCCCTTTATGAAGGTGGACAATCAAGGGTTTAGTGTCTAACTTTTGGTAAACAGCTGTGATACTGGTAAGTGATTATTCAGTACATATACTGACTTTTTTTTCTTTTTTCTTGTACAGTTTCGCAGGATCCTGTTACCGACTCCCTCTCTGAAGGTGGACTATCAAGGGTCTAGGGTCTGAGTGTTCGTGAACAGCTGTGATACAGGTAAGTGATCATTCAGTACATGTATTGACTTTTTTTTTTCTTTTTTGTCATACAGTTTCGCAGGATCCCATTACCGACTCCCTCTATGAAGGTGGACAATCAAGGGTCTAGGGTCTGACTGTTGGTAAACAGCTGTGATACTGGTAAGTGATTATTCAGTATATATACTAACTTTTTTTTCTTTTTTGTTGTACAGTTTCGCAGGATCCTGTTACCGACTCCCTCTCTGAAGGTGGACAATCAAGGGTCTAGGGTCTGACTGTTGGTAAACAGCTGTGATACTGGTAAGTGATTATTCAGTACATATACTGACTTTTTTTTTCTTTTTTGTCGTACAGTTTCCCAGGATTCCATTACTGACTCCCTCTCTGAAGGTGGACTATCAAGGGTCTAGGGTCTGAGTGTTCGTGAACAGCTGTGATACAGGTAAGTGATCATTCAGTACATGTATTGACTTTTTTTTTTTCTTTTGTCATACAGTTTCCCAGGATTCTATTACCGACTCCCTCTCTGAAGGTGGACTATCAAGGGTCTAGGGTCTGACTGTTCGTGAACAGCTGTGATACAGGTAAGTGATCATTCAGTTTCTATACACGTATTGACTTTTTTTTTCTTTTTTGTCGTACAGTTTCCCAGGATCCCGTGAAGGTTGAAACGACTAACAAGGATTTCTCCATCTGCATCTCCATTCTCTACTATGACTGGCTGGCAGGTATTCTGTCCATCTTGAACTGTGTGAGTCTGACTGTTCGTAATAGCTGTGATACAGGTAAGTGATCATTCAGTTTCTATACACGTTCTGACTTTTTTCTTTTTTGTCATACAGTTTCCCAGGATTCCATTATCAACTCCCTCTCTGAAGGTGGACTATCAAGGGTCTAGGGTCTGACTGTTGGTAAAGAGCTGTGATACTGGTAATTGATTATTCAGTATATATACTGACTTTTTTTTCTTTTTTCTTGTACAGTTTTGCAGGATCCTGTTACCGACTCCCTCTCTGAAGGTGGACTATCAAGGGTCTAGGGTCTGACTGTTGGTAAACAGCTGTGATACTGGTAAGTGATTATTCAGTACATATACTAACTTTTTTTTTCTTTTTTCTTGTACAGTTTCGCAGGATCCCGTGACCGACTCCCTCTATGAAGGTGGACAATCAAGGGTCTAGGGTCTGACTGTTGGTAAACAGCTGTGATACTGGTAAGTGATTATTCAGTACATATACTGACTTTATTTTCTATTTTGTTGTACAGTTTCGCAGGATCCTGTTACCGACTCCCTCTCTGAAGGTGGACTATCAAGGGTCTAGGGTCTGAGTGTTCGTTAACAGCTGTGATACAGGTAAGTGATCATTCAGTACATGTATTGATTTTTTTTTTCTTTTTTGTCGTACAGTTTCCCAGGATTCCATTATCAACTCCCTCTATGAAGGTGGACAATCAAGGGTCTAGGGTCTGACTATTGGTAAACAGCTGTGATACTGGTAAGTGATTATTCAGTACATATACTGACTTTTTTTTCTTTTTTGTCGTACAGTTTCCCAGGATTCCATTACTGACTCCCTCTCTGAAGGTGGACTATCAAGTGTCTAGGGTCTGAGTGTTCGTAAACAGCTGTGATACAGGTAAGTGATCATTCAGTTTCTATACATGTATTGACTTTTTTTTCTTTTTTCTCGTACATTTTCCTAGGATCCCGTGACCGACTCCCTCTCTGAATGTGGAAACGACTAACAAGAGTCTATCCATTTTCTTCTCACTTCACAACTCTATATAGGTAAATACAGCTATATTCTGTCCATCTTCAGCTGTGTGAGGCTGAATGTTCGTAAACAGCTGTTATACAGGTAAGTGATTGTTCAGTTTCAATACATGTATTGACTTTTTTTTCTTTTTGTCGTACAGTTTCCCAGGATTCCATTATCAACTCCCTCTATGAAGGTGGACAATCAAGGGTCTAGGGTCTGACTGTTCGTAAACAGCTGTTATACAGGTAAGTGATCATTCAGTTTCTATACACGTACTGACTTTTTTTTCTTTTTGTCGTACAGTTTCCCAGGATTCCATTACCGACTCCCTCTATGAAGGTGGACAATCAAGGGTCTAGGGTCTGAGTGTTCGTGAACAGCTGTGATACAGGTAAGTGATCATTCAGTACATGTATTGACTTTTTTTTTCTTTTGTCGTACAGTTTCGCAGGATCCCATAACCGACTCCCTCTATGAAGGTGGACAATCAAGGGTCTAGGGTCTGACTGTTCGTAAACAGCTTTGATACAAGTAAGTGATTATTCAGTTTCTATAGACGTATTGACTTTTTTTCTTTCTTGTCATACAATTTCCCAGGATCCCATTTTGGACTCCCTCTCTGAAGGTGGACTATCAAGGGTCTAGGGTCTGACTGTTCGTAAACAGCTGTGATACTGGTAAGTGATCATTCAGTACATGTATTGACTTTTTTTTTCTTTTGTCGTACAGTTTCGCAGGATCCCATTACCGACTCCCTCTATGAAGGTGGACAATCAAGGGTCTAGGGTCTGACTGTTGGTAAACAGCTGTGATACTGGTAAGTGATTATTCAGTACATATACTGACTTTATTTTCTTTTTTCTTGTACAGTTTCGCAGGATCCTGTTATCGACTCCCTCTCTGAAGGTGGACTATCAAGGGTCTAGGGTCTGAGTGTTCGTGAACAGCTGTGATACAGGTAAGTGATCATTCAGTACATGTATTGACTTTTTTTTTTCTTTTTTGTCGTACAGTTTCGCAGGATCCCATTACCGACTCCCTCTATGAAGGTGGACAATCAAGGGTCTAGGGTCTGACTGTTGGTTAACAGCTGTGATACTGGTAAGTGATTATTCAGTACATATACTAACTTTTTTTTTCTTTTTTGTTGTACAGTTTCGCAGGATCCCGTGACCGACTCCCTCTATGAAGGTGGACAATCAAGGGTCTAGGGTCTGACTGTTGGTAAACAGCTGTGATACTGGTAAGTGATTATTCAGTACATATACTGACTTTATTTTCTTTTTTGTTGTACAGTTTCGCAGGATCCTGTTACCGACTCCCTCTCTGAAGGTGGACTATCAAGGGTCTAGGGTCTGAGTGTTCGTGAACAGCTGTGATACAGGTAAGTGATCATTCAGTACATGTATTGACTTTTTTTTTCTTTTTTGTCGTACAGTTTCGCAGGATCCCATTACTGACTCCCTTTATGAAGGTGGACAATCAAGGGTGTAGGGTCTGACTGTTGGTAAACAGTTGTGATACTGGTAAGTGATTATTCAGTACATATACTGACTTTTTTTTCTTTTTTCTTGTACAGTTTCGCAGGATCCTGTGACCGACTCCCTCTCTGAAGGTGGACTAACCAAGGTCTTTACATCTGCATCTCCATTTACAACTGTGACTGGCTGGCTGGTATTCTGTCCATCTTCAACTGTGTGAGGCTGACTGTTCGTAAACAGCTGTGATACAGGTAAGTGATCATTCAGTACATGTATTTACTTTTTTTTTGTTCTTTTTTGTTGTACAGTTTCCCAGGATCCCGTGACCGACTCCCTCTCTGAAGGTGGAAACGACTAACAAGGATTTTTCCATCTGCATCTCCATTCTCTACTATGACTGGCTGGCTGGTATTCTGTCCATCTTGAACTGTGTGAGTCTGACTGTTCGTAATAGCTTTGATACAGGTAAGTGATCATTCAGTTTCTATACATGTATTGACTTTTTTTTTCTTTTTTGTCGTACAGTTTCCTAGCATCCCGTGACCGACTCCCTCTCTAAAGGTGGAAACTACTAACAAGAGTCTATCCATTTTCTTCTCACTTCACAACTCTATATAGGTAAATACAGCTATATTCTGTCCATCTTTAGCTGTGTGAGGCTGAATGTTCGTAAACAGCTGTTATACAGGTAAGTGATCATTCAGTACATGTATTGACTTTTTTTTCTTCTTGTCGTACAGTTTCCCAGGATTCCATTACCGACTCCCTCTATGAAGGTGGACAATCAAGGGTCTAGGGTCTGAGTGTTCGTAAACAGCTGTGATACAGGTAAGTGATCTTTCAGTACATGTATTGACTTTTTTTTTTCTTTTGTCGTACAGTTTCGCAGGATCCCATTACCGACTCCCTCTTTGAAGGTGGACAATCAAGGGTCTAGGGTCTGACTGTTGGTAAACAGTTGTGATACTGGTAAGTGATTATTCAGTACATATACTGACTTTTTTTTCTTTTTTCTTATACAGTTTCGCAGGATCCTGTTATCGACTCCCTCTCTGAAGGTGGACTATCAAGGGTCTAGGGTCTGAGTGTTCGTGAACAGCTGTGATACAGGTAAGTGATCATTCAGTACATATACTGACTTTTTTTTCTTTTTTCTTGTACACTTTCGCAGGACCCTGTTACCGACTCCCTCTCTGAAGGTGCACTATCAAGGGTCTAGGGTCTGACTGTTCGTAAACAGCTTTGATACAAGTAAGTGATTATTCAGTTTCTATAGACGTATTGACTTTTTTTCTTTCTTGTCATACAATTTCCCAGGATCCCATTTCGGACTCCCCCTCTGAAGGTGGACTATCAAGGGTCTAGGGTCTGACTGTTCGTAAACAGCTGTGATACAGGTAAGTGATCATTCAGTACATGTATTGACTTTTTTTTTCTTTTTTGTTGTACAGTTTCGCAGGATCCCGTGACCGACTCCCTCTATGAAGGTGGACAATCAAGGGTCTAGGGTCTGACTGTTGGTAAACAGCTGTGATACTGGTAAGTGATTATTCAGTACATATACTGACTTTATTTTCTTTTTTGTTGTACAGTTTCGCAGGATCCTGTTACCGACTCCCTCTCTGAAGGTGGACTATCAAGGGTCTAGGGTCTGAGTGTTCGTGAACAGCTGTGATACAGGTAAGTGATCATTCAGTACATGTATTGACTTTTTTTTTTCTTTTTTGTCGTACAGTTTCGCAGGATCCCATTACCGACTCCCTCTATGAAGGTGGACAATCAAGGGTCTAGGGTCTGACTGTTGGTAAACAGCTGTGATACTGGTAAGTGATTATTCAGTACATATACTAACTTTTTTTTTCTTTTTTGTTGTACAGTTTCGCAGGATCCCGTGACCGACTCCCTCTATGAAGGTGGACAATCAAGGGTCTAGGGTCTGACTGTTGGTAAACAGCTGTGATACTGGTAAGTGATTATTCAGTACATATACTGACTTTTTTTTCTTTTTTGTCGTACATTTTCCCAGGATTCCATTACTGACTCCCTCTCTGAAGGTGGACTATCAAGGGTCTAGGGTCTGAGTGTTCGTAAACAGCTGTGATACAGGTAAGTGATCATTCAGTATATGTATTGACTTTTTTTTTTCTTTTGTCGTACAGTTTCGCAGGATCCCATTACCGACTCCCTCTATGAAGGTGGACAATCAAGGGTCTAGGGTCTGACTGTTGGTAAACAGCTGTGATACTGGTAAGTGATTATTCAGTACATATACTGACTTTTTTTTCTTTTTTCTTGTACACTTTCGCAGGATCCTGTTACTGACTCCCTCTCTGAAGGTGGACTATCAAGGGTCTAGGGTCTGAGTGTTCGTGAACAGCTGTGATACAGGTAAGTGATCATTCAGTACATGTATTGACTTTTTTTTTTCTTTTTTGTCGTACAGTTTCGCAGGATCCCATTACCGACTCCCTCTATGAAGGTGGACAATCAAGGGTCTAGGGTCTGACTGTTGGTAAACAGCTGTGATACTGGTAAGTGATTATTCAGTACATATACTAACTTTTTTTTTCTTTTTTGTTGTACAGTTTCGCAGGATCCCGTGACCGACTCCCTCTATGAAGGTGGACAATCAAGGGTCTAGGGTCTGACTGTTGGTAAACAGCTGTGATACTGGTAAGTGATTATTCAGTACATATACTGACTTTTTTTTCTTTTTTGTCATACATTTTCCCAAGATTCCATTACTGACTCCCTCTCTGAAGGTGGACTATCAAGGGTCTAGGGTCTGAGTGTTCGTAAACAGCTGTGATACAGGTAAGTGATCATTCAGTATATGTATTGACTTTTTTTTTTCTTTTGTCGTACAGTTTCGCAGGATCCCATTACCGACTCCCTCTATGAAGGTGGACAATCAAGGGTCTAGGGTCTGACTGTTGGTAAACCGCTGTGATACTGGTAAGTGATTATTCAGTACATATACTGACTTTTTTTTCTTTTTTCTTGTACACTTTCGCAGGACCCTGTTACCGACTCCCTCTCTGAAGGTGCACTATCAAGGGTCTAGGGTCTGACAGTTCGTAAACAGCTTTGATACAAGTAAGTGATTATTCAGTTTCTATAGACGTATTGACTTTTTTTCTTTCTTGTCATACAATTTCCCAGGATCCCATTTTGGACTCCCCCTCTGAAGGTGGACTATCAAGGGTCTAGGGTCTGACTGTTCGTAAACAGCTGTGATACTGGTAAGTGATCATTCAGTACATGTATTGACTTTTTTTTTCTTTTGTCGTACAGTTTCGCAGGATCCCATTACCGACTCCCTCTATGAAGGTGGACAATCAAGGGTCTAGGGTCTGACTGTTGGTAAACAGCTGTGATATTTGTAAGTGATTATTCAGTACATATACTGACTTTTTTTTTTCTTTTTTCTTGTGCAGTTTCGCAGGATCCTGTTACCGACTTCCTCTCTGAAGGTGGACTATCAAGGGTCTAGGGTCTGAGTTTTCGTGAACAGCTGTGATACAGGTAAGTGATCATTCAGTACATGTATTGACTTTTTTTTTCTTTTTTGTCGTACAGTTTCGCAGGATCCCATTACCGACTCCCTTTATGAAGGTGGACAGTCAAGGGTCTAGGGTCTAACTTTTGGTAAACAGCTGTGATACTGGTAAGTGATTATTCAGTACATATACTGACTTTCTTTTCTTTTTTCTTGTACAGTTTCGCAGGATCCTGTTATCGACTCCCTCTCTGAAGGTGGACTATCAAGGGTCTAGGGTCTGAGTGTTCGTGAACAGCTGTGATACAGGTAAGTGATCATTCAGTACATTTATTGACTTTTTTTTTCTTTTTTGTCGTACAGTTTCGCAGGATCCCATTACTGACTCCCTTTATGAAGGTGGACAATCAAGGGTTTAGGGTCTAACTTTTGGTAAACAGCTGTGATACTGGTAAGTGATTATTCAGTAC
Source organism: Salminus brasiliensis (assembly GCF_030463535.1). Lineage (NCBI taxonomy): Eukaryota > Metazoa > Chordata > Actinopteri > Characiformes > Bryconidae > Salminus > Salminus brasiliensis. The sequence continues at coordinate 13,129,636 of NC_132892.1, forward strand.
ATATACTGACTTTTTTTTCTTTTTTCTTGTACAGTTTCGCAGGATCCTGTTACCGACTCCCTCTCTGAAGGTGGACTATCAAGGGTCTAGGGTCTGAGTGTTCGTGAACAGCTGTGATACAGGTAAGTGATCATTCAGTACATGTATTGACTTTTTTTTTTCTTTTTTGTCATACAGTTTCGCAGGATCCCATTACCGACTCCCTCTATGAAGGTGGACAATCAAGGGTCTAGGGTCTGACTGTTGGTAAACAGCTGTGATACTGGTAAGTGATTATTCAGTACATATACTAACTTTTTTTTTCTTTTTTGTTGTACAGTTTCGCAGGATCCCGTGACCGACTCCCTCTATGAAGGTGGACAATCAAGGGTCTAGGGTCTGACTGTTGGTAAACAGCTGTGATACTGGTAAGTGATTATTCAGTACATATACTGACTTTATTTTCTATTTTGTCGTACAGTTTCGCAGGATCCTGTTACCGACTCCCTCTCTGAAGGTGGACTATCAAGGGTCTAGGGTCTGAGTGTTCGTGAACAGCTGTGATACAGGTAAGTGATCATTCAGTACATGTATTGACTTTTTTTTTTCTGTTTTGTCGTACAATTTCGCAGGATCCCATTACCGACTCCCTCTATGAAGGTGGACAATCAAGGGTCTAGGGTCTGACTGTTGGTAAACAGCTGTGATACTGGTAAGTGATTATTCAGTACATATACTAACTTTTTTTTTCTTTTTTGTTGTACAGTTTCGCAGGATCCCGTGACCGACTCCCTCTATGAAGGTGGACAATCAAGGGTCTAGGGTCTGACTGTTGGTAAACAGCTGTGATACTGGTAAGTGATTATTCAGTACATATACTGACTTTTTTTTCTTTTTTGTCGTACATTTTCCCAAGATTCCATTACTGACTCCCTCTCTGAAGGTGGACTATCAAGGGTCTAGGGTCTGAGTGTTCGTAAACAGCTGTGATACAGGTAAGTGATCATTCAGTATATGTATTGACTTTTTTTTTTCTTTTGTCGTACAGTTTCGCAGGATCCCATTACCGACTCCCTCTATGAAGGTGGACAATCAAGGGTCTAGGGTCTGACTGTTGGTAAACAGCTGTGATACTGGTAAGTGATTATTCAGTACATATACTGACTTTTTTTTCTTTTTTCTTGTACACTTTCGCAGGACCCTGTTACCGACTCCCTCTCTGAAGGTGCACTATCAAGGGTCTAGGGTCTGACAGTTCGTAAACAGCTTTGATACAAGTAAGTGATTATTCAGTTTCTATAGACGTATTGACTTTTTTTCTTTCTTGTCATACAATTTCCCAGGATCCCATTTTGGACTCCCCCTCTGAAGGTGGACTATCAAGGGTCTAGGGTCTGACTGTTCGTAAACAGCTGTGATACTGGTAAGTGATCATTCAGTACATGTATTGACTTTTTTTTTCTTTTTTCTTGTACAGTTTCGCAGGATCCCGTGACCGACTCCCTCTATGAAGGTGGACAATCAAGGGTCTAGGGTCTGACTGTTGGTAAACAGCTGTGATACTGGTAAGTGATTATTCAGTACATATACTGACTTTATTTTCTATTTTGTTGTACAGTTTCGCAGGATCCTGTTACCGACTCCCTCTCTGAAGGTGGACTATCAAGGGTCTAGGGTCTGAGTGTTCGTGAACAGCTGTGATACAGGTAAGTGATCATTCAGTACATGTATTGATTTTTTTTTTCTTTTTTGTCGTACAGTTTCCCAGGATTCCATTATCAACTCCCTCTATGAAGGTGGACAATCAAGGGTCTAGGGTCTGACTGTTGGTAAACAGCTGTGATACTGGTAAGTGATTATTCAGTACATATACTGACTTTTTTTTCTTTTTTGTCGTACAGTTTCCCAGGATTCCATTATCAACTCCCTCTATGAAGGTGGACTATCAAGTGTCTAGGGTCTGAGTGTTCGTAAACAGCTGTGATACAGGTAAGTGATCATTCAGTTTCTATACATGTATTGACTTTTTTTTCTTTTTTCTCGTACATTTTCCTAGGATCCCGTGACCGACTCCCTCTCTGAATGTGGAAACGACTAACAAGAGTCTATCCATTTTCTTCTCACTTCACAACTCTATATAGGTAAATACAGCTATATTCTGTCCATCTTCAGCTGTGTGAGGCTGAATGTTCGTAAACAGCTGTTATACAGGTAAGTGATTGTCCAGTTTCTATACATGTATTGACTTTTTTTTCTTTTTGTCGTACAGTTTCCCAGGATTCCATTACCGACTCCCTCTATGAAGGTGGACAATCAAGGGTCTAGGGTCTGACTGTTCGTAAACAGCTGTGATACAGGTAAGTGATCATTCAGTTTCTATACACGTACTGACTTTTTTTTCTTTTTGTCGTACAGTTTCCCAGGATTCCATTACCGACTCCCTCTATGAAGGTGGACAATCAAGGGTCTAGGGTCTGAGTGTTCGTGAACAGCTGTGATACAGGTAAGTGATCATTCAGTACATGTATTGACCTTTTTTTTTCTTTTTTGTTGTACAGTTTCGCAGGATCCCATTACCGACTCCCTCTATGAAGGTGGACAATCAAGGGTCTAGGGTCTGACTGTTGGTAAACAGCTGTGATACTGGTAAGTGATTATTCAGTACATATACTAACTTTTTTTTCTTTTTTGTTGTACAGTTTCGCAGGATCCTGTTACCGACTCCCTCTATGAAGGTGGACAATCAAGGGTCTAGGGTCTGACTGTTCGTAAACAGCTGTGATACAGGTAAGTGATCATTCAGTTTCTATACACGTACTGACTTTTTTTTCTTTTTGTCGTACAGTTTCGCAGGATCCCATTACCGACTCCCTCTATAAAGGTGGACAATCAAGGGTCTAGGGTCTGACTGTTGGTAAACAGCTGTGATACTGGTAAGTGATTATTCAGTACATATACTGACTTTTTTTTCTTTTTTTTGTACACTTTCGCAGGACCCTGTTACCGACTCCCTCTCTGAAGGTGCACTATCAAGGGTCTAGGGTCTGACTGTTCGTAAACAGCTTTGATACAAGTAAGTGATTATTCAGTTTTTATACACGTATTGACTTTTTTTCTTTCTTGTCATACAATTTCCCAGGATCCCATTTCGGACTCCCCCTCTGAAGGTGGACTATCAAGGGTCTAGGGTCTGACTGTTCGTAAACAGCTGTGATACTGGTAAGTGATCATTCAGTACATGTATTGTCTTTTTTTTTCTTTTGTCGTACAGTTTCGCAGGATCCCATTACCGACTCCCTCTATGAAGGTGGACAATCAAGAGTCTAGGGTATGACTGTTGGTAAACAGTTGTGATACTGGTAAGTGATTATTCAGTACATATACTGACTTTTTTTTCTTTTTTCTTGTACAGTTTCGCAGGATCCTGTTATCGACTCCCTCTCTGAAGGTGGACTATCAAGGGTCTAGGGTCTGAGTGTTCGTGAACAGCTGTGATACAGGTAAGTGATCATTCAGTACATGTATTGACTTTTTTTTTCTTTTTTGTTGTACAGTTTCGCAGGATCCCGTGACCGACTCCCTCTAAGAAGGTGGACAATCAAGGGTCTAGGGTCTGACTGTTGGTAAACAGCTGTGATACTGGTAAGTGATTATTCAGTACATATACTGACTTTATTTTCTTTTTTGTTGTACAGTTTCGCAGGATCCTGTTGCCGACTCCCTCTCTGAAGGTGGACTATCAAGGGTCTAGGGTCTGAGTGTTCGTGAACAGCTGTGATACAGGTAAGTGATCATTCAGTACATGTATTGACTTTTTTTTTTCTTTTTTGTCGTACAGTTTCCCAGGATTCCATTATCAACTCCCTCTATGAAGGTGGACAATCAAGGGTCTAGGGTCTGACTGTTGGTAAACAGCTGTGATACTGGTAAGTGATTATTCAGTACATATACTGACTTTTTTTTCTTTTTTGTCGTACAGTTTCCCAGGATTCCATTACTGACTCCCTCTCTGAAGGTGGACTATCAAGTGTCTAGGGTCTGAGTGTTCGTAAACAGCTGTGATACAGGTAAGTGATCATTCAGTTTCTATACATGTATTGACTTTTTTTTCTTTTTTCTCGTACATTTTCCTAGGATCCCGTGACCGACTCCCTCTCTGAATGTGGAAACGACTAACAAGAGTCTATCCATTTTCTTCTCACTTCACAACTCTATATAGGTAAATACAGCTATATTCTGTCCATCTTCAGCTGTGTGAGGCTGAATGTTCGTAAACAGCTGTTATACAGGTAAGTGATTGTCCAGTTTCTATACATGTATTGACTTTTTTTTTTTTTTGTCGTACAGTTTCCCAGGATTCCATTATCAACTCCCTCTATGAAGGTGGACAATCAAGGGTCTAGGGTCTGACTGTTCGTAAACAGCTGTGATACAGGTAAGTGATCATTCAGTTTCTATACACGTTCTGACTTTTTTTTCTTTTTGTCGTACAGTTTCCCAGGATTCCATTACCGACTCCCTCTATGAAGGTGGACAATCAAGGGTCTAGGGTCTGAGTGTTCGTGAACAGCTGTGATACAGGTAAGTGATCATTCAGTACATGTATTGACCTTTTTTTTTCTTTTTTGTTGTACAGTTTCGCAGGATCCCATTACCGACTCCCTCTATGAAGGTGGACAATCAAGGGTCTAGGGTCTGACTGTTGGTAAACAGCTGTGATACTGGTAAGTGATTATTCAGTACATATACTAACTTTTTTTTCTTTTTTGTTGTACAGTTTCGCAGGATCCTGTTACCGACTCCCTCTATGAAGGTGGACAATCAAGGGTCTAGGGTCTGAGTGTTCGTAAACAGCTGTGATACAGGTAAGTGATTATTCAGTACATATACTGACTTTTTTTTCTTTTTTGTCGTACATTTTCCCAGGATTCCATTACTGACTCCCTCTTTGAAGGTGGACTATCAAGGGTCTAGGGTCTGACTGTTGGTAAACAGCTGTGATACTGGTAAGTGATTATTCAGTACATATACTGACTTTTTTTCTTTTTTGTCGTACATTTTCCCAGGATTCCATTACTGACTCCCTCTCTGAAGGTGGACTATCAAGGGTGGGTCTAGGGTCTGAGTGTTCGTAAACAGCTGTGATACAGGTAAGTGATCATTCAGTTTCTATACATGTATTGACTTTTTTTTCTTTTTTCTCGTACATTTTCCTAGGATCCCGTGACCGACTCCCTTTCTGAATGTGGAAACGACTAACAAGAGTCTATCCATTTTCTTCTCACTTCACAACTCTATATAGGTAAATACAGCTATATTCTGTCCATCTTCAGCTGTGTGAGGCTGAATGTTCGTAAACAGCTGTTATACAGGTAAGTGATTGTTCAGTTTCTATACATGTATTGACTTTTTTTACTTTTTGTCGTACAGTTTCCCAGGATTCCATTATCAACTCCCTCTATGAAGGTGGACAATCAAGGGTCTAGGGTCTGACTGTTCGTAAACAGCTGTGATACAGGTAAGTGATCATTCAGTTTCTATACACGTACTGACTTTTTTTTCTTTTTGTCGTACAGTTTCGCAGGATCCCATTACCGACTCCCTCTATAAAGGTGGACAATCAAGGGTCTAGGGTCTGACTGTTGGTAAACAGCTGTGATACTGGTAAGTGATTATTCAGTACATATACTGACTTTTTTTTCTTTTTTTTGTACACTTTCGCAGGACCCTGTTACCGACTCCCTCTCTGAAGGTGCACTATCAAGGGTCTAGGGTCTGACTGTTCGTAAACAGCTTTGATACAAGTAAGTGATTATTCAGTTTTTATACACGTATTGACTTTTTTTCTTTCTTGTCATACAATTTCCCAGGATCCCATTTCGGACTCCCCCTCTGAAGGTGGACTATCAAGGGTCTAGGGTCTGACTGTTCGTAAACAGCTGTGATACTGGTAAGTGATCATTCAGTACATGTATTGACTTTTTTTTTCTTTTGTCGTACAGTTTCGCAGGATCCCATTACCGACTCCCTCTATGAAGGTGGACAATCAAGAGTCTAGGGTATGACTGTTGGTAAACAGTTGTGATACTGGTAAGTGATTATTCAGTACATATACTGACTTTTTTTTCTTTTTTCTTGTACAGTTTCGCAGGATCCTGTTATCGACTCCCTCTCTGAAGGTGGACTATCAAGGGTCTAGGGTCTGAGTGTTCGTGAACAGCTGTGATACAGGTAAGTGATCATTCAGTACATGTATTGACTTTTTTTTTCTTTTTTGTTGTACAGTTTCGCAGGATCCCGTGACCGACTCCCTCTATGAAGGTGGACAATCAAGGGTCTAGGGTCTGACTGTTGGTAAACAGCTGTGATACTGGTAAGTGATTATTCAGTACATATACTGACTTTATTTTCTTTTTTGTTGTACAGTTTCGCAGGATCCTGTTACCGACTCCCTCTCTGAAGGTGGACTATCAAGGGTCTAGGGTCTGAGTGTTCGAGAACAGCTGTGATACAGGTAAGTGATCATTCAGTACATGTATTGACTTTTTTTTTCTTTTTTGTCGTACAGTTTCGCAGGATCCCATTACTGACTCCCTTTATGAAGGTGGACAATCAAGGGTTTAGTGTCTAACTTTTGGTAAACAGCTGTGATACTGGTAAGTGATTATTCAGTACATATACTGACTTTTTTTTCTTTTTTCTTGTACAGTTTCGCAGGATCCTGTTACCGACTCCCTCTCTGAAGGTGGACTATCAAGGGTCTAGGGTCTGAGTGTTCGTGAACAGCTGTGATACAGGTAAGTGATCATTCAGTACATGTATTGACTTTTTTTTTTCTTTTTTGTCATACAGTTTCGCAGGATCCCATTACCGACTCCCTCTATGAAGGTGGACAATCAAGGGTCTAGGGTCTGACTGTTGGTAAACAGCTGTGATACTGGTAAGTGATTATTCAGTATATATACTAACTTTTTTTTCTTTTTTGTTGTACAGTTTCGCAGGATCCTGTTACCGACTCCCTCTCTGAAGGTGGACAATCAAGGGTCTAGGGTCTGACTGTTGGTAAACAGCTGTGATACTGGTAAGTGATTATTCAGTACATATACTGACTTTTTTTTTCTTTTTTGTCGTACAGTTTCCCAGGATTCCATTACTGACTCCCTCTCTGAAGGTGGACTATCAAGGGTCTAGGGTCTGAGTGTTCGTGAACAGCTGTGATACAGGTAAGTGATCATTCAGTACATGTATTGACTTTTTTTTTTTCTTTTGTCATACAGTTTCCCAGGATTCTATTACCGACTCCCTCTCTGAAGGTGGACTATCAAGGGTCTAGGGTCTGACTGTTCGTGAACAGCTGTGATACAGGTAAGTGATCATTCAGTACATGTATTGACTTTTTTTTTCTTTTTTGTCGTACAGTTTCGCAGGATCCCATTACTGACTCCCTTTATGAAGGTGGACAATCAAGGGTTTAGTGTCTAACTTTTGGTAAACAGCTGTGATACTGGTAAGTGATTATTCAGTACATATACTGACTTTTTTTTCTTTTTTCTTGTACAGTTTCGCAGGATCCTGTTACCGACTCCCTCTCTGAAGGTGGACTATCAAGGGTCTAGGGTCTGAGTGTTCGTGAACAGCTGTGATACAGGTAAGTGATCATTCAGTACATGTATTGACTTTTTTTTTTCTTTTTTGTCATACAGTTTCGCAGGATCCCATTACCGACTCCCTCTATGAAGGTGGACAATCAAGGGTCTAGGGTCTGACTGTTGGTAAACAGCTGTGATACTGGTAAGTGATTATTCAGTATATATACTAACTTTTTTTTCTTTTTTGTTGTACAGTTTCGCAGGATCCTGTTACCGACTCCCTCTCTGAAGGTGGACAATCAAGGGTCTAGGGTCTGACTGTTGGTAAACAGCTGTGATACTGGTAAGTGATTATTCAGTACATATACTGACTTTTTTTTTCTTTTTTGTCGTACAGTTTCCCAGGATTCCATTACTGACTCCCTCTCTGAAGGTGGACTATCAAGGGTCTAGGGTCTGAGTGTTCGTGAACAGCTGTGATACAGGTAAGTGATCATTCAGTACATGTATTGACTTTTTTTTTTTCTTTTGTCATACAGTTTCCCAGGATTCTATTACCGACTCCCTCTCTGAAGGTGGACTATCAAGGGTCTAGGGTCTGACTGTTCGTGAACAGCTGTGATACAGGTAAGTGATCATTCAGTTTCTATACATGTATTGACTTTTTTTTTCTTTTTTGTCGTACAGTTTCCCAGGATCCCGTGAAGGTTGAAACGACTAACAAGGATTTCTCCATCTGCATCTCCATTCTCTACTATGACTGGCTGGCAGGTATTCTGTCCATCTTGAACTGTGTGAGTCTGACTGTTCGTAATAGCTGTGATACAGGTAAGTGATCATTCAGTTTCTATACACGTTCTGACTTTTTTCTTTTTTGTCATACAGTTTCCCAGGATTCCATTATCAACTCCCTCTCTGAAGGTGGACTATCAAGGGTCTAGGGTCTGACTGTTGGTAAAGAGCTGTGATACTGGTAATTGATTATTCAGTATATATACTGACTTTTTTTTCTTTTTTCTTGTACAGTTTTGCAGGATCCTGTTACCGACTCCCTCTCTGAAGGTGGACTATCAAGGGTCTAGGGTCTGACTGTTGGTAAACAGCTGTGATACTGGTAAGTGATTATTCAGTACATATACTAACTTTTTTTTTCTTTTTTCTTGTACAGTTTCGCAGGATCCCGTGACCGACTCGCTCTATGAAGGTGGACAATCAAGGGTCTAGGGTCTGACTGTTGGTAAACAGCTGTGATACTGGTAAGTGATTATTCAGTACATATACTGACTTTATTTTCTATTTTGTTGTACAGTTTCGCAGGATCCTGTTACCGACTCCCTCTCTGAAGGTGGACTATCAAGGGTCTAGGGTCTGAGTGTTCGTTAACAGCTGTGATACAGGTAAGTGATCATTCAGTACATGTATTGATTTTTTTTTTCTTTTTTGTCGTACAGTTTCCCAGGATTCCATTATCAACTCCCTCTATGAAGGTGGACAATCAAGGGTCTAGGGTCTGACTGTTGGTAAACAGCTGTGATACTGGTAAGTGATTATTCAGTACATATACTGACTTTTTTTTCTTTTTTGTCGTACAGTTTCCCAGGATTCCATTACTGACTCCCTCTCTGAAGGTGGACTATCAAGTGTCTAGGGTCTGAGTGTTCGTAAACAGCTGTGATACAGGTAAGTGATCATTCAGTTTCTATACATGTATTGACTTTTTTTTCTTTTTTCTCGTACATTTTCCTAGGATCCCGTGACCGACTCCCTCTCTGAATGTGGAAACGACTAACAAGAGTCTATCCATTTTCTTCTCACTTCACAACTCTATATAGGTAAATACAGCTATATTCTGTCCATCTTCAGCTGTGTGAGGCTGAATGTTCGTAAACAGCTGTTATACAGGTAAGTGATTGTTCAGTTTCAATACATGTATTGACTTTTTTTTCTTTTTGTCGTACAGTTTCCCAGGATTCCATTATCAACTCCCTCTATGAAGGTGGACAATCAAGGGTCTAGGGTCTGACTGTTCGTAAACAGCTGTTATACAGGTAAGTGATCATTCAGTTTCTATACACGTACTGACTTTTTTTTCTTTTTGTCGTACAGTTTCCCAGGATTCCATTACCGACTCCCTCTATGAAGGTGGACAATCAAGGGTCTAGGGTCTGAGTGTTCGTGAACAGCTGTGATACAGGTAAGTGATCATTCAGTACATGTATTGACCTTTTTTTTTCTTTTTTGTTGTACAGTTTCGCAGGATCCCATTACCGACTCCCTCTATGAAGGTGGACAATCAAGGGTCTAGGGTCTGACTGTTGGTAAACAGCTGTGATACTGGTAAGTGATTATTCAGTACATATACTAACTTTTTTTTCTTTTTTGTTGTACAGTTTCGCAGGATCCTGTTACCGACTCCCTCTATGAAGGTGGACAATCAAGGGTCTAGGGTCTGAGTGTTCGTAAACAGCTGTGATACAGGTAAGTGATTATTCAGTACATATACTGACTTTTTTTTCTTTTTTGTCGTACATTTTCCCAGGATTCCATTACTGACTCCCTCTTTGAAGGTGGACTATCAAGGGTCTAGGGTCTGACTGTTGGTAAACAGCTGTGATACTGGTAAGTGATTATTCAGTACATATATTGACTTTTTTTCTTTTTTGTCGTACATTTTCCCAGGATTCCATTACTGACTCCCTCTCTGAAGGTGGACTATCAAGGGTGAGTCTAGGGTCTGAGTGTTCGTAAACAGCTGTGATACAGGTAAGTGATCATTCAGTACATGTATTGACTTTTTTTTTCTTTTGTCGTACAGTTTCGCAGGATCCCATAACCGACTCCCTCTATGAAGGTGGACAATCAAGGGTCTAGGGTCTGACTGTTCGTAAACAGCTTTGATACAAGTAAGTGATTATTCAGTTTCTATAGACGTATTGACTTTTTTTCTTTCTTGTCATACAATTTCCCAGGATCCCATTTTGGACTCCCCCTCTGAAGGTGGACTATCAAGGGTCTAGGGTCTGACTGTTCGTAAACAGCTGTGATACTGGTAAGTGATCATTCAGTACATGTATTGACTTTTTTTTTCTTTTGTCGTACAGTTTCGCAGGATCCCATTACCGACTCCCTCTATGAAGGTGGACAATCAAGGGTCTAGGGTCTGACTGTTGGTAAACAGCTGTGATACTGGTAAGTGATTATTCAGTACATATACTGACTTTATTTTCTTTTTTCTTGTACAGTTTCGCAGGATCCTGTTATCGACTCCCTCTCTGAAGGTGGACTATCAAGGGTCTAGGGTCTGAGTGTTCGTGAACAGCTGTGATACAGGTAAGTGATCATTCAGTACATGTATTGACTTTTTTTTTTCTTTTTTGTCGTACAGTTTCGCAGGATCCCATTACCGACTCCCTCTATGAAGGTGGACAATCAAGGGTCTAGGGTCTGACTGTTGGTTAACAGCTGTGATACTGGTAAGTGATTATTCAGTACATATACTAACTTTTTTTTTCTTTTTTGTTGTACAGTTTCGCAGGATCCCGTGACCGACTCCCTCTATGAAGGTGGACAATCAAGGGTCTAGGGTCTGACTGTTGGTAAACAGCTGTGATACTGGTAAGTGATTATTCAGTACATATACTGACTTTATTTTCTTTTTTGTTGTACAGTTTCGCAGGATCCTGTTACCGACTCCCTCTCTGAAGGTGGACTATCAAGGGTCTAGGGTCTGAGTGTTCGTGAACAGCTGTGATACAGGTAAGTGATCATTCAGTACATGTATTGACTTTTTTTTTCTTTTTTGTCGTACAGTTTCGCAGGATCCCATTACTGACTCCCTTTATGAAGGTGGACAATCAAGGGTGTAGGGTCTGACTGTTGGTAAACAGTTGTGATACTGGTAAGTGATTATTCAGTACATATACTGACTTTTTTTTCTTTTTTCTTGTACAGTTTCGCAGGATCCTGTGACCGACTCCCTCTCTGAAGGTGGACTAACCAAGGTCTTTACATCTGCATCTCCATTTACAACTGTGACTGGCTGGCTGGTATTCTGTCCATCTTCAACTGTGTGAGGCTGACTGTTCGTAAACAGCTGTGATACAGGTAAGTGATCATTCAGTACATGTATTTACTTTTTTTTTGTTCTTTTTTGTTGTACAGTTTCCCAGGATCCCGTGACCGACTCCCTCTCTGAAGGTGGAAACGACTAACAAGGATTTTTCCATCTGCATCTCCATTCTCTACTATGACTGGCTGGCTGGTATTCTGTCCATCTTGAACTGTGTGAGTCTGACTGTTCGTAATAGCTTTGATACAGGTAAGTGATCATTCAGTTTCTATACATGTATTGACTTTTTTTTTCTTTTTTGTCGTACAGTTTCCTAGCATCCCGTGACCGACTCCCTCTCTAAAGGTGGAAACTACTAACAAGAGTCTATCCATTTTCTTCTCACTTCACAACTCTATATAGGTAAATACAGCTATATTCTGTCCATCTTTAGCTGTGTGAGGCTGAATGTTCGTAAACAGCTGTTATACAGGTAAGTGATCATTCAGTACATGTATTGACTTTTTTTTCTTCTTGTCGTACAGTTTCCCAGGATTCCATTACCGACTCCCTCTATGAAGGTGGACAATCAAGGGTCTAGGGTCTGAGTGTTCGTAAACAGCTGTGATACAGGTAAGTGATCTTTCAGTACATGTATTGACTTTTTTTTTTCTTTTGTCGTACAGTTTCGCAGGATCCCATTACCGACTCCCTCTTTGAAGGTGGACAATCAAGGGTCTAGGGTCTGACTGTTGGTAAACAGTTGTGATACTGGTAAGTGATTATTCAGTACATATACTGACTTTTTTTTCTTTTTTCTTATACAGTTTCGCAGGATCCTGTTATCGACTCCCTCTCTGAAGGTGGACTATCAAGGGTCTAGGGTCTGAGTGTTCGTGAACAGCTGTGATACAGGTAAGTGATCATTCAGTACATATACTGACTTTTTTTTCTTTTTTCTTGTACACTTTCGCAGGACCCTGTTACCGACTCCCTCTCTGAAGGTGCACTATCAAGGGTCTAGGGTCTGACTGTTCGTAAACAGCTTTGATACAAGTAAGTGATTATTCAGTTTCTATAGACGTATTGACTTTTTTTCTTTCTTGTCATACAATTTCCCAGGATCCCATTTCGGACTCCCCCTCTGAAGGTGGACTATCAAGGGTCTAGGGTCTGACTGTTCGTAAACAGCTGTGATACAGGTAAGTGATCATTCAGTACATGTATTGACTTTTTTTTTCTTTTTTGTTGTACAGTTTCGCAGGATCCCGTGACCGACTCCCTCTATGAAGGTGGACAATCAAGGGTCTAGGGTCTGACTGTTGGTAAACAGCTGTGATACTGGTAAGTGATTATTCAGTACATATACTGACTTTATTTTCTTTTTTGTTGTACAGTTTCGCAGGATCCTGTTACCGACTCCCTCTCTGAAGGTGGACTATCAAGGGTCTAGGGTCTGAGTGTTCGTGAACAGCTGTGATACAGGTAAGTGATCATTCAGTACATGTATTGACTTTTTTTTTTCTTTTTTGTCGTACAGTTTCGCAGGATCCCATTACCGACTCCCTCTATGAAGGTGGACAATCAAGGGTCTAGGGTCTGACTGTTGGTAAACAGCTGTGATACTGGTAAGTGATTATTCAGTACATATACTAACTTTTTTTTTCTTTTTTGTTGTACAGTTTCGCAGGATCCCGTGACCGACTCCCTCTATGAAGGTGGAAAATCAAGGGTCTAGGGTCTGACTGTTGGTAAACAGCTGTGATACTGGTAAGTGATTATTCAGTACATATACTGACTTTTTTTTCTTTTTTGTCGTACATTTTCCCAGGATTCCATTACTGACTCCCTCTCTGAAGGTGGACTATCAAGGGTCTAGGGTCTGAGTGTTCGTAAACAGCTGTGATACAGGTAAGTGATCATTCAGTATATGTATTGACTTTTTTTTTTCTTTTGTCGTACAGTTTCGCAGGATCCCATTACCGACTCCCTCTATGAAGGTGGACAATCAAGGGTCTAGGGTCTGACTGTTGGTAAACAGCTGTGATACTGGTAAGTGATTATTCAGTACATATACTGACTTTTTTTTCTTTTTTCTTGTACACTTTCGCAGGATCCTGTTACCGACTCCCTCTCTGAAGGTGGACTATCAAGGGTCTAGGGTCTGAGTGTTCGTGAACAGCTGTGATACAGGTAAGTGATCATTCAGTACATGTATTGACTTTTTTTTTTCTTTTTTGTCGTACAGTTTCGCAGGATCCCATTACCGACTCCCTCTATGAAGGTGGACAATCAAGGGTCTAGGGTCTGACTGTTGGTAAACAGCTGTGATACTGGTAAGTGATTATTCAGTACATATACTAACTTTTTTTTTCTTTTTTGTTGTACAGTTTCGCAGGATCCCGTGACCGACTCCCTCTATGAAGGTGGACAATCAAGGGTCTAGGGTCTGACTGTTGGTAAACAGCTGTGATACTGGTAAGTGATTATTCAGTACATATACTGACTTTTTTTTCTTTTTTGTCGTACATTTTCCCAAGATTCCTTTACTGACTCCCTCTCTGAAGGTGGACTATCAAGGGTCTAGGGTCTGAGTGTTCGTAAACAGCTGTGATACAGGTAAGTGATCATTCAGTATATGTATTGACTTTTTTTTTTCTTTTGTCGTACAGTTTCGCAGGATCCCATTACCGACTCCCTCTATGAAGGTGGACAATCAAGGGTCTAGGGTCTGACTGTTGGTAAACAGCTGTGATACTGGTAAGTGATTATTCAGTACATATACTGACTTTTTTTTCTTTTTTCTTGTACACTTTCGCAGGACCCTGTTACCGACTCCCTCTCTGAAGGTGCACTATCAAGGGTCTAGGGTCTGACAGTTCGTAAACAGCTTTGATACAAGTAAGTGATTATTCAGTTTCTATAGACGTATTGACTTTTTTTCTTTCTTGTCATACAATTTCCCAGGATCCCATTTTGGACTCCCCCTCTGAAGGTGGACTATCAAGGGTCTAGGGTCTGACTGTTCGTAAACAGCTGTGATACTGGTAAGTGATCATTCAGTACATGTATTGACTTTTTTTTTCTTTTGTCGTACAGTTTCGCAGGATCCCATTACCGACTCCCTCTATGAAGGTGGACAATCAAGGGTCTAGGGTCTGACTGTTGGTAAACAGCTGTGATATTTGTAAGTGATTATTCAGTACATATACTGACTTTTTTTTTTCTTTTTTCTTGTGCAGTTTCGCAGGATCCTGTTACCGACTTCCTCTCTGAAGGTGGACTATCAAGGGTCTAGGGTCTGAGTTTTCGTGAACAGCTGTGATACAGGTAAGTGATCATTCAGTACATGTATTGACTTTTTTTTTCTTTTTTGTCGTACAGTTTCGCAGGATCCCATTACCGACTCCCTTTATGAAGGTGGACAGTCAAGGGTCTAGGGTCTAACTTTTGGTAAACAGCTGTGATACTGGTAAGTGATTATTCAGTACATATACTGACTTTCTTTTCTTTTTTCTTGTACAGTTTCGCAGGATCCTGTTATCGACTCCCTCTCTGAAGGTGGACTATCAAGGGTCTAGGGTCTGAGTGTTCGTGAACAGCTGTGATACAGGTAAGTGATCATTCAGTACATTTATTGACTTTTTTTTTCTTTTTTGTCGTACAGTTTCGCAGGATCCCATTACTGACTCCCTTTATGAAGGTGGACAATCAAGGGTTTAGGGTCTAACTTTTGGTAAACAGCTGTGATACTGGTAAGTGATTATTCAGTACATATACTGACTTTTTTTTCTTTTTTCTTGTACAGTTTCGCAGGATCCTGTTACCGACTCCCTCTCTGAAGGTGGACTATCAAGGGTCTAGGGTCTGAGTGTTCGTGAACAGCTGTGATACAGGTAAGTGATCATTCAGTACATGTATTGACTTTTTTTTTTCTTTTTTGTCATACAGTTTCGCAGGATCCCATTACCGACTCCCTCTATGAAGGTGGACAATCAAGGGTCTAGGGTCTGACTGTTGGTAAACAGCTGTGATACTGGTAAGTGATTATTCAGTATATATACTTACTTTTTTTTTCTTTTTTGTTGTACAGTTTCGCAGGATCCCGTGACCGACTCCCTCTATGAAGGTGGACAATCAAGGGTCTAGGGTCTGACTGTTGGTAAACAGCTGTGATACTGGTAAGTGATTATTCAGTACATATACTGACTTTTTTTTCTTTTTTGTCGTACATTTTCCCAAGATTCCATTACTGACTCCCTCTCTGAAGGTGGACTATCAAGGGTCTAGGGTCTGAGTGTTCGTAAACAGCTGTGATACAGGTAAGTGATCATTCAGTATATGTATTGACTTTTTTTTTTCTTTTGTCGTACAGTTTCGCAGGATCCCATTACCGACTCCCTCTATGAAGGTGGACAATCAAGGGTCTAGGGTCTGACTGTTGGTAAACAGCTGTGATACTGGTAAGTGATTATTCAGTACATATACTGACTTTTTTTTCTTTTTTCTTGTACACTTTCGCAGGACCCTGTTACCGACTCCCTCTCTGAAGGTGCACTATCAAGGGTCTAGGGTCTGACAGTTCGTAAACAGCTTTGATACAAGTAAGTGATTATTCAGTTTCTATAGACGTATTGACTTTTTTTCTTTCTTGTCATACAATTTCCCAGGATCCCATTTTGGACTCCCCCTCTGAAGGTGGACTATCAAGGGTCTAGGGTCTGACTGTTCGTAAACAGCTGTGATACTGGTAAGTGATCATTCAGTACATGTATTGACTTTTTTTTTCTTTTGTCGTACAGTTTCGCAGGATCCCATTACCGACTCCCTCTATGAAGGTGGACAATCAAGGGTCTAGGGTCTGACTGTTGGTAAACAGCTGTGATATTTGTAAGTGATTATTCAGTACATATACTGACTTTTTTTTTTCTTTTTTCTTGTGCAGTTTCGCAGGATCCTGTTACCGACTTCCTCTCTGAAGGTGGACTATCAAGGGTCTAGGGTCTGAGTTTTCGTGAACAGCTGTGATACAGGTAAGTGATCATTCAGTACATGTATTGACTTTTTTTTTCTTTTTTGTCGTACAGTTTCGCAGGATCCCATTACCGACTCCCTTTATGAAGGTGGACAGTCAAGGGTCTACGGTCTAACTTTTGGTAAACAGCTGTGATACTGGTAAGTGATTATTCAGTACATATACTGACTTTCTTTTCTTTTTTCTTGTACAGTTTCGCAGGATCCTGTTATCGACTCCCTCTCTGAAGGTGGACTTTCAAGGGTCTAGGGTCTGAGTGTTCGTGAACAGCTGTGATACAGGTAAGTGATCATTCAGTACATTTATTGACTTTTTTTTTCTTTTTTGTCGTACAGTTTCGCAGGATCCCATTACTGACTCCCTTTATGAAGGTGGACAATCAAGGGTTTAGGGTCTAACTTTTGGTAAACAGCTGTGATACTGGTAAGTGATTATTCAGTACATATACTGACTTTTTTTTCTTTTTTCTTGTACAGTTTCGCAGGATCCTGTTACCGACTCCCTCTCTGAAGGTGGACTATCAAGGGTCTAGGGTCTGAGTGTTCGTGAACAGCTGTGATACAGGTAAGTGATCATTCAGTACATGTATTGACTTTTTTTTTTCTTTTTTGTCATACAGTTTCGCAGGATCCCATTACCGACTCCCTCTATGAAGGTGGACAATCAAGGGTCTAGGGTCTGACTGTTGGTAAACAGCTGTGATACTGGTAAGTGATTATTCAGTACATATACTAACTTTTTTTTTCTTTTTTGTTGTACAGTTTCGCAGGATCCCGTGACCGACTCCCTCTATGAAGGTGGACAATCAAGGGTCTAGGGTCTGACTGTTGGTAAACAGCTGTGATACTGGTAAGTGATTATTCAGTACATATACTGACTTTATTTTCTATTTTGTCGTACAGTTTCGCAGGATCCTGTTACCGACTCCCTCTCTGAAGGTGGACTATCAAGGGTCTAGGGTCTGAGTGTTCGTGAACAGCTGTGATACAGGTAAGTGATCATTCAGTACATGTATTGACTTTTTTTTTTCTGTTTTGTCGTACAATTTCGCAGGATCCCATTACCGACTCCCTTTATGAAGGTGGACAATCAAGGGTCTAGGGTCTAACTTTTGGTAAACAGCTGTGATACTGGTAAGTGATTATTCAGTACATATACTGACTTTTTTTTCTTTTTTCTTGTACAGTTTCGCAGGATCCTGTTACCGACTCCCTCTATGAAGGTGGACAATCAAGGGTCTAGGGTCTGACTGTTGGTAAACAGCTGTGATACTGGTAAGTGATTATTCAGTACATATACTAACTTTTTTTTTCTTTTTTGTTGTACAGTTTCGCAGGATCCCGTGACTGACTCCCTCTATGAAGGTGGACAATCAAGGGTCTAGGGTCTGACTGTTGGTAAACAGCTGTGATACTGGTAAGTGATTATTCAGTACATATACTGACTTTATTTTCTATTTTGTTGTACAGTTTCGCAGGATCCTGTTACCGACTCCCTCTCTGAAGGTGGACTATCAAGGGTCTAGGGTCTGAGTGTTCGTGAATAGCTGTGATACAGGTAAGTGATCATTCAGTACATGTATTGACTTTTTTTTTTCTTTTTTATCGTACAATTTCGCAGGATCCCATTACCGACTACCTTTATGAAGGTGGACAATCAAGGGTCTAGGGTCTAACTTTTGGTAAACAGCTGTGGTACTGGTAAGTGATTATTCAGTACATATACTGACTTTTTTTTCTTTTTTCTTGTACAGTTTCGCAGGATCCTGTTACCGACTCCCTCTATGAAGGTGGACAATCAAGGGTCTAGGGTCTGACTGTTGGTAAACAGCTGTGATACTGGTAAGTGATTATTCAGTACATATACTGACTTTTTTTTCTTTTTTGTCATACAGTTTCCCAGGATCCCATTACTGACTCCCTTTATGAAGGTGGACAATCAAGGGTCTAGGGTCTAACTTTTGGTAAACAGCTGTGATACTGGTAAGTGATTATTCAGTACATATACTGACTTTTTTTTTTCTTTTTTCTTGTACACTTTCGCAGGATCCTCTTACCGACTCCCTCTCTGAAGGTGCACTATCAAGGGTCTAGGGTCTGACTGTTCGTAAGCAGCTTTGATACAAGTAAGTGATCATTCAGTTTCTATACATGTATTGACTTTTTTTTCTTTTTTGTCGAACAGTTTCCTAGCATCCCGTGACCGACTCCCTCTGTGAAGGTGGAAACGACTAACAAGAGTCTATCCATTTTCTTCTCACTTCACAACTCTATATAGGTAAATACAGCTATATTCTGTCCATCTTCAGCTGTGTGAGGCTGAATGTTCGTAAACAGCTGTTATACAGGTAAGTGATCATTCAGTTTCTATACATGTATTGACTTTTTTTTCTTTTTGTCGTACAGTTTCCCAGGATTCCATTATCAACTCCCTCTATGAAGGTGGACAATCAAGGGTCTAGGGTCTGAGTGTTCGTGAACAGCTGTGATACAGGTAAGTGATCATTCAGTACATGTATTGACTTTTTTTTTTCTTTTTTGTTGTACAGTTTCGCAGGATCCCATTACCGACTCCCTCTATGAAGGTGGACAATCAAGGGTCTAGGGTCTGACTGTTGGTAAACAGCTGTGATACTGGTAAGTGATTATTCAGTATATATACTAACTTTTTTTTCTTTTTTGTTGTACAGTTTCGCAGGATCCTGTTACCGACTCCCTCTATGAAGGTGGACAATCAAGGGTCTAGGGTCTGACTGTTGGTAAACAGCTGTGATACTGGTAAGTGATCATTCAGTATATGTATTGACTTTTTTTTTCTTTTGTCGTACAGTTTCCCAGGATTCCATTACTGACTCCCTCTCTGAAGGTGGACTATCAAGGGTCTAGGGTCTGAGTGTTCGTGAACAGCTGTGATACAGGTAAGTGATCATTCAGTACATGTATTGACTTTTTTTTTTTCTTTTGTCATACAGTTTCCCAGGATTCTATTACCGACTCCCTCTCTGAAGGTGGACTATCAAGGGTCTAGGGTCTGACTGTTCGTGAACAGCTGTGATACAGGTAAGTGATCATTCAGTTTATATACACGTATTGACTTTTTTTTTCTTTTTTGTCGTACAGTTTCCCAGGATCCCGTGAAGGTTGAAACGACTAACAAGGATTTCTCCATCTGCATCTCCATTCTCTACTATGACTGGCTGGCAGGTATTCTGTCCATCTTGAACTGTGTGAGTCTGACTGTTCGTAATAGCTTTGATACAGGTAAGTGATCATTCAGTTTCTATACATGTATTGACTCTTTTTTCTTTTTTCTCGTACAGTTTCCTAGGATCCCGTGACCGACTCCCTCTCTGAATGTGGAAACGACTAACAAGAGTCTATCCATTTTCTTCTCACTTCACAACTCTATATAGGTAAATACAGCTATATTCTGTCCATCTTCAGCTGTGTGAGGCTGAATGTTCGTAAACAGCTGTTATACAGGTAAGTGATTGTTCAGTTTCTATACATGTATTGACTTTTTTTTCTTTTTGTCGTACAGTTTCCCAGGATTCCATTATCAACTCCCTCTATGAAGGTGGACAATCAAGGGTCTAGGGTCTGACTGTTCGTAAACAGCTGTGATACAGGTAAGTGATCATTCAGTTTCTATACACGTTCTGACTTTTTTCTTTTTTGTCGTACAGTTTCCCAGGATTCCATTATCAACTCCCTCTCTGAAGGTGGACTATCAAGGGTCTAGGGTCTGAGTGTTCGTGAACAGCTGTGATACAGGTAAGTGATCATTCAGTACATGTATTGACCTTTTTTTTTCTTTTTTGTTGTACAGTTTCGCAGGATCCCATTACCGACTCCCTCTATGAAGGTGGACAATCAAGGGTCTAGGGTCTGACTGTTGGTAAACAGCTGTGATACTGGTAAGTGATTATTCAGTACATATACTAACTTTTTTTTCTTTTTTGTTGTACAGTTTCGCAGGATCCTGTTACCGACTCCCTCTATGAAGGTGGACAATCAAGGGTCTAGGGTCTGAGTGTTCGTAAACAGCTGTGATACAGGTAAGTGATTATTCAGTACATATACTGACTTTTTTTTCTTTTTTGTCGTACATTTTCCCAGGATTCCATTACTGACTCCCTCTTTGAAGGTGGACTATCAAGGGTCTAGGGTCTGACTGTTGGTAAACAGCTGTGATACTGGTAAGTGATTATTCAGTACATATACTGACTTTTTTTCTTTTTTGTCGTACATTTTCCCAGGATTCCATTACTGACTCCCTCTCTGAAGGTGGACTATCAAGGGTGGGTCTAGGGTCTGAGTGTTCGTAAACAGCTGTGATACAGGTAAGTGATCATTCAGTTTCTATACATGTATTGACTTTTTTTTCTTTTTTGTCGTACAGTTTCCTAGCATCCCGTGACCGACTCCCTCTGTGAAGGTGGAAACGACTAACAAGAGTCTATCCATTTTCTTCTCACTTCACAACTCTATATAGGTAAATACAGCTATATTCTGTCCATCTTCAGCTGTGTGAGGCTGAATGTTCGTAAACAGCTGTTATACAGGTAAGTGATTGTTCAGTTTCTATACATGTATTGACTTTTTTTTCTTTTTGTCGTACAGTTTCCCAGGATTCCATTATCAACTCCCTCTATGAAGGTGGACAATCAAGGGTCTAGGGTCTGACTGTTCGTAAACAGCTGTGATACAGGTAAGTGATCATTCAGTTTCTATACACGTACTGACTTTTTTTTCTTTTTGTCGTACAGTTTCGCAGGATCCCATTACCGACTCCCTCTATAAAGGTGGACAATCAAGGGTCTAGGGTCTGACTGTTGGTAAACAGCTGTGATACTGGTAAGTGATTATTCAGTACATATACTGACTTTTTTTTCTTTTTTTTGTACACTTTCGCAGGACCCTGTTACCGACTCCCTCTCTGAAGGTGCACTATCAAGGGTCTAGGGTCTGACTGTTCGTAAACAGCTTTGATACAAGTAAGTGATTATTCAGTTTTTATACACGTATTGACTTTTTTTCTTTCTTGTCATACAATTTCCCAGGATCCCATTTCGGACTCCCCCTCTGAAGGTGGACTATCAAGGGTCTAGGGTCTGACTGTTCGTAAACAGCTGTGATACTGGTAAGTGATCATTCAGTACATGTATTGACTTTTTTTTTCTTTTGTCGTACAGTTTCGCAGGATCCCATTACCGACTCCCTCTATGAAGGTGGACAATCAAGAGTCTAGGGTATGACTGTTGGTAAACAGTTGTGATACTGGTAAGTGATTATTCAGTACATATACTGACTTTTTTTTCTTTTTTCTTGTACAGTTTCGCAGGATCCTGTTATCGACTCCCTCTCTGAAGGTGGACTATCAAGGGTCTAGGGTCTGAGTGTTCGTGAACAGCTGTGATACAGGTAAGTGATCATTCAGTACATGTATTGACTTTTTTTTTCTTTTTTGTTATACAGTTTCGCAGGATCCCGTGACCGACTCCCTCTATGAAGGTGGACAATCAAGGGTCTAGGGTCTGACTGTTGGTAAACAGCTGTGATACTGGTAAGTGATTATTCAGTACATATACTGACTTTATTTTCTTTTTTGTTGTACAGTTTCGCAGGATCCTGTTACCGACTCCCTCTCTGAAGGTGGACTATCAAGGGTCTAGGGTCTGAGTGTTCGAGAACAGCTGTGATACAGGTAAGTGATCATTCAGTACATGTATTGACTTTTTTTTTCTTTTTTGTCGTACAGTTTCGCAGGATCCCATTACTGACTCCCTTTATGAAGGTGGACAATCAAGGGTTTAGTGTCTAACTTTTGGTAAACAGCTGTGATACTGGTAAGTGATTATTCAGTACATATACTGACTTTTTTTTCTTTTTTCTTGTACAGTTTCGCAGGATCCTGTTACCGACTCCCTCTCTGAAGGTGGACTATCAAGGGTCTAGGGTCTGAGTGTTCGTGAACAGCTGTGATACAGGTAAGTGATCATTCAGTACATGTATTGACTTTTTTTTTTCTTTTTTGTCATACAGTTTCGCAGGATCCCATTACCGACTCCCTCTATGAAGGTGGACAATCAAGGGTCTAGGGTCTGACTGTTGGTAAACAGCTGTGATACTGGTAAGTGATTATTCAGTATATATACTAACTTTTTTTTCTTTTTTGTTGTACAGTTTCGCAGGATCCTGTTACCGACTCCCTCTCTGAAGGTGGACAATCAAGGGTCTAGGGTCTGACTGTTGGTAAACAGCTGTGATACTGGTAAGTGATTATTCAGTACATATACTGACTTTTTTTTTATTTTTTGTCGTACAGTTTCCCAGGATTCCATTACTGACTCCCTCTCTGAAGGTGGACTATCAAGGGTCTAGGGTCTGAGTGTTCGTGAACAGCTGTGATACAGGTAAGTGATCATTCAGTACATGTATTGACTTTTTTTTTTTCTTTTGTCATACAGTTTCCCAGGATTCTATTACCGACTCCCTCTCTGAAGGTGGACTATCAAGGGTCTAGGGTCTGACTGTTCGTGAACAGCTGTGATACAGGTAAGTGATCATTCAGTTTATATACACGTATTGACTTTTTTTTTCTTTTTTGTCGTACAGTTTCCCAGGATCCCGTGAAGGTTGAAACGACTAACAAGGATTTCTCCATCTGCATCTCCATTCTCTACTATGACTGGCTGGCAGGTATTCTGTCCATCTTGAACTGTGTGAGTCTGACTGTTCGTAATAGCTGTGATACAGGTAAGTGATCATTCAGTTTCTATACACGTTCTGACTTTTTTCTTTTTTGTCATACAGTTTCCCAGGATTCCATTATCAACTCCCTCTCTGAAGGTGGACTATCAAGGGTCTAGGGTCTGACTGTTGGTAAAGAGCTGTGATACTGGTAATTGATTATTCAGTATATATACTGACTTTTTTTTCTTTTTTCTTGTACAGTTTTGCAGGATCCTGTTACCGACTCCCTCTCTGAAGGTGGACTATCAAGGGTCTAGGGTCTGACTGTTGGTAAACAGCTGTGATACTGGTAAGTGATTACTCAGTACATATACTAACTTTTTTTTTCTTTTTTCTTGTACAGTTTCGCAGGATCCCGTGACCGACTCCCTCTATGAAGGTGGACAATCAAGGGTCTAGGGTCTGACTGTTCGTAAACAGCTTTGATACAAGTAAGTGATTATTCAGTTTCTATAGACGTATTGACTTTTTTTCTTTCTTGTCATACAATTTCCCAGGATCCCATTTTGGACTCCCCCTCTGAAGGTGGACTATCAAGGGTCTAGGGTCTGACTGTTCGTAAACAGCTGTGATACTGGTAAGTGATCATTCAGTACATGTATTGACTTTTTTTTTCTTTTGTCGTACAGTTTCGCAGGATCCCATTACCGACTCCCTCTATGAAGGTGGACAATCAAGGGTCTAGGGTCTGACTGTTGGTAAACAGCTGTGATACTGGTAAGTGATTATTCAGTACATATACTGACTTTATTTTCTTTTTTCTTGTACAGTTTCGCAGGATCCTGTTATCGACTCCCTCTCTGAAGGTGGACTATCAAGGGTCTAGGGTCTGAGTGTTCGTGAACAGCTGTGATACAGGTAAGTGATCATTCAGTACATGTATTGACTTTTTTTTTCTTTTTTGTCGTACAGTTTCGCAGGATCCCATTACTGACTCCCTTTATGAAGGTGGACAATCAAGGGTGTAGGGTCTGACTGTTGGTAAACAGTTGTGATACTGGTAAGTGATTATTCAGTACATATACTGACTTTTTTTTCTTTTTTCTTGTACAGTTTCGCAGGATCCTGTGACCGACTCCCTCTCTGAAGGTGGACTAACCAAGGTCTTTACATCTGCATCTCCATTTACAACTGTGACTGGCTGGCTGGTATTCTGTCCATCTTCAACTGTGTGAGGCTGACTGTTCGTAAACAGCTGTGATACAGGTAAGTGATCATTCAGTACATGTATTTACTTTTTTTTTGTTCTTTTTTGTTGTACAGTTTCCCAGGATCCCGTGACCGACTCCCTCTCTGAAGGTGGAAACGACTAACAAGGATTTTTCCATCTGCATCTCCATTCTCTACTATGACTGGCTGGCTGGTATTCTGTCCATCTTGAACTGTGTGAGTCTGACTGTTCGTAATAGCTTTGATACAGGTAAGTGATCATTCAGTTTCTATACATGTATTGACTTTTTTTTTCTTTTTTGTCGTACAGTTTCCTAGCATCCCGTGACCGACTCCCTCTCTAAAGGTGGAAACTACTAACAAGAGTCTATCCATTTTCTTCTCACTTCACAACTCTATATAGGTAAATACAGCTATATTCTGTCCATCTTTAGCTGTGTGAGGCTGAATGTTCGTAAACAGCTGTTATACAGGTAAGTGATCATTCAGTACATGTATTGACTTTTTTTTCTTCTTGTCGTACAGTTTCCCAGGATTCCATTACCGACTCCCTCTATGAAGGTGGACAATCAAGGGTCTAGGGTCTGAGTGTTCGTAAACAGCTGTGATACAGGTAAGTGATCTTTCAGTACATGTATTGACTTTTTTTTTTCTTTTGTCGTACAGTTTCGCAGGATCCCATTACCGACTCCCTCTTTGAAGGTGGACAATCAAGGGTCTAGGGTCTGACTGTTGGTAAACAGTTGTGATACTGGTAAGTGATTATTCAGTACATATACTGACTTTTTTTTCTTTTTTCTTATACAGTTTCGCAGGATCCTGTTATCGACTCCCTCTCTGAAGGTGGACTATCAAGGGTCTAGGGTCTGAGTGTTCGTGGACAGCTGTGATACAGGTAAGTGATCATTCAGTACATATACTGACTTTTTTTTCTTTTTTCTTGTACACTTTCGCAGGACCCTGTTACCGACTCCCTCTCTGAAGGTGCACTATCAAGGGTCTAGGGTCTGACTGTTCGTAAACAGCTTTGATACAAGTAAGTGATTATTCAGTTTCTATAGACGTATTGACTTTTTTTCTTTCTTGTCATACAATTTCCCAGGATCCCATTACCGACTCCCTCTCTGAAGGTGGACTATCAAGGGTCTAGGGTCTGACTGTTCGTAAACAGCTGTGATACAGGTAAGTGATCATTCAGTACATGTATTGACTTTTTTTTTCTTTTTTGTTGTACAGTTTCGCAGGATCCCGTGACCGACTCCCTCTATGAAGGTGGACAATCAAGGGTCTAGGGTCTGACTGTTGGTAAACAGCTGTGATACTGGTAAGTGATTATTCAGTACATATACTGACTTTATTTTCTTTTTTGTTGTACAGTTTCGCAGGATCCTGTTACCGACTCCCTCTCTGAAGGTGGACTATCAAGGGTCTAGGGTCTGAGTGTTCGTGAACAGCTGTGATACAGGTAAGTGATCATTCAGTACATGTATTGACTTTTTTTTTTCTTTTTTGTCGTACAGTTTCGCAGGATCCCATTACCGACTCCCTCTATGAAGGTGGACAATCAAGGGTCTAGGGTCTGACTGTTGGTAAACAGCTGTGATACTGGTAAGTGATTATTCAGTACATATACTAACTTTTTTTTTCTTTTTTGTTGTACAGTTTCGCAGGATCCCGTGACCGACTCCCTCTATGAAGGTGGACAATCAAGGGTCTAGGGTCTGACTGTTGGTAAACAGCTGTGATACTGGTAAGTGATTATTCAGTACATATACTGACTTTTTTTTCTTTTTTGTCGTACATTTTCCCAGGATTCCATTACTGACTCCCTCTCTGAAGGTGGACTATCAAGGGTCTAGGGTCTGAGTGTTCGTAAACAGCTGTGATACAGGTAAGTGATCATTCAGTATATGTATTGACTTTTTTTTTTCTTTTGTCGTACAGTTTCGCAGGATCCCATTACCGACTCCCTCTATGAAGGTGGACAATCAAGGGTCTAGGGTCTGACTGTTGGTAAACAGCTGTGATACTGGTAAGTGATTATTCAGTACATATACTGACTTTTTTTTCTTTTTTCTTGTACACTTTCGCAGGATCCTGTTACCGACTCCCTCTCTGAAGGTGGACTATCAAGGGTCTAGGGTCTGAGTGTTCGTGAACAGCTGTGATACAGGTAAGTGATCATTCAGTACATGTATTGACTTTTTTTTTTCTTTTTTGTCGTACAGTTTCGCAGGATCCCATTACCGACTCCCTCTATGAAGGTGGACAATCAAGGGTCTAGGGTCTGACTGTTGGTAAACAGCTGTGATACTGGTAAGTGATTATTCAGTACATATACTAACTTTTTTTTTCTTTTTTGTTGTACAGTTTCGCAGGATCCCGTGACCGACTCCCTCTATGAAGGTGGACAATCAAGGGTCTAGGGTCTGACTGTTGGTAAACAGCTGTGATACTGGTAAGTGATTATTCAGTACATATACTGACTTTTTTTTCTTTTTTGTCGTACATTTTCCCAAGATTCCATTACTGACTCCCTCTCTGAAGGTGGACTATCAAGGG
The DNA here is from genome assembly GCF_030463535.1 of Salminus brasiliensis. Taxonomy (NCBI): domain Eukaryota; kingdom Metazoa; phylum Chordata; class Actinopteri; order Characiformes; family Bryconidae; genus Salminus; species Salminus brasiliensis. Next base: position 13,156,774 of record NC_132892.1, read on the forward strand.
TCTAGGGTCTGAGTGTTCGTAAACAGCTGTGATACAGGTAAGTGATCATTCAGTATATGTATTGACTTTTTTTTTTCTTTTGTCGTACAGTTTCGCAGGATCCCATTACCGACTCCCTCTATGAAGGTGGACAATCAAGGGTCTAGGGTCTGACTGTTGGTAAACAGCTGTGATACTGGTAAGTGATTATTCAGTACATATACTGACTTTTTTTTCTTTTTTCTTGTACACTTTCGCAGGACCCTGTTACCGACTCCCTCTCTGAAGGTGCACTATCAAGGGTCTAGGGTCTGACTGTTCGTAAACAGCTTTGATACAAGTAAGTGATTATTCAGTTTCTATAGACGTATTGACTTTTTTTCTTTCTTGTCATACAATTTCCCAGGATCCCATTTTGGACTCCCCCTCTGAAGGTGGACTATCAAGGGTCTAGGGTCTGACTGTTCGTAAACAGCTGTGATACTGGTAAGTGATCATTCAGTACATGTATTGACTTTTTTTTTCTTTTGTCGTACAGTTTCGCAGGATCCCATTACCGACTCCCTCTATGAAGGTGGACAATCAAGGGTCTAGGGTCTGACTGTTGGTAAACAGCTGTGATATTTGTAAGTGATTATTCAGTACATATACTGACTTTTTTTTTTCTTTTTTCTTGTGCAGTTTCGCAGGATCCTGTTACCGACTTCCTCTCTGAAGGTGGACTATCAAGGGTCTAGGGTCTGAGTTTTCGTGAACAGCTGTGATACAGGTAAGTGATCATTCAGTACATGTATTGACTTTTTTTTTCTTTTTTGTCGTACAGTTTCGCAGGATCCCATTACCGACTCCCTCTATGAAGGTGGACAATCAAGGGTCTAGGGTCTGACTGTTGGTAAACAGCTGTGATACTGGTAAGTGATTATTCAGTACATATACTAACTTTTTTTTTCTTTTTTGTTGTACAGTTTCGCAGGATCCCGTGACCGACTCCCTCTATGAAGGTGGACAATCAAGGGTCTAGGGTCTGACTGTTGGTAAACAGCTGTGATACTGGTAAGTGATTATTCAGTACATATACTGACTTTATTTTCTATTTTGTCGTACAGTTTCGCAGGATCCTGTTACCGACTCCCTCTCTGAAGGTGGACTATCAAGGGTCTAGGGTCTGAGTGTTCGTGAACAGCTGTGATACAGGTAAGTGATCATTCAGTACATGTATTGACTTTTTTTTTTCTGTTTTGTCGTACAATTTCGCAGGATCCCATTACCGACTCCCTTTATGAAGGTGGACAATCAAGGGTCTAGGGTCTAACTTTTGGTAAACAGCTGTGATACTGGTAAGTGATTATTCAGTACATATACTGACTTTTTTTTCTTTTTTCTTGTACAGTTTCGCAGGATCCTGTTACCGACTCCCTCTATGAAGGTGGACAATCAAGGGTCTAGGGTCTGACTGTTGGTAAACAGCTGTGATACTGGTAATTGATTATTTAGTACATATACTAACTTTTTTTTTCTTTTTTGTTGTACAGTTTCGCAGGATCCCGTGACCGACTCCCTCTATGAAGGTGGACTATCAAGGGTCTAGGGTCTGACTGTTGGTAAACAGCTGTGATACTGGTAAGTGATTATTCAGTACATATACTGACTTTATTTTCTATTTTGTTGTACAGTTTCGCAGGATCCTGTTACCGACTCCCTCTCTGAAGGTGGACTATCAAGGGTCTAGGGTCTGAGTGTTCGTGAACAGCTGTGATACAGGTAAGTGATCATTCAGTACATGTATTGACTTTTTTTTTTCTTTTTTGTCGTACAATTTCGCAGGATCCCATTACCGACTACCTTTATGAAGGTGGACAATCAAGGGTCTAGGGTCTAACTTTTGGTAAACAGCTGTGGTACTGGTAAGTGATTATTCAGTACATATACTGACTTTTTTTTCTTTTTTCTTGTACAGTTTCGCAGGATCCTGTTACCGACTCCCTCTATGAAGGTGGACAATCAAGGGTCTAGGGTCTGACTGTTGGTAAACAGCTGTGATACTGGTAAGTGATTATTCAGTACATATACTGACTTTTTTTTCTTTTTTGTCATACAGTTTCCCAGGATCCCATTACTGACTCCCTTTATGAAGGTGGACAATCAAGGGTCTAGGGTCTAACTTTTGGTAAACAGCTGTGATACTGGTAAGTGATTATTCAGTACATATACTGACTTTTTTTTTCTTTTTTCTTGTACACTTTCGCAGGATCCTCTTACCGACTCCCTCTCTGAAGGTGCACTATCAAGGGTCTAGGGTCTGACTGTTCGTAAGCAGCTTTGATACAAGTAAGTGATCATTCAGTTTCTATACATGTATTGACTTTTTTTTCTTTTTTGTCGAACAGTTTCCTAGCATCCCGTGACCGACTCCCTCTGTGAAGGTGGAAACGACTAACAAGAGTCTATCCATTTTCTTCTCACTTCACAACTCTATATAGGTAAATACAGCTATATTCTGTCCATCTTCAGCTGTGTGAGGCTGAATGTTCGTAAACAGCTGTTATACAGGTAAGTGATCATTCAGTTTCTATACATGTATTGACTTTTTTTTCTTTTTGTCGTACAGTTTCCCAGGATTCCATTATCAACTCCCTCTATGAAGGTGGACAATCAAGGGTCTAGGGTCTGAGTGTTCGTGAACAGCTGTGATACAGGTAAGTGATCATTCAGTACATGTATTGACTTTTTTTTTTCTTTTTTGTTGTACAGTTTCGCAGGATCCCATTACCGACTCCCTCTATGAAGGTGGACAATCAAGGGTCTAGGGTCTGACTGTTGGTAAACAGCTGTGATACTGGTAAGTGATTATTCAGTATATATACTAACTTTTTTTTCTTTTTTGTTGTACAGTTTCGCAGGATCCTGTTACCGACTCCCTCTATGAAGGTGGACAATCAAGGGTCTAGGGTCTGACTGTTGGTAAACAGCTGTGATACTGGTAAGTGATCATTCAGTATATGTATTGACTTTTTTTTTCTTTTGTCGTACAGTTTCCCAGGATTCCATTACTGACTCCCTCTCTGAAGGTGGACTATCAAGGGTCTAGGGTCTGAGTGTTCGTGAACAGCTGTGATACAGGTAAGTGATCATTCAGTACATGTATTGACTTTTTTTTTTTCTTTTGTCATACAGTTTCCCAGGATTCTATTACCGACTCCCTCTCTGAAGGTGGACTATCAAGGGTCTAGGGTCTGACTGTTCGTGAACAGCTGTGATACAGGTAAGTGATCATTCAGTTTATATACACGTATTGACTTTTTTTTTCTTTTTTGTCGTACAGTTTCCCAGGATCCCGTGAAGGTTGAAACGACTAACAAGGATTTCTCCATCTGCATCTCCATTCTCTACTATGACTGGCTGGCAGGTATTCTGTCCATCTTGAACTGTGTGAGTCTGACTGTTCGTAATAGCTGTGATACAGGTAAGTGATCATTCAGTACATGTATTGACTTTTTTTTTCTTTTGTCGTACAGTTTCGCAGGATCCCATTACCGACTCCCTCTATGAAGGTGGACAATCAAGGGTCTAGGGTCTGACTGTTGGTAAACAGCTGTGATACTGGTAAGTGATTATTCAGTACATATACTGACTTTATTTTCTATTTTTTCGTACAGTTTCGCAGGATCCTGTTACCGACTCCCTCTCTGAAGGTGGACTATCAAGGGTCTAGGGTCTGAGTGTTCGTGAACAGCTGTGATACAGGTAAGTGATCATTCAGTACATGTATTGACTTTTTTTTTTCTTTTTTGTCGTACAGTTTCCCAGGATTCCATTATCAACTCCCTCTATGAAGGTGGACAATCAAGGGTCTAGGGTCTGACTGTTGGTAAACAGCTGTGATACTGGTAAGTGATTATTCAGTACATATACTGACTTTTTTTTCTTTTTTGTCGTACAGTTTCCCAGGATTCCATTACTGACTCCCTCTCTGAAGGTGGACTATCAAGTGTCTAGGGTCTGAGTGTTCGTAAACAGCTGTGATACAGGTAAGTGATCATTCAGTTTCTATACATGTATTGACTTTTTTTTCTTTTTTCTCGTACATTTTCCTAGGATCCCGTGACCGACTCCCTCTCTGAATGTGGAAACGACTAACAAGAGTCTATGCATTTTCTTCTCACTTCACAACTCTATATAGGTAAATACAGCTATATTCTGTCCATCTTCAGCTGTGTGAGGCTGAATGTTCGTAAACAGCTGTTATACAGGTAAGTGATTGTTCAGTTTCTATACATGTATTGACTTTTTTTTCTTTTTGTCGTACAGTTTCCCAGGATTCCATTATCAACTCCCTCTATGAAGGTGGACAATCAAGGGTCTAGGGTCTGACTGTTCGTAAACAGCTGTGATACAGGTAAGTGATCATTCAGTTTCTATACACGTACTGACTTTTTTTTCTTTTTGTCGTACAGTTTCCCAGGATTCCATTACCGACTCCCTCTATGAAGGTGGACAATCAAGGGTCTAGGGTCTGAGTGTTCGTGAACAGCTGTGATACAGGTAAGTGATCATTCAGTACATGTATTGACCTTTTTTTTTCTTTTTTGTTGTACAGTTTCGCAGGATCCCATTACCGACTCCCTCTATGAAGGTGGACAATCAAGGGTCTAGGGTCTGACTGTTGGTAAACAGCTGTGATACTGGTAAGTGATTATTCAGTACATATACTAACTTTTTTTTCTTTTTTGTTGTACAGTTTTGCAGAATCCTGTTACCGACTCCCTCTATGAAGGTGGACAATCAAGGGTCTAGGGTCTGAGTGTTCGTAAACAGCTGTGATACAGGTAAGTGATTATTCAGTACATATACTGACTTTTTTTTCTTTTTTGTCGTACATTTTCCCAGGATTCCATTACTGACTCCCTCTTTGAAGGTGGACTATCAAGGGTCTAGGGTCTGACTGTTGGTAAACAGCTGTGATACTGGTAAGTGATTATTCAGTACATATACTGACTTTTTTTCTTTTTTGTCGTACATTTTCCCAGGATTCCATTACTGACTCCCTCTCTGAAGGTGGACTATCAAGGGTGAGTCTAGGGTCTGAGTGTTCGTAAACAGCTGTGATACAGGTAAGTGATCATTCAGTACATGTATTGACTTTTTTTTTTCTATTGTCGTACAGTTTCGCAGGATCCCATTACCGACTCCCTCTATAAAGGTGGACAATCAAGGGTCTAGGGTCTGACTGTTGGTAAACAGCTGTGATACTGGTAAGTGATTATTCAGTACCTATACTGACTTTTTTTTCTTTTTTCTTGTACACTTTCGCAGGACCCTGTTACCGACTCCCTCTCTGAAGGTGCACTATCAAGGGTCTAGGGTCTGACTGTTCGTAAACAGCTTTGATACAAGTAAGTGATTATTCAGTTTCTATAGACGTATTGACTTTTTTTTCTTTCTTGTCATACAATTTCCCAGGATCCCATTTTGGACTCCCCCTCTGAAGGTGGACTATCAAGGGTCTAGGGTCTGACTGTTCGTAAACAGCTGTGATACTGGTAAGTGATCATTCAGTACATGTATTGACTTTTTTTTTCTTTTGTCGTACAGTTTCGCAGGATCCCATTACCGACTCCCTCTATGAAGGTGGACAATCAAGGGTCTAGGGTCTGACTGTTGGTAAACAGCTGTGATACTTGTAAGTGATTATTCAGTACATATACTGACTTTTTTTTTTCTTTTTTCTTGTGCAGTTTCGCAGGATCCTGTTACCGACTTCCTCTCTGAAGGTGGACTATCAAGGGTCTAGGGTCTGAGTTTTCGTGAACAGCTGTGATACAGGTAAGTGATCATTCAGTACATGTATTGACTTTTTTTTTCTTTTTTGTCGTACAATTTCGCAGGATCCCATTACCGACTCCCTTTATGAAGGTGGACAGTCAAGGGTCTAGGGTCTAACTTTTGGTAAACAGCTGTGATACTGGTAAGTGATTATTCAGTACATATACTGACTTTCTTTTCTTTTTTCTTGTACAGTTTCGCAGGATCCTGTTATCGACTCCCTCTCTGAAGGTGGACTATCAAGGGTCTAGGGTCTGAGTGTTCGTGAACAGCTGTGATACAGGTAAGTGATCATTCAGTACATGTATTGACTTTTTTTTTTCTTTTTTGTCGTACAGTTTCGCAGGATCCCATTTCCGACTCCCTCTATGAAGGTGGACAATCAAGGGTCTAGGGTCTGACTGTTGGTTAACAGCTGTGATACTGGTAAGTGATTATTCAGTACATATAGTAACTTTTTTTTTCTTTTTTGTTGTACAGTTTCGCAGGATCCCGTGACCGACTCCCTCTATGAAGGTGGACAATCAAGGGTCTAGGGTCTGACTGTTGGTAAACAGCTGTGATACTGGTAAGTGATTATTCAGTACATATACTGACTTTATTTTCTTTTTTGTTGTACAGTTTCGCAGGATCCTTTTACCGACTCCCTCTCTGAAGGTGGACTATCAAGGGTCTAGGGTCTGAGTGTTCGTGAACAGCTGTGATACAGGTAAGTGATCATTCAGTACATGTATTGACTTTTTTTTTCTTTTTTGTCGTACAGTTTCGCAGGATCCCATTACTGACTCCCTTTATGAAGGTGGACAATCAAGGGTGTAGGGTCTGACTGTTGGTAAACAGTTGTGATACTGGTAAGTGATTATTCAGTACATATACTGACTTTTTTTTCTTTTTTCTTGTACAGTTTCGCAGGATCCTGTGACCGACTCCCTCTCTGAGGGTGGACTAACCAAGGTCTTTACATCTGCATCTCCATTTACAACTGTGACTGGCTGGCTGGTATTCTGTCCATCTTCAACTGTGTGAGGCTGACTGTTCGTAAACAGCTGTGATACAGGTAAGTGATCATTCAGTACATGTATTTACTTTTTTTTTGTTCTTTTTTGTTGTACAGTTTCCCAGGATCCCGTGACCGACTCCCTCTCTGAAGGTGGAAACGACTAACAAGGATTTTTCCATCTGCATCTCCATTCTCTACTATGACTGGCTGGCTGGTATTCTGTCCATCTTGAACTGTGTGAGTCTGACTGTTCGTAATAGCTTTGATACAGGTAAGTGATCATTCAGTTTCTATACATGTATTGACTTTTTTTTTCTTTTTTGTCGTACAGTTTCCTAGCATCCCGTGACCGACTCCCTCTCTAAAGGTGAAAACTACTAACAAGAGTCTATCCATTTTCTTCTCACTTCACAACTCTATATAGGTAAATACAGCTATATTCTGTCCATCTTTAGCTGTGTGAGGCTGAATGTTCGTAAACAGCTGTTATACAGGTAAGTGATCATTCAGTACATGTATTGACTTTTTTTTCTTCTTGTCGTACAGTTTCCCAGGATTCCATTACCGACTCCCTCTATGAAGGTGGACAATCAAGGGTCTAGGGTCTGAGTGTTCGTAAACAGCTGTGATACAGGTAAGTGATCTTTCAGTACATGTATTGACTTTTTTTTTTCTTTTGTCGTACAGTTTCGCAGGATCCCATTACCGACTCCCTCTCTGAAGGTGGACAATCAAGGGTCTAGGGTCTGACTGTTGGTAAACAGTTGTGATACTGGTAAGTGATTATTCAGTACATATACTGACTTTTTTTTCTTTTTTCTTGTACAGTTTCGCAGGATCCTGTTATCGACTCCCTCTCTGAAGGTGGACTATCAAGGGTCTAGGGTCTGAGTGTTCGTGAACAGCTGTGATACAGGTAAGTGATCATTCAGTACATATACTGACTTTTTTTTCTTTTTTCTTGTACACTTTCGCAGGACCCTGTTACCGACTCCCTCTCTGAAGGTGCACTATCAAGGGTCTAGGGTCTGACTGTTCGTAAACAGCTTTGATACAAGTAAGTGATTATTCAGTTTCTATAGACGTATTGACTTTTTTTCTTTCTTGTCATACAATTTCCCAGGATCCCATTTCGGACTCCCCCTCTGAAGGTGGACTATCAAGGGTCTAGGGTCTGACTGTTCGTAAACAGCTGTGATACTGGTAAGTGATCATTCAGTACATGTATTGACTTTTTTTTTCTTTTGTCGTACAGTTTCGCAGGATCCCATTACCGACTCCCTCTATGAAGGTGGACAATCAAGGGTCTAGAGTCTGACTGTTGGTAAACAGCTGTGATACTTGTAAGTGATTATTCAGTACATATACTGACTTTTTTTTCTTTTTTCTTGTGCAGTTTCGCAGGATCCTGTTACCGACTCCCTCTCTGAAGGTGGACTATCAAGGGTCTAGGGTCTAACTTTTGGTAAACAGCTGTGATACTGGTAAGTGATTATTCAGTACATATACTGACTTTCTTTTCTTTTTTCTTGTACAGTTTCGCAGGATCCTGTTATCGACTCCCTCTCTGAAGGTGGACTATCAAGGGTCTAGGGTCTGAGTGTTCGTGAACAGCTGTGATACAGGTAAGTGATCATTCAGTACATGTATTGACTTTTTTTTTTCTTTTTTGTCGTACAGTTTCGCAGGATCCCATTACCGACTCCCTCTATGAAGGTGGACAATCAAGGGTCTAGGGTCTGACTGTTGGTAAACAGCTGTGATACTGGTAAGTGATTATTCAGTACATATACTGACTTTATTTTCTTTTTTGTTGTACAGTTTCGCAGGATCCTGTTACCGACTCCCTCTCTGAAGGTGGACTATCAAGGGTCTAGGGTCTGAGTGTTCGTGAACAGCTGTGATACAGGTAAGTGATCATTCAGTACATGTATTGACTTTTTTTTTCTTTTTTGTCGTACAGTTTCGCAGGATCCCATATTCCTGACTCCCTTTATGAAGGTGGACAATCAAGGGTGTAGGGTCTGACTGTTGGTAAACAGTTGTGATACTGGTAAGTGATTATTCAGTACATATACTGACTTTTTTTTCTTTTTTCTTGTACAGTTTCGCAGGATCCTGTGACCGACTCCCTCTCTGAAGGTGGACTAACCAAGGTCTTTACATCTGCATCTCCATTTACAACTGTGACTGGCTGGCTGGTATTCTGTCCATCTTCAACTGTGTGAGGCTGACTGTTGGTAAACAGTTGTGATACTGGTAAGTGATTATTCAGTACATATACTGACTTTTTTTTCTTTTTTCTTGTACACTTTCGCAGGACCCTGTTACCGACTCCCTCTCTGAAGGTGCACTATCAAGGGTCTAGGGTCTGACTGTTCGTAAACAGCTTTGATACAAGTAAGTGATTATTCAGTTTCTATAGACGTATTGACTTTTTTTCTTTCTTGTCATACAATTTCCCAGGATCCCATTTCGGACTCCCCCTCTGAAGGTGGACTATCAAGGGTCTAGGGTCTGACTGTTCGTAAACAGCTGTGATACTGGTAAGTGATCATTCAGTACATGTATTGACTTTTTTTTTCTTTTGTCGTACAGTTTCGCAGGATCCCATTACCGACTCCCTCTATGAAGGTGGACAATCAAGGGTCTAGGGTCTGACTGTTGGTAAACAGCTGTGATACTGGTAAGTGATTATTCAGTACATATACTGACTTTTTTTTCTTTTTTCTTGTACACTTTCGCAGGACCCTGTTACCGACTCCCTCTCTGAAGGTGCACTATCAAGGGTCTAGGGTCTGACTGTTCGTAAACAGCTTTGATACAAGTAAGTGATTATTCAGTTTCTATACACGTATTGACTTTTTTTCTTTCTTGTCATACAATTTCCCAGGATCCCATTTCGGACTCCCCCTCTGAAGGTGGACTATCAAGGGTCTAGGGTCTGAGTGTTCGTGAACAGCTGTGATACAGGTAAGTGATCATTCAGTACATGTATTGACTTTTTTTTTTTCTTTTTTGTCGTACAGTTTCGCAGGATCCCATTACCGACTCCCTCTATGAAGGTGGAAAATCAAGGGTCTAGGGTCTGACTGTTGGTAAACAGCTGTGATACTGGTAAGTGATTATTCAGTACATATACTAACTTTTTTTTTCTTTTTTGTTGTACAGTTTCGCAGGATCCCGTGACCGACTCCCTCTCTGAAGGTGGACTATCAAGGGTCTAGGGTCTGAGTGTTCGTGAACAGCTGTGATACAGGTAAGTGATCATTCAGTACATGTATTGACTTTTTTTTTTCATTTTTGTCGTACAGTTTCGCAGGATCCCATTACCGACTCCCTTTATGAAGGTGGACAATCAAGGGTGTAGGGTCTAACTTTTGGTAAACAGCTGTGATACTGGTAAGTGATTATTCAGTACATATACTGACTTTTTTTTCTTTTTTCTTGTACAGTTTCGCAGGATCCTGTTACCGACTCCCTCTCTGAAGGTGGACTATCAAGGGTCTAGGGTCTGAGTGTTCGTGAACAGCTGTGATACAGGTAAGTGATCATTCAGTACATGTATTGACTTTTTTTTTCTTTTTTGTCATACAGTTTCGCAGGATCCCATTACTGACTCCCTCTATGAAGGTGGACAATCAAGGGTGTAGGGTCTGACTGTTGGTAAACAGCTGTGATACTGGTAAGTGATTATTCAGTACATATACTAACTTTTTTTTTCTTTTTTGTTGTACAGTTTCGCAGGATCCCGTGACCGACTCCCTCTCTGAAGGTGGACTATCAAGGGTCTAGGGTCTGAGTGTTCGTGAACAGCTGTGATACAGGTAAGTGATCATTCAGTACATGTATTGACTTTTTTTTTTCTTTTTTGTCATACAGTTTCGCAGGATCCCATTACCGACTCCCTCTATGAAGGTGGACAATCAAGGGTGTAGGGTCTGACTGTTGGTAAACAGCTGTGATACTGGTAAGTGATTATTCAGTACATATACTAACTTTTTTTTTCTTTTTTGTTGTACAGTTTCGCAGGATCCCGTGACCGACTCCCTCTATGAAGGTGGACAATCAAGGGTCTAGGGTCTGACTGTTGGTAAACAGCTTTGATACTGGTAAGTGATTATTCAGTACATATACTGACTTTTTTTTTCTTTTTTGTCGTACAGTTTCCCAGGATTCCATTACTGACTCCCTCTCTGAAGGTGGACTATCAAGGGTCTAGGGTCTGAGTGTTCGTAAACAGCTGTGATACAGGTAAGTGATCATTCAGTATATGTATTGACTTTTTTTTTTCTTTTATCGTACAGTTTCGCAGGATCCCATTACCGACTCCCTCTATGAAGGTGGACAATCAAGGGTCTAGGGTCTGACTGTTGGTAAACAGCTGTGATACTGGTAAGTGATTATTCAGTACATATACTGACTTTATTTTCTATTTTGTCGTACAGTTTCTCAGGATCCTGTTACCAACTCCCTCTCTGAAGGTGGACTATCAAGGGTCTAGAGTCTGAGTATTCGTGAACAGCTGTGATACAGGTAAGTGATCATTCAGTACATGTATTGACTTTTTTTTTTCTGTTTTGTCGTACAATTTCGCAGGATCCCATTACCGACTCCCTTTATGAAGGTGGACAATCAAGGGTCTAGGGTCTGACTGTTCGTAAACAGCTTTGATACAAGTAAGTGATCATTCAGTTTCTATAGACGTATTGACTTTTTTTCTTTCTTGTCATACAATTTCCCAGGATCCCATTTCGGACTCCCCCTCTGAAGGTGGACTATCAAGGGTCTAGGGTCTGACTGTTCGTGAACAGCTGTGATACAGGTAAGTGATCATTCAGTTTCTATACACGTATTGACTTATTTTTTTTCTTTTTTGTCGTACAGTTTCCCAGGATCCCGTGAAGGTGGAAACGACTTACAAGGATTTCTCCATCTGCATCTCCATTCTCTACTATGACTGGCTGGCAGGTATTTTGTCCATCTTGAACTGTGTGAGGCTGACTGTTCGTAAATAGCTGTGATACAGGTAAGTGATCATTCAGTTTCTATACATGAATTGACTTTTTTTTCTTTTTTGTCGTACAGTTTCGCAGGATCCCATTACCGACTCCCTTTATGAAGGTGGACAATCAAGGGTCTAAGGTCTAACTTTTGGTAAACAGCTGTGATACTGGTAAGTGATTATTCAGTACATATACTGACTTTTTTTTCTTTTTTCTTGTACAGTTTCGCAGGATCCTGTTACCGACTCCCTCTCTGAAGGTGGACTATCAAGGGTCTAGGGTCTGAGTGTTCGTGAACAGCTGTGATACAGGTAAGTGATCATTCAGTACATGTATTGACTTTTTTTTTCTTTTTTGTCATACAGTTTCGCAGGATCCCATTACTGACTCCCTCTATGAAGGTGGACAATCAAGGGTGTAGGGTCTGACTGTTGGTAAACAGCTGTGATACTGGTAAGTGATTATTCAGTACATATACTAACTTTTTTTTTCTTTTTTGTTGTACAGTTTCGCAGGATCCCGTGACCGACTCCCTCTCTGAAGGTGGACTATCAAGGGTCTAGGGTCTGAGTGTTCGTGAACAGCTGTGATACAGGTAAGTGATCATTCAGTACATGTATTGACTTTTTTTTTTCTTTTTTGTCATACAGTTTCGCAGGATCCCATTACCGACTCCCTCTATGAAGGTGGACAATCAAGGGTGTAGGGTCTGACTGTTGGTAAACAGCTGTGATACTGGTAAGTGATTATTCAGTACATATACTAACTTTTTTTTTCTTTTTTGTTGTACAGTTTCGCAGGATCCCGTGACCGACTCCCTCTATGAAGGTGGACAATCAAGGGTCTAGGGTCTGACTGTTGGTAAACAGCTGTGATACTGGTAAGTGATTATTCAGTACATATACTGACTTTTTTTTTCTTTTTTGTCGTACAGTTTCCCAGGATTCCATTACTGACTCCCTCTCTGAAGGTGGACTATCAAGGGTCTAGGGTCTGAGTGTTCGTAAACAGCTGTGATACAGGTAAGTGATCATTCAGTATATGTATTGACTTTTTTTTTTCTTTTGTCGTACAGTTTCGCAGGATCCCATTACCGACTCCCTCTATGAAGGTGGACAATCAAGGGTCTAGGGTCTGACTGTTGGTAAACAGCTGTGATACTGGTTAGTGATTATTCAGTACATATACTGACTTTATTTTCTATTTTGTCGTACAGTTTCTCAGGATCCTGTTACCAACTCCCTCTCTGAAGGTGGACTATCAAGGGTCTAGAGTCTGAGTATTCGTGAACAGCTGTGATACAGGTAAGTGATCATTCAGTACATGTATTGACTTTTTTTTTTCTGTTTTGTCGTACAATTTCGCAGGATCCCATTACCGACTCCCTTTATGAAGGTGGACAATCAAGGGTCTAGGGTCTGACTGTTCATAAACAGCTTTGATACAAGTAAGTGATCATTCAGTTTCTATAGACGTATTGACTTTTTTTCTTTCTTGTCATACAATTTCCCAGGATCCCATTTCGGACTCCCCCTCTGAAGGTGGACTATCAAGGGTCTAGGGTCTGACTGTTCGTGAACAGCTGTGATACAGGTAAGTGATCATTCAGTTTCTATACACGTATTGACTTATTTTTTTTCTTTTTTGTCGTACAGTTTCCCAGGATCCCGTGAAGGTGGAAACGACTTACAAGGATTTCTCCATCTGCATCTCCATTCTCTACTATGACTGGCTGGCAGGTATTTTGTCCATCTTGAACTGTGTGAGGCTGACTGTTCGTAAATAGCTGTGATACAGGTAAGTGATTATTCAGTTTCTATACATGAATTGACTTTTTTTTCTTTTTTGTCGTACAGTTTCGCAGGATCCCATTACCGACTCCCTTTATGAAGGTGGACAATCAAGGGTCTAAGGTCTAACTTTTGGTAAACAGCTGTGATACTGGTAAGTGACTATTCAGTTTCTATACACGTATTGACTTTTTTTCTTTCTTGTCATACAATTTCCCAGGATCCCATTACCGACTCCCCCTCTGAAGGTGGACTATCAAGGGTCTAGGGTCTGACTGTTCGTAAACAGCTGTGATACTGGTAAGTGATCATTCAGTACATGTATTGACTTTTTTTTTCTTTTTTGTCGTACAGTTTCCCAGGATCCCGTGACCGACTCCCTCTCTGAAGGTGGAAACGACTAACAAGGATTTTTCCATCTGCATCTCCATTCTCTACTATGACTGGCTGGCTGGTATTCTGTCCATCTTCAACTGTGTGAGGCTGACTGTTCGTAAATAGCTGTGATACAGGTAAGTGATTATTCAGTTTCTATACATGTATTGACTTTTTTTTCTTTTTTGTCATACAATTTCCCAGGATCCCGTGACCGACTCCCTCTCTGAAGGTGGACTATCAAGGGTCTAGGGTCTGACTGTTCGTAAATAGCTGTGATACTGGTAAGTGATTATTCAGTTTCTATACACGTATTGACTTTTTTTTTTTTCTTTTTTGTCGTACAGTTTCCCAGGATCCCGTGAAGGTTGAAAAGACTAACAAGGATTTTTCCATCTGCATCTCCATTCTCTACTATGACTGGCTGGCATGTATTCTGTCCATCTTGAACTGTGTGAGTCTGACTGTTCGTAATAGCTTTGATACAGGTAAGTGATCATTCAGTTTCTATATATGTATTGACTTTTTTTTCTTTTTTGTCGTACAGTTTCCTAGGATCCCGTGACCGACTCCCTCTCTGAAGGTGGAAATGACTAACAAGAGTCTATCAATTTTCTTCTCACTTCACAACTCTATATAGGTAAATACAGCTATATTCTGTCCATCTTCAGCTGTGTGAGGCTGAATGTTCGTAAACAGCTGTGATACTGGTAAGTGATTATTCAGTACATATACTGACTTTTTTTTCTTTTTTCTTGTACAGTTTCGCAGGATCCTGTTACCGACTCCCTCTCTGAAGGTGGACTATCAAGGGTCTAGGGTCTGAGTGTTCGTGAACAGCTGTGATACAGGTAAGTGATCATTCAGTACATGTATTGACTTTTTTTTCTTTTTTGTCATACAGTTTCGCAGGATCCCATTACTGACTCCCTCTATGAAGGTGGACAATCAAGGGTGTAGGGTCTGACTGTTGGTAAACAGCTGTGATACTGGTAAGTGATTATTCAGTACATATACTAACTTTTTTTTTCTTTTTTGTTGTACAGTTTCGCAGGATCCCGTGACCGACTCCCTCTCTGAAGGTGGACTATCAAGGGTCTAGGGTCTGAGTGTTCGTGAACAGCTGTGATACAGGTAAGTGATCATTCAGTACATGTATTGACTTTTTTTTTTCTTTTTTGTCATACAGTTTCGCAGGATCCCATTACCGACTCCCTCTATGAAGGTGGACAATCAAGGGTGTAGGGTCTGACTGTTGGTAAACAGCTGTGATACTGGTAAGTGATTATTCAGTACATATACTAACTTTTTTTTTCTTTTTTGTTGTACAGTTTCGCAGGATCCCGTGACCGACTCCCTCTATGAAGGTGGACAATCAAGGGTCTAGGGTCTGACTGTTGGTAAACAGCTGTGATACTGGTAAGTGATTATTCAGTACATATACTGACTTTTTTTTTCTTTTTTGTCGTACAGTTTCCCAGGATTCCATTACTGACTCCCTCTCTGAAGGTGGACTATCAAGGGTCTAGGGTCTGAGTGTTCGTAAACAGCTGTGATACAGGTAAGTGATCATTCAGTATATGTATTGACTTTTTTTTTTCTTTTGTCGTACAGTTTCGCAGGATCCCATTACCGACTCCCTCTATGAAGGTGGACAATCAAGGGTCTAGGGTCTGACTGTTGGTAAACAGCTGTGATACTGGTTAGTGATTATTCAGTACAAATACTGACTTTATTTTCTATTTTGTCGTACAGTTTCTCAGGATCCTGTTACCAACTCCCTCTCTGAAGGTGGACTATCAAGGGTCTAGAGTCTGAGTATTCGTGAACAGCTGTGATACAGGTAAGTGATCATTCAGTACATGTATTGACTTTTTTTTTTCTGTTTTGTCGTACAATTTCGCAGGATCCCATTACCGACTCCCTTTATGAAGGTGGACAATCAAGGGTCTAGGGTCTGACTGTTCGTAAACAGCTTTGATACAAGTAAGTGATCATTCAGTTTCTATAGACGTATTGACTTTTTTTCTTTCTTGTCATACAATTTCCCAGGATCCCATTTCGGACTCCCCCTCTGAAGGTGGACTATCAAGGGTCTAGGGTCTGACTGTTCGTGAACAGCTGTGATACAGGTAAGTGATCATTCAGTTTCTATACACGTATTGACTTATTTTTTTTCTTTTTTGTCGTACAGTTTCCCAGGATCCCGTGAAGGTGGAAACGACTTACAAGGATTTCTCCATCTGCATCTCCATTCTCTACTATGACTGGCTGGCAGGTATTTTGTCCATCTTGAACTGTGTGAGGCTGACTGTTCGTAAATAGCTGTGATACAGGTAAGTGATCATTCAGTTTCTATACATGAATTGACTTTTTTTTCTTTTTTGTCGTACAGTTTCGCAGGATCCCATTACCGACTCCCTTTATGAAGGTGGACAATCAAGGGTCTAAGGTCTAACTTTTGGTAAACAGCTGTGATACTGGTAAGTGACTATTCAGTTTCTATACACGTATTGACTTTTTTTCTTTCTTGTCATACAATTTCCCAGGATCCCATTACCGACTCCCCCTCTGAAGGTGGACTATCAAGGGTCTAGGGTCTGACTGTTCGTAAACAGCTGTGATACTGGTAAGTGATCATTCAGTACATGTATTGACTTTTTTTTTCTTTTTTGTCGTACAGTTTCCCAGGATCCCGTGACCGACTCCCTCTCTGAAGGTGGAAACGACTAACAAGGATTTTTCCATCTGCATCTCCATTCTCTACTATGACTGGCTGGCTGGTATTCTGTCCATCTTCAACTGTGTGAGGCTGACTGTTCGTAAATAGCTGTGATACAGGTAAGTGATTATTCAGTTTCTATACATGTATTGACTTTTTTTTCTTTTTTGTCATACAATTTCCCAGGATCCCGTGACCGACTCCCTCTCTGAAGGTGGACTATCAAGGGTCTAGGGTCTGACTGTTCGTAAATAGCTGTGATACTGGTAAGTGATTATTCAGTTTCTATACACGTATTGACTTTTTTTTTTTTCTTTTTTGTCGTACAGTTTCCCAGGATCCCGTGAAGGTTGAAAAGACTAACAAGGATTTTTCCATCTGCATCTCCATTCTCTACTATGACTGGCTGGCATGTATTCTGTCCATCTTGAACTGTGTGAGTCTGACTGTTCGTAATAGCTTTGATACAGGTAAGTGATCATTCAGTTTCTATATATGTATTGACTTTTTTTTCTTTTTTGTCGTACAGTTTCCTAGGATCCCGTGACCGACTCCCTCTCTGAAGGTGGAAATGAATAACAAGAGTCTATCAATTTTCTTCTCACTTCACAACTCTATATAGGTAAATACAGCTATATTCTGTCCATCTTCAGCTGTGTGAGGCTGAATGTTCGTAAACAGCTGTGATACTGGTAAGTGATTATTCAGTACATATACTGACTTTTTTTTCTTTTTTGTCGTACAGTTTCCCAGGATTCCATTACTGAATCCCTCTCTGAAGGTGGACTATTAAGGGTCTAGGGTCTGAGTGTTCGTAAACAGCTTTGATACAAGTAAGTGAATATTCAGTTCATATACACGTATCCATTTTTTTTCTTTTTTATCATACACTTTCCCAGGATTCTATTACCGACTCCCTCTCTGAAGGTGGACTATCAAGTGTCTAGGGTCTGACTGTTCGTTAACAGCTGTAATACAGGTAAGTGATTATTCAGTTTCTATACATGTATTGACTTTTTTTTCTTTTTTGTTGTACAGTTTCCCAGGATCCCGTGACCGACTCCCTCTCTGAAGGTGGACTATCAAGTGTCTAGGGTCTGACTGTTCGTTAACAGCTGTAATACAGGTAAGTGATTATTCAGTTTCTATACATATACTGACTTTTTTTTCTTTTTTCTTGTACAGTTTCGCAGGATCCTGTTACCGACTCCCTCTCTGAAGGTGGACTATCAAGGGTCTGAGTGTTCGTGAACAGCTGTGATACAGGTAAGTGATCATTCAGTACATGTATTGACTTTGTTTTTTCTTTTTTGTCGTTCAGTTTCGCAGGATCCCATTACCGACTCCCTCTATGAAGGTGGACAATCAAGGGTCTAGGGTCTGACTGTTGGTAAACAGCTGTGATACTGGTAAGTGATTATTCAGTACATATACTGACTTTTTTTTCTTTTTTGTCGTACAGTTTCCCAGGATCCCGTGACCGACTCCCTCTCTGAAGGTGTAAACGACTAACAAGGATTTTTCCATCTGCATCTCCATTCTCTACTATGACTCTCTGGCTGGTATTCTGTCCATCTTCGGCTGTGTGAGGCTGACTGTCCGTAAACAGCTGTTATACAGGTAAGTGATCATTCAGTTTCTATACACGTATTGACTTTTTTTTTTTCTTTTTTGTCGTACAGTTTCCCAGGATCCCGTGAAGGTTGAAACAACTAACAAGGATTTCTCCATCTGCATCTCCATTCTCTACTATGACTGGCTGGCAGGTATTCTGTCCATCTTGAACTGTGTGAGTCTGACTGTTCGTAATAGCTTTGATACAGGTAGGTGATCATTCAGTTTCTATACATATATTGACTTTTTTTTCTTTTTTGGTGTACGGTTTCCTAGCATCCCGTGACCGACTCCCTCTCTGAAGGTGGAAACGACTAACAAGAGTCTATCCATTTTCTTCTCACTTCACAACTCTATATAGGTAAATACAGCTATATTCTGTCCATCTTCAGCTGTGTGAGGCTGAATGTTCGTAAACAGCTGTGATACTGGTAAGTGATTATTCAGTACATATACTGACTTTATTTTCTTTTTTGTCGTACAGTTTCCCAGGATTCCATTATCAACTCCCTCTATGAAGGTGGACAATCAAGGGTCTAGGGTCTGACTGTTGGTAAACAGCTGTGATACTGGTAAGTGATTATTCAGTACATATACTGACTTTTTTTTCTTTTTTGTCGTACAGTTTCCCAGGATTCCATTACTGACTCCCTCTCTGAAGGTGGACTATCAAGGGTCTAGGGTCTGAGTGTTCGTAAACAGCTGTGATACAGGTAAGTGATTATTCAGTTCATATACACGTATCCACTTTTTTTTCTTTTTTGTCGTGCAGTTTCCTAGCATTCCGTGACCGACTCCCTCTCTGAAGGTGGAAACGACTAACAAGAGTCTATCCATTTTCTTCTCACTTCACAACTCTATATAGGTAAATACAGCTATATTCTGTCCATCTTCAGCTGTGTGAGGCTGAATGTTCGTAAACAGCTGTTATACAGGTAAGTGATCATTCAGTTTCTATACATGTATTGAATTTTTTTTCTTTTTGTCGTACAGTTTCCCAGGATTCCATTATCAACTCCCTCTATGAAGGTGGACAATCAAGGGTCTAGGGTCTGAGTGTTCGTGAACAGCTGTGATACAGGTAAGTGATCATTCAGTACATGTATTGACTTTTTTTTTTCTTTTTTGTTGTACAGTTTCGCAGGATCCCATTACCGACTCCCTCTATGAAGGTGGACAATCAAGGGTCTAGGGTCTGACTGTTGGTAAACAGCTGTGATACTGGTAAGTGATTATTCAGTACATATACTAACTTTTTTTTTCTTTTTTCTTGTACAGTTTCGCAGGATCCCGTGACCGACTCCCTCTATGAAGGTGGACAATCAAGGGTCTAGGGTCTGACTGTTGGTAAACAGCTGTGATACTGGTAAGTGATTATTCAGTACATATACTGACTTTATTTTCTATTTTGTTGTACAGTTTCGCAGGATCCTGTTACCGACTCCCTCTCTGAAGGTGGACTATCAAGGGTCTAGGGTCTGAGTGTTCGTGAACAGCTGTGATACAGGTAAGTGATCATTCAGTACATGTATGGACTTTTTTTTTTCTTTTTTGTCGTACAGTTTCGCAGGATCCCATTACCGACTCCCCCTATGAAGGTGGACAATCAAGGGTCTAGGGTCTGACTGTTGGTAAACAGCTGTGATACTGGTAAGTGATTATTCAGTACATATACTGACTTTATTTTCTATTTTGTCGTACAGTTTCGCAGGATCCTGTTACCGACTCCCTCTATGAAGGTGGACAATCAAGGGTCTAGGGTCTAACTTTTGGTAAACAGCTGTGATACTGGTAAGTGATTATTCAGTACATATACTAACTTTTTTTTTCTTTTTTGTTGTACAGTTTCGCAGGATCCCGTGACCGACTCCCTCTATGAAGGTGGACAATCAAGGGTCTAGGGTCTGACTGTTGGTAAACAGCTGTGATACTGGTAAGTGATTATTCAGTACATATACTGACTTTATTTTCTATTTTTTCGTACAGTTTCGCAGGATCCTGTTACCGACTCCCTCTCTGAAGGTGGACTATCAAGGGTCTAGGGTCTGAGTGTTCGTGAACAGCTGTGATACAGGTAAGTGATCATTCAGTACATGTATTGACTTTTTTTTTTCTGTTTTGTCGTACAATTTCGCAGGATCCCATTACCGACTCCCTTTATGAAGGTGGACAATCAAGGGTCTAGGGTCTAACTTTTGGTAAACAGCTGTGATACTGGTAAGTGATTATTCAGTACATATACTGACTTTTTTTTCTTTTTTCTTGTACAGTTTCGCAGGATCCTGTTACCGACTCCCTCTATGAAGGTGGACAATCAAGGGTCTAGGGTCTGACTGTTGGTAAACAGCTGTGATACTGGTAAGTGATTATTTAGTACATATACTAACTTTTTTTTTCTTTTTTGTTGTACAGTTTCGCAGGATCCCGTGACCGACTCCCTCTATGAAGGTGGACAATCAAGGGTCTAGGGTCTGACTGTTGGTAAACAGCTGTGATACTGGTAAGTGATTATTCAGTACATATACTGACTTTATTTTCTATTTTGTTGTACAGTTTCGCAGGATCCTGTTAACGACTCCCTCTCTGAAGGTGGACTATCAAGGGTCTAGGGTCTGAGTGTTCGTGAACAGCTGTGATACTGGTAAGTGATTATTCAGTACATATACTGACTTTTTTTTCTTTTTTGTCGTACAGTTTCCCAGGATCCCATTACTGACTCCCTTTATGAAGGTGGACAATCAAGGGTCTAGGGTCTAACTTTTGGTAAACAGCTGTGATAGTGGTAAGTGATTATTCAGTACATATACTGACTTTTTTTTCTTTTTGTCGTACAGTTTCCCAGGATTCCATTATCAACTCCCTCTATGAAGGTGGACAATCAAGGGTCTAGGGTCTGAGTGTCCGTGAACAGCTGTGGTACAGGTAAGTGATCATTCAGTTTCTATACACGTATTGACTTTTTTTTTTTTTCTTGTACAGTTTCGCAGGATCCTGTTACCGACTCCCTCTCTGAAGGTGCACTATCAAGGGTCTAGGGTCTGACTGTTCGTAAACAGCTTTGATACAGGTAAGTGATCATTCAGTTTCTATACTTGTATTGACTCTTTTTTCTTTTTTCTCGTACAGTTTTCTAGGATCCCGTGACCGACTCCCTCTCTGAATGTGGAAACGACTAACAAGAGTCTATCCATTTTCTTCTCACTTCACAACTCTATATAGGTAAATACAGCTATATTCTGTCCATCTTCAGCTGTGTGAGGCTGAATGTTCGTAAACAACTGTTATACAGGTAAGTGATTGTTCAGTTTCTATACATGTATTGACTTTTTTTTCTTTTTGTCGTACAGTTTCCCAGGATTCCATTATCAACTCCCTCTATG
The DNA here is from genome assembly GCF_030463535.1 of Salminus brasiliensis. Classification (NCBI taxonomy): domain Eukaryota; kingdom Metazoa; phylum Chordata; class Actinopteri; order Characiformes; family Bryconidae; genus Salminus; species Salminus brasiliensis. The sequence goes on from NC_132892.1 coordinate 13,178,463, forward strand.
AAGGTGGACAATCAAGGGTCTAGGGTCTGACTGTTGGTAAACAGCTGTGATACTGGTAAGTGATTATTCAGTACATATACTGACTTTTTTTTCTTTTTTGTCGTACAGTTTCCCAGGATTACATTACTGAATCCCTCTCTGAAGGTGGACTATCAAGGGTCTAGGGTCTGACTGTTTGTGAACAGCTGTGATACAAGTAAGTGATTATTCAGTTCATATACACGTATCCACTTTTTTTTCTTTTTTATCATACACTTTCCCAGGATTCTATTACCGACTCCCTCTCTGAAGGTGGACTATCAAGTGTCTAGGGTCTGACTGTTCGTGAACAGCTGTGATACAGTTAAGTGATTATTCAGTTTCTATACATGTATTGACTTTTTTTTCTTTTTTGTCGTACAGTTTCCGAGGATTCCATTACTGAATCCCTCTCTGAAGGTGGACTATCAAGGGTCTAGGGTCTGAGTGTTCGTAAACAGCTTTGATACAAGTAAGTGATTATTCAGTTCATATACACGTATCCACTTTTTTTTCTTTTTTATCATACACTTTCCCAGGATTCTATTACCGACTCCCTCTCTGAAGGTGGACTATCAAGGGTCTAGGGTCTGAGTGTTCGTAAACAGCTGTGATACTGGTAAGTGATTATTCAGTTCATATACACGTATCCACTTTTTTTTCTTTTTTGTCATACACTTTCCCAGGATTCTATTACCGACTCCCTCTCTGAAGGTGGACTATCAAGGATCTAGGGTCTGACTGTTCGTAAACAGCTTTGATACAAGTAAGTGATCGTTCAGTTTCTATACATGTATTGACTTTTTTTTCTTTTTTGTCGTACAGTTTCCTAGCATTCCGTGACCGACTCCCTCTCTGAAGGTGGAAACGACTAACAAGAGTCTATCCATTTTCTTCTCACTTCACAACTCTATATAGGTAAATACAGCTATATTCTGTCCATCTTCAGCTGTGTGAGGCTGAATGTTCGTAAACAGCTGTTATACAGGTAAGTGATCATTCAGTTTCTATACATGTATTGAATTTTTTTTCTTTTTGTCGTACAGTTTCCCAGGATTCCATTATCAACTCCCTCTATGAAGGTGGACAATCAAGGGTCTAGGGTCTGAGTGTTCGTGAACAGCTGTGATACAGGTAAGTGATCATTCAGTACATGTATTGACTTTTTTTTTTCTTTTTTGTTGTACAGTTTCGCAGGATCCCATTACCGACTCCCTCTATGAAGGTGGACAATCAAGGGTCTAGGGTCTGACTGTTGGTAAACAGCTGTGATACTGGTAAGTGATTATTCAGTACATATACTAACTTTTTTTTTCTTTTTTCTTGTACAGTTTCGCAGGATCCCGTGACCGACTCCCTCTATGAAGGTGGACAATCAAGGGTCTAGGGTCTGACTGTTGGTAAACAGCTGTGATACTGGTAAGTGATTATTCAGTACATATACTGACTTTATTTTCTATTTTGTTGTACAGTTTCGCAGGATCCTGTTACCGACTCCCTCTCTGAAGGTGGACTATCAAGGGTCTAGGGTCTGAGTGTTCGTGAACAGCTGTGATACAGGTAAGTGATCATTCAGTACATGTATGGACTTTTTTTTTTCTTTTTTGTCGTACAGTTTCGCAGGATCCCATTACCGACTCCCCCTATGAAGGTGGACAATCAAGGGTCTAGGGTCTGACTGTTGGTAAACAGCTGTGATACTGGTAAGTGATTATTCAGTACATATACTGACTTTATTTTCTATTTTGTCGTACAGTTTCGCAGGATCCTGTTACCGACTCCCTCTATGAAGGTGGACAATCAAGGGTCTAGGGTCTGACTGTTGGTAAACAGTTGTGATACTGGTAAGTGATTATTCAGTACATATACTAACTTTTTTTTTTCTTTTTTGTTATACAGTTTCGCAGGATCCCGTGACCGACTCCCTCTATGAAGGTGGACAATCAAGGGTCTAGGGTCTGACTGTTGGTAAACAGCTGTGATACTGGTAAGTGATTATTCAGTACATATACTGACTTTATTTTCTATTTTATTGTACAGTTTCGCAGGATCCTGTTACCGACTCCCTCTCTGAAGGTGGACTATCAAGGGTCTAGGGTCTGAGTGTTCGTGAACAGCTGTGATACAGGTAAGTGATCATTCAGTACATGTATTGACTTTTTTTTTTCTTTTTTGTCATACAATTTCGCAGGATCCCATTACCGACTACCTTTATGAAGGTGGACAATCAAGGGTCTAGGGTCTAACTTTTGGTAAACAGCTGTGATACTGGTAAGTGATTATTCAGTACATATACTAACTTTTTTTTTCTTTTTTGTTGTACAGTTTCGCAGGATCCCGTGACCGACTCCCTCTATGAAGGTGGACAATCAAGGGTCTAGGGTCTGACTGTTGGTAAACAGCTGTGATACTGGTAAGTGATTATTCAGTACATATACTGACTTTTTTTTCTTTTTTCTTGTACAGTTTCGCAGGATCCTGTTACCGACTCCCTCTATGAAGGTGGACAATCAAGGGTCTAGGGTCTGACTGTTGGTAAACAGCTGTGATACTGGTAAGTGATTATTCAGTACATATACTGACTTTTTTTTCTTTTTTGTCGTACAGTTTCCCAGGATCCCATTACTGACTCCCTTTATGAAGGTGGACAATCAAGGGTCTAGGGTCTAACTTTTGGTAAACAGCTGTGATAGTGGTAAGTGATTATTCAGTACATATACTGACTTTTTTTTCTTTTTGTCGTACAGTTTCCCAGGATTCCATTATCAACTCCCTCTATGAAGGTGGACAATCAAGGGTCTAGGGTCTGAGTGTCCGTGAACAGCTGTGATACAGGTAAGTGATCATTCAGTTTCTATACACGTATTGACTTTTTTTTCTTTTTTCTTGTACAGTTTCGCAGGATCCTGTTACCGACTCCCTCTCTGAAGGTGCACTATCAAGGGTCTAGGGTCTGACTGTTCGTAAACAGCTTTGATACAGGTAAGTGATCATTCAGTTTCTATACTTGTATTGACTCTTTTTTCTTTTTTCTCGTACAGTTTTCTAGGATCCCGTGACCGACTCCCTCTCTGAATGTGGAAACGACTAACAAGAGTCTATCCATTTTCTTCTCACTTCACAACTCTATATAGGTAAATACAGCTATATTCTGTCCATCTTCAGCTGTGTGAGGCTGAATGTTCGTAAACAACTGTTATACAGGTAAGTGATTGTTCAGTTTCTATACATGTATTGACTTTTTTTTCTTTTTGTCGTACAGTTTCCCAGGATTCCATTATCAACTCCCTCTATGAAGGTGGACAATCAAGGGTCTAGGGTCTGACTGTTGGTAAACAGCTGTGATACTGGTAAGTGATTATTCAGTACATATACTGACTTTTTTTTCTTTTTGTCGTACAGTTTCCCAGGATTCCATTACTGAATCCCTCTCTGAAGGTGGACTATCAAGGGTCTAGGGTCTGACTGTTCGTGAACAGCTGTGATACAAGTAAGTGATTATTCAGTTCATATACACGTATCCACTTTTTTTTCTTTTTTATCATACACTTTCCCAGGATTCTATTACCGACTCCCTCTCTGAAGGTGGACTATCAAGTGTCTAGGGTCTGACTGTTCGTGAACAGCTGTGATACAGTTAAGTGATTATTCAGTTTCTATACATGTATTGACTTTTTTTTCTTTTTTGTCGTACAGTTTCCCAGGATTCCATTACTGAATCCCTCTCTGAAGGTGGACTATCAAGGGTCTAGGGTCTGAGTGTTCGTAAACAGCTTTGATACAAGTAAGTGATTATTCAGTTCATATACACGTATCTACTTTTTTTTCTTTTTTATCATACACTTTCCCAGGATTCTATTACCGACTCCCTCTCTGAAGGTGGACTATCAAGTGTCTAGGGTCTGACTGTTCGTGAACAGCTGTGATACAGTTAAGTGATTATTCAGTTTCTATACATGTATTGACTTTTTTTTCTTTTTTGTTGTACAGTTTCCCAGGATCCCGTGACCGACTCCCTCTCTGAAGGTGGACTAACCAAGGTCTTTACATCTGCATCTCCATTTACAACTTTGACTGGCTGGCTGGTATTCTGTCCATCTTCAACAGTGTGAGGCTGACTGTCCGTAAACAGCTTTGATACAGGTAAGTGATCATTCAGTTTCTATACATGTATTGACTTTTTTTTTCTTTTTTTGTCGTACAGTTTCCCAGGATCCCGTGACCGACTCCCTCTATGAAGGTGGACAATCAAGGGTCTAGGGTCTGACTGTTGGTAAACAGCTGTCATACTGGTAAGTGATTTTTCAGTTCATATACTGACTTTATTTTCTTTTTTGTCATACAGTTTCGCAGGATCCTGTTACCCACTCCCTCTCTGAAGGTGGACAATCAAGGGTCTAGGGTCTAACTTTTGGTAAACAGCTGTGATACTGGTAAGTGATTATTCAGTACAGTTTCCCAGGATCCCGTGAAGGTTGAAACGACTAACAAGGATTTCTCCATCTGCATCTCCATTCTCTACTATGACTGGCTGGCAGGTATTCTGTCCATCTTGAACTGTGTGAGTCTGACTGTTCGTAATAGCTTTGATACAGGTAAGTGATCATTCAGTTTCTATACATGTATTGACTTTTTTTTCTTTTTTGTTGTACGGTTTCCTAGCATCCCGTGACCGACTCCCTCTCTGAAGGTGGAAACGACTAACAAGAGTCTATCCATTTTCTTCTCACTTCACAACTCTATATAGGTAAATACAGCTATATTCTGTCCATCTTCAGCTGTGTGAGGCTGAATGTTCGTAAACAGCTGTGATACTGGTAAGTGATTATTCAGTACATATACTGACTTTATTTTCTTTTTTGTCGTACACTTTCCTAGGATTCCATTATCAACTCCCTCTATGAAGGTGGACAATCAATGGTTTGAGGGTCTGAGTGTTCGTAAACAGCTTTGATACAAGTAAGTGATTATTCAGTTCATATACACGTATCCACTTTTTTTTCTTTTTTGTCATACACTTTCCCAGGATTCTATTACTGACTCCCTCTCTGAAGGTGGACTATCAAGTGTCTAGGGTCTGACTGTTCGTGAACAGCTGTGATACAGGTAAGTGATTATTCAGTTTCTATACATGTATTGACTTTTTTTTCTTTTTCGTTGTACAGTTTCCCAGGATCCCATTACTGACTCCCTCTCTGAAGGTGGACTATCAAGGGTCTAGGGTCTGACTGTTGGTAAAGAGCTGTGATACTGGTAAGTGATTATTCAGTACATATACTAACTTTTTCTTCTTTTTTGTTGTACAGTTTCGCAGGAGCCTGTTACCGACTCACTCTCTGAAGGTGGAAACGACTAACAAGGATTTTTCCATCTGCATCTCCATTCTCTACTATGACTGGCTGGCTGGTATTCTGTCCATCTTCAACTGTGTGAGGCTGACTGTTCGTAAATAGCTGTGATACTGGTAAGTGATTATTCAGTTTCTATACCTGTATTGACTTTTTTTTTTCTTTTTTGTCATACAATTTCCCAGGATCCCGTGACCGACTCCCTCTCTGAAGGTGGACTAACCAAGGTCTTTATATCTGCATCTCCATTTACAACTGTGACTGGCTGGCTGGTATTCTGTCCATCTTCAACTGTGTGAGGCTGACTGTCCGTAAACAGCTGTTATACAGGTAAGTGATCATTCAGTTTCTATACACGTATTGACTTTTTTTTTCTTTATTGTCATACAGTTTCCCAGGATTCTATTACCGACTCCCTCTCTGAAGGTGGACTATCAAGGGTCTAGGGTCTGACTGTTCGTGAACAGCTGTGATACAGGTAAGTAATCATTCAGTTTCTATACACGTATTGACTTTTTTTTTTTCTCTTTTGTCGTACAGTTTCCCAGGATCCCGTGAAGGTTGAAACGACTAACAAGGATTTCTCCATCTGCATCTCCATTCTCTACTATGACTGGCTGGCAGGTATTCTGTCCATCTTGAACTGTGTGAGTCTGACTGTTCGTAATAGCTTTGATACAGGTAAGTAATTTTTCAGTTTCTATACATGTATTGACTTTTTTTTCTTTTTTGTCGTACAGTTTCCTAGCATCCCGTGACCGACTCCCTCTCTGAAGGTGGAAACGACTAACAAGAGTCTATCCATTTTCTTCTCACTTCACAACTCTATATAGGTAAATACAGCTATATTCTGTCCATCTTCAGCTGTGTGAGGCTGAATGTTCGTAAACAGCTGTGATACTGGTAAGTGATTATTCAGTACATATACTGACTTTTTTTTCTTTTTTGTCGTACAGTTTCCCAGGATTCCATTACTGACTCCCTCTCTGAAGGTGGACTATCAAGGGTCTAGGGTCTGAGTGTTCGTAAACAGCTTTGATACAAGTAAGTGATTATTCAGTTCATATACACGTATCCACTTTTTTTTCTTTTTTATCATACACTTTCCCAGGATTCTATTACCGACTCCCTCTCTGAAGGTGGACTATCAAGTGTCTAGGGTCTGACTGTTCGTGAACAGCTGTGATACAGGTAAGTGATTATTCAGTTTCTATACATGTATTGACTTTTTTTTCTTTTTTGTTGTACAGTTTCCCAGGATCCTGTGACCGACTCCCTCTCTGAAGGTGGACTAACCAAGGTCTTTACATCTGCATCTCCATTTACAACTTTGACTGGCTGGCTGGTATTCTGTCCATCTTCAACTGTGTGAGGCTGACTGTTCGTAAACAGCTGTGATACAGGTAAGTGATCATTCAGTTTCTATACATGTATTGACTTTTTTTTTCTTTTTTTGTCGTACAGTTTCCCAGGATCCCGTGACCGACTCCCTCTATGAAGGTGGACAATCAAGGGTCTAGGGTCTGACTGTTGGTAAACAGCTGTGATACTGGTAAGTGATTTTTCAGTTCATATACTGACTTTATTTTCTTTTTTGTCGTACAGTTTCGCAGGATCCTGTTACCGACTCCCTCTCTGAAGGTGGACAATCAAGGGTCTAGGGTCTAACTGTTGGTAAACAGCTGTGATACTGGTAAGTGATTATTCAGTACATATACTGACTTTTTTTTCTTTTTTCTTGTACAGTTTCGCAGGATCCTGTTACCGACTCCCTCTCTGAAGGTGGACTATCAAGGGTCTGAGTGTTCGTGAACAGCTGTGATACAGGTAAGTGATCATTCAGTACATGTATTGACTTTTTTTTTTCTTTTTTGTCGTACAGTTTCGCAGGATCCCATTACCGACTCCCTCTATGAAGGTGGACAATCAAGGGTCTAGGGTCTGACTGTTGGTAAACAGCTGTGATACTGGTAAGTGATTATTCAGTACATATACTGACTTTTTTTCTTTTTTGTCGTACAGTTTCCCAGGATCCGGTGACCGACTCCCTCTCTGAAGGTGTAAACGACTAACAAGGATTTTTCCATCTGCATCTCCATTCTCTACTATGACTCTCTGGCTGGTATTCTGTCCATCTTCAACTGTGTCAGGCTGACTGTCCGTAAACAGCTGTTATACAGGTAAGTGATCATTCAGTTTCTATACACGTATTGACTTTTTTTTTTTTCTTTTTTGTCGTACAGTTTCCCAGGATCCCGTGAAGGTTGAAACGACTAACAAGGATTTCTCCATCTGCATCTCCATTCTCTACTATGACTGGCTGGCAGGTATTCTGTCCATCTTGAACTGTGTGAGTCTGACTGTTCGTAATAGCTTTGATACAGGTAAGTGATCATTCAGTTTCTATACATGTATTGACTTTTTTTTCTTTTTTGTCGTACGGTTTCCTAGCATCCCGTGACCGACTCCCTCTCTGAAGGTGGAAACGACTAACAAGAGTCTATCCATTTTCTTCTCACTTCACAACTCTATATAGGTAAATACAGCTATATTCTGTCCATCTTCAGCTGTGTGAGGCTGAATGTTCGTAAAGAGCTGTGATACTGGTAAGTGATTATTCAGTACATATACTGACTTTATTTTCTTTTTTGTCGTACAGTTTCCCAGGATTCCATTATCAACTCCCTCTATGAAGGTGGACAATCAAGGGTCTAGGGTCTGACTGTTGGTAAACAGCTGTGATACTGGTAAGTGATTATTCAGTACATATACTGACTTTTTTTTCTTTGTTATCGTACAGTTTCCCAGGATTCCATTACTGACTCCCTCTCTGAAGGTGGACTATCCAGGGTCTAGGGTCTGAGTGTTCGTAAACAGCTGTGATACAGGTAAGTGATCATTCAGTACATGTATTGAATTTTTTTTTTCTTTTGTCGTACAGTTTCGCAGGATCCCATTACCGACTCCCTCTATGAAGGTGGACAATCAAGGGTCTAGGGTCTGACTGTTGGTAAACAGCTGTGATACTGGTAAGTGATTATTCAGTACATATACTGACTTTTTTTTCTTTTTTCTTGTACACTTTCGCAGGACCCTGTTACCGACTCCCTCTCTGAAGGTGGACAATCAAGGGTCTAGGGTCTAACTTTTGGTAAACAGCTGTGATACTGGTAAGTGATTATTCAGTACATATACTGACTTTTTTTTCTTTTTTCTTGTACAGTTTCGCAGGATCCTGTTACCGACTCCCTCTATGAAGGTGGACTGTCTAGGGTCTGAGTGTTCGTGAACAGCTGTGATACAGGTAAGTGATCATTCAGTACATGTATTGACTTTTTTTTTCTTTTTTGTCGTACGGTTTCGCAGGATCCTGTTACCGACTCCCTCTATGAAGGTGGACAATCAAGGGTCTAGGGTCTGAGTGTTCGTGAACAGCTGTGATACAGGTAAGTGATCATTCAGTACATGTATTGACTTTTTTTTTTTTCTTTTTTGTTGTACAGTTTCGCAGGATCCTGTTACCGACTCCCTCTCTGAAGGTGGAAACGACTAACAAGGATTTTTCCATCTGCATCTCCATTCTCTACTATGACTGGCTGGCTGGTTTTCTGTCCATCTTCAACTGTGTGAGGCTGACTGTTCGTAAATAGCTGTGATACAGGTAAGTGATTATTCAGTTTCTATACATGTATTGACTTTTTTTTCTTTTTTGTCATACAATTTCCCAGGATCCCGTGACCGACCCCCTGTCTGAAAGTGGACTTACCAAGGTCTTTACATCTGCATCTCCATTTACAACTGTGACTGGCTGGCTGGTATTCTGTCCATCTTCAATTGTGTGAGGCTGACTGTCCGTAAACAGCTGTTATACAGGTAAGTGATCATTCAGTTTCTATACACGTATTGACTTTTTTTTCTTTTTTGTCATACAGTTTCCCAGGATTCTATTACCGACTCCCTCTCTGAAGGTGGACTATCAAGGGTCTAGGGTCTGACCGTTTGGGAACAGGTTTGATACAGGTAAGTGATTATTCAGTTTCTATACACGTATTGACTTTTTTTCTTTTTTGTCATACAATTTCCCAGGATCCCGTGACCGACTCCCTCTCTGAAGGTGGACTAACCAAGGTCTTTACATCTGCATCTCCATTTACAACTTTGACTGGCTGGCTGGTATTCTGTCCAACTTCAACTGTGTGAGGCTGTTCGTAAACAGCTATGATACAGGTAAGTGATCATTCAGTACATGTATTTACTTTTTTTTGTTCTTTTTTGTTGTACAGTTTCCCAGGATCCCGTGACCGACTCCCTCTCAGAAGGTGGAAACAACTAACAAGGATTTTTCCATCTGCATCTCCATTCTCTACTATGACTGGCTGGCTGGTATTCTGTCCATCTTCAACTGTTCGAGGCTGACTGTTCGTAAATAGCTGTGATACTGGTAAGTGATCATTCAGTTTCTATACACGTATTGACTTTTTTTTCTTTTTTGTCATACAGTTTCCCAGGATCCCATTACCGACTCCCTCTCTGAAGGTGGACAATCAATGTTCTAGGGTCTGACTTTTGTTAAACAGTTGTGATACTGGTAAGTGATCATTCAGTACATGTATTGACTTTTTTTTTTTCATTTTTGTCACACAATTTCCCAGGATCCTGTGACCGACTCCCTCTCTGAAGATGGACTAACCAAGGTCTTTACATCTGCATCTCCATTTACAACTGTGACTGGCTGGCTTGTATTCTGTCCATCTTCAACTGTGTGAGGCTGACTGTCCGTAAACAGCTGTTATGCAGGTAAGTGATCATTCAGTTTCTATACACGTATTGACTTTTTTTTCCTTTTTTGTCGTACAGTTTCCCAGGATCCCGTGACCGACTCACTCTCTGAAGGTGGACAATCAAGGGTCTAGGGTCTGACTTTTGTTAAACAGTTGTGATACTGGTAAGTGATCATTCAGTACATGTATTGACTTTTTTTTTTCTTTTTTGGCGTACACTTTCCCAGGATCCCGTGACCGACTCCCTCTCTGAAGGTGGAAACGACTAACAAGGATTTCTCCATTGTCTACTATGACTGGCTGGCTGGTATTCTGTCCGTCTTCAACTGTGTGAGGCTGACTCTCCGTAAACAGCTGTTATGCAGGTAAGTGATCATTCAGTTTCTATACACGTATTGACTTTTTTTTCCTTTTTTGTCGTACAGTTTCCCAGGATCCTGTTACCGACTCCCTCTCTGAAGGTGGAAACGACTAACAAGGATTTTTCCATCTGCATCTGCATTCTCTACTATGACTGGCTGGCTGGTATTCTGTCCATCTTCAACTGTGTGAGGCTGACTGTTGGCAAATAGCTGTGATACAGGTAAGTGATTATTCAGTACATGTACTAAGTTTCTTTTTTGTTATACAATTTCCCAGGATCCCGTGACCGACTCCCTCTCTGAAGGTGGACTAACCAAGGTCTCTACATCTGCATCTCCATTTACAACTGTGACTGGCTGGCTGGTATTCTGTCCATAATCAACTGTGTGAGGCTGACTGTTCGTAAACAGCTGTTATACACATAAGTGATTATTCAGTTTCTATACATGTATTGACTTTTTTCTTTTGTCATACAGTTTCCCAGGATCCCGTGACCGACTCCCTCTCTGAAGGTGGAAACGAGTAACAAGGATTTTTCCATCTGCATCTCCATTCCCTACTATGACTGGCTGGCTGGTATTCTGTCCATAATCAACTGTGTGAGGCTGACTGTCCGTAAACAGCTGTTATACAGGTAAGTGATCATTCAGTTTCTATACACGTATTGACTTTTTTTTTTCTTTTTTGTCGTACAGTTTCCCAGGATTCTATTACCGACTCCCTCTCTGAAGGTGGACTATCAAGGGTCTAGGGTCTGACTGTTCGTGAACAGCATTGATACAGGTAAGTGATTATTCAGTTTCTATACATGTTTTGACTTTTTTTTCTTTTTTGTTGTACAGTTTCCCAGGATCTCGTGACCGACTCCCTCTCTGAAGGTGGAAACGACTAACAAGAGTCTATCCATTTGCTTCTCACTTCACAACTATATATATATATATGTAAATACAGCTATATTCTGTCCATTTTCAGCTGTGTGAGGCTGAATGTTCGTAAACAGCTGTTATACAGGTATGTGATAATTCAGTTTCTATACATGTATTGACTTTTTTTCTTTTTTGTCATACAGTTTCCCAGGATCCCGTGACCGAGTCCCTCACTGAAGGTGGACTAAGAAGGGTCTTTTCGTCTGCATTTCCAGGGGGGGGGGGGGGGGGGTCACAGCAAAAACTTTTTAGAAGGGTTACAGTAGGACTGGGTAGGCAAAAGTAGCCAAACACAAATGCACTCGCACCAGCAGACAGCAGGGGGCAGCTCAACACATGGGGAAGAGAGAAGAAATGAAAGAAAAACTAAAAATAATGAAGAAAAGGTTTAGGTTTATATATGAATTTGAACAGTATTGTAACACCGCTGTTTCTTACAGAGTGGGATTGGACTTTGCTAAAAAAAAAAAAAAAAAAAAAAAACATGTAAAAAAGCCAGCACAGTTCACAGAACAGCTCATGATCCAAAACAGACCACATCCTCTGTAAAACACGACGGAGGCACTGTGATGGCTTGAGCATGCATGGCTGCCAGTGGCACTGGATCACTAAAGCTTATTGATGATGTGACACAGGACAGAAGCAGCCGGATGAGTTCTGAGGTATTCAGAGACATACAATGTGCTCAAATGCAGCCAAACTGACTGGTCAGTGTTTCATAATACAGATGGACAATGACCCAAAACATAAAGTCAAAACAACCCAGGAGTTTATTAAAGCAAAGAAGTGGAATATTCTTGAATGGCCAAGTCAGTCACCTGATCTCAACCCAACTGAGCACGCATTTCACTTGTTAACGACTAAACTTCAGACAGAAAGGCCCACAAACACACAGCAACTGGAAACCGCTGCAGTAATGGCCTGACAGATCATTAAAAAGGAGGAGAAACAGCATCTGGTGATATCCATGAGTTCAAGACTTCAGGTGTAGCAGACTGGGGGGAAAAAAAGTTAAATTATTTTCAGTAACAAGAAATAGGGCCCCTTTAATATTTTTATTTTATTTTTCTTTATTTCATTTGTTTGGATTACATTTAGGCTGGTTTAAACCTCAGTATAATTATCATTCTACTGTTATTAGTTTGGACTAAGGCTAATAGGTCATTTTCGTTTCTCCCAGTAGAGGCACTCTTAGGCATCAGTGGTAAAGGCCCTCCAGCCTCTGGCTCGGTTAGTGGTTCAGAATAAAGCTTTTGCCACAGGCTGATGACTCATTAACCTGTGTGCTGGTTTCTTCCTCGTCATGTAGAGGAATGAAAATGTCCCTACATACATTTTAGTGGTGAATCTATACTCTAATATGTTGATGAAGCCTTGTGCCATGTCTTAGTCCAAGTTAAATGTGTTTTGGTTAAGTTATGTCGAGTGAATGAGAAGATGGAAAATATGTTAGCCATTTAGCTTAGCATAGGGGCATGTTCTAATCTGAGAATCCCACTCTTAGTACTTTTATATGTTCTGTAATCCAGTGTTTTTACTAAAAAGTCTAAAACATTTGATACAACACAAGTTTAGGAGTTTAAAGAAGTGTTTTTCCATTATTTTGAGCTTTTTTAACAGCAGCATTTTCTCTCTATCTTAAGCAGTAGCTCAGCTGCATAGCTTAGCTGCTCTGGTACAGTCAGAGGTGCAGTGAAGTTCTTTGGACTGTGTGTTTTGTGTTCAATTCTGTTCCAAGTGTTTGTGTCTAGTATTATATATGTCAGCCACAAAATCTAAAAGGAGCTTTATATTGGAAAGCTGGTTTATTTTCTATAAATATGTTATGATAAAATAACCATTATGCTCAATTTATCTTACCTCAGCTAAACATCAGTGAAGACGTTACTAATCCACTCAGCCAACATGTAGATAAAGAGTACATGTACATAACATTTTTAACATGTTTAAACATCTGGACATTTGATCTTCATTTGAGTATTGAGAGATGGAGGTAATGTAACTAAATGTAACTAAAATGTAATTAATAGAAATGCAATTTACCTGACAAGTCAGGACTCCTCCACATTTATTACTACTTAAAATTACTAAAATCAGCTAAATCAGCAGCAGCACATCAGCTATAGATGATTAGAGCATGGTTAGAGCAATCCATAACATGAGAATTACAGAGAATTACAGAAGAGACAGTTCATAGTTTGGGTTTTCACTGATTATTGTGTTCATATATACAGGCGAGGAGAGCAGGGCACACACACACAGTTTGATATTTTGGATCATTTAATTCAGGAAAGTATTTCAGAAATATGAATAATATTGTTTACATAAACAACCTGCACAAATAAACAAGTTAACAATTCAGCTCAAAGCACTGATTATTAAATCACAATACTGCTTATGAAATCAAATGGGTCAAATGAAGAGCTTTGAGACACAATGAGATAAAACAGTAAATAGTCACAGAGAAAAGAACAGTTCATATAAGATGTTGTGTAAAAAATGACTAATGAGGTTATTTAGGTGTTAAGTTCATACTGATGTGGCTTTACAGGGCTTCTCTGTTCTGTAGTCAGTGTTTCTATAGTTTCTCACTTCAGAAATGGGACAGGTTGTGTGAACACGGCTCTTCTGCAAAGCATACTGTGGATTATTCTAGTTACAATATTCAAAAAGAAGTGTATGCTTTACAGTGTTCTTTGCAGAAGAGCCATGTTCACTCACCTTTTTTAATACTACTGTGAGGGACGATGTACCTAAATGTTTCACTCACCTGTACACCTGTGTAATGTGACGTGATAATAAAAGTGATTTGATTTTTTTTTTTTTGGTGGCTCAACGGGTTGTTAAAAGAGATGTCCACAAGGGGGTGCTATAGTGCCATTATTCCTGGTAACTCTGCTGGTGACCGAGTGCTAAGAAGGCTGAGAGAAACTATAGAGAAAGTCTACCAGCTGTATTTCTATTCTTTACAGACCTCTTTCTTTTGGGTTGGTACTAAGTACACCGCACACACCTACATGTGAAATCTTAAAAGACATGATGTTCTAAAAAATGTTTTATTCATTTATTTATTTATGATATTAACAACTAAAATTAGCATACACATTTTAGACTGCATGCTTTATGAATCGTCTGCTAAGAAATAGAGAGCCTGTTGCAGAGGTGGGTGGTCACTAGTTACCTTTACACATGATAATAGGAGAATGAGAAAGGTAGTCTAGTTTTCCTTTCAGTTTAGTCATGAACTCCATTTTTGAGTGTAATGTTGTCATGTTATGTTGGTGAGAATCTGCATGGCTCTGTGATGGATCACGTGTCTAATTTGAGAGCTTTTTTAGACCAAAAAATATAAGTAAACGAAATCAACCATAACAGACACTGATTGTATCTAAAGTTCCAGTGCAGCTCTATAAGTTATTCAGTATTGAAGTATTTTATTTTAATTCACTAATTTTCTACATCTGTCACACTGCCAATAAAACGTGAAGCTCTGGAGCAGCCGCACAGTGACCTAAGGTCGCCGGAATAGAGGGATTTTAGTCCCCAGCGCTGGCTTAAGGAGCAGTTGAACGGTGTTCTCTGGAGTGATGGAGCTCCATCCAGTACCTTGGGCTGAGTTGGAGTGCATAGACTAATCATCCAGCATTAGTGCATCAGGAATTGCCACGTGAACCAGACCTTACAACCGCCACTTTTCCTGTGCCTATGTCCACAGAAGGAGATTTCACTGGTCATCTGTTTGAAATACAGGTGCAGAACAAGTGCTTAAACAATGATGCACCACTGATAGCTAGAACTGCGGCTGTCTCTCCAGATCTGCTGAACGATATTAGGGTCCAGAATGATTTCCCCGCCCCTCCTCAGACAACCAATGGGCCTCTTGCACACTCATGCCCTGGGGATTCAGCAATGTATGTAGTGCATATATATTAAGGGGTGCATGTCAGAGTTCAGCCAGTTCAGAGTGTGAGGGGGAGAAGAGTGTTTGTCAGTCTGGCTGTCCTGGACTTCACACTCCTGTAGCGTCGGCCCGATGGTAGGAGCGTGAAGAGGCTGCGTTGAGGGTGTGTACTGTCCCTGATAATGCTGTGGGCCCTGCTGATGACCCTGCTCCTGTAGTTGTCCTGCTTTACTGTGATTGTAGTGTACTGTAGACTTACTGTAATATAGTGCACTGTAAATGTAGTGTTTCTGTACTGTAAAACAGTATGTTTATGACAATTAACTGTACTGTAAGTATAGTGTATATAGATGACTGTACTGTAAAATGTGTGTACTACAAATTAGTACATTAAATAACAATAATCTATTGTGAATTACTGTTCTGTAAAGTTACCATATGTTTATTATAATTAAGTGTACTGATTATATTTTAGTGTACAATAAATGTAGTGTACTGTAGTTTTACTGTAATGTAGTGTACTGTATATTTATTACAATTAACTGCTGAATTCATTCAATTTATAAATTCATTAAATGAATCCAGTTTTACGTGCAACAGAATGAACTTACAGGAGAAAATAAGTATTTAATCCCCCACTGATTTTGAAAGTTTGTACTCTAACAAATAATTAAACAGTCTATGCTAGCTTTATTTTAACAGTGAGAGAAAAAAAAACTGAAAAATGAATTAATATTTAGATAAAAAATAATTAGCATTTCATTGCGGGAACTAAGTATTTGATCCTCTAAAAACCATGACTAATATTGGCTCCCACAGACCACTGACACACCCTACTCTCAGTGAAGTCGTTACCTGCATGAGAGACACCTGTCCCACATTGTCACCTGTGTAAAAAGCCACCTGCCAAGAGACTCAGTGACACTCCAACATCTCCACCATGGGCAAGACTAAAGAGCTGTCTAAAGATGGCAGGGACAAAATTGTTGAGCTACACAAGGCTGGAATGGGCTACAAAGCCATAAGTAAGAAGCTGGAAGAGAAGGTGACAACTGTTGGTGCAATTATTCAGAAGTGGAAGAAGTACAACATTACTGTCAATCGACCTAGGCCTGGAGCTCCATGCAAGATATCACCTCGTGGAGACTCACTGATCATGAGAAAGGTTACAAATCAGCCAAGAATTACATGGAAGGAGCTGGTTAATGATCTTAAGGCAGCTGGGACCACAGTCTCAAAAAAAAACATTGATAATACACTAAGACGTAATGGTTTAAAATCCTGCAGTGCACACAAGGTTCCTCTGCTCAAGAAGACTCATGTCCAGGCTCTTTTGAGCAAGCCAGTGGCAACAGTGGCAAGGAAAAACTCAAAAGGGGAACCCATCTTCCTCTGGTCGACACCAGATAGCATGCATGCAGATAAAGAGTCACAAGCAATCCTTCTAAAGCATTTTGTAAACAAAATGTACATGATGGCAGCATAACTCTGTTCACAGAGAATACAGTAGCAGAACTATTAAAGAACACAGTTGCGTGACAATTTTCATACAGAATACAGTAGCATCAATTTTACCTTTAGAAGTCAACAGGGTCACATTTTTCATACAGTAGCATATAATCACTCAAACAGCAGATAGGAGCATGAATCTAAATACAGAATACAACAGTGCTGCTCTTCATATTCAACATAGAGCTTTAAGCTCCCTCTATTAATTCATTTTCCATACATCATTCATCCACCTTCAGGCTGCAGTAGTTTAGCCCCACTAAGACAATAATGCTTAAGTTGCATTTCAGAAAAATGCAGCCAATCAGAAGAAGCTCATTTACATAACGGCACAGTAATAAAAACAGCTTGTTATTATTTAAATGGACTAAGGGCGGGTTTTGGTACATAAAGCTCCATAAAACAATGTAAGTAAGACTGAAGAGAAAAGGTCAAATAAAATGTAGACTTGGAGAGTAAGGGTAATACTAGAACTCTACAAAGCCATGGATGTTGTTGCTCACTGTTCAAAATGCAGCATCACTGTTATTTTATCAGTGATAAACACCTCGACCATGTGGTAGCTCAGACAGAGCAGAGGCAGGTAGTAAAGACCTGGTGTCCGGTCAGAGCAACATGACAGCACAGTAAGACCTTCAGCTCCACCAGATGGACGTTACAACAGCCTACTTGCACGGTCTGATTGATTGTGAGATGTATATGGAGCAATCAGAGAGATTTGAAGGAAAGTCAAATACAGGTGTGAACTGAATAAGTCATTATATGCTCTTAAACTGTCTGGATTATCGGGATGAAAATGGCTTTCCACAGAACCCAGCAGACCATTGTGTCTACGACAAACACACTGAAATCAGGAGGATGATACTGATAATCTGGGTTGAGGGTCTGAGGTTGAGGTAAAAAAGATGCCAACAGCATTCAAGATGAAGGATCTAGGAAAACTGAACCATTTTCTAGGTACTGATTTCAATCAAAGTCAAGGCGCAGTAAATAGGAGTCAAAAGAAGTACACATCAAAAGTACCTGAACAATTTGGTAGGTCAGACTGTAACCAAGGTCCAACCACAAATCCCAATCACAAAACAGCATGTAGCTTGTTTGTTGTGATGAGGCGCACAAGACCTGATCAAAGTTGGAGCAGTTAAATAGTCGCAGTACTTGTCTGAGCCAAATGAACAACACTGGACTGCAGTAGAGCATGTAATTGGGTACTTAAAGGGTACAACTGATCATGAACCGTTACAAAAAGAGTGGAGAGAAACTGAAACTTGAGGTAAACTTGAACTAAACACGGCCTCTTACTTCCTGCTCTGTCTACACATGAAGCAGAACATATGGCACTGGCTGCAACCCCTCAGGAAAGCTTGTACCTGGCACAGCTACTAAATGCCATGGACAGTAATCACCACTATGCACCTGTTAAAATATCTGAAGACAACCAAGAAGCAAGTGATCTTTGTAAGACAACATTTCTGGGGCATCTGCGGCTGCTAGGACTAAAGGACACAATATTAAACTCCTCACACGAGTGAACAGGATAAAGACAGTGATGAAAATGAAGACGCATATGCTGACGTTTGGAAGCTCGTTTCTGGATGTTTCTGGAGGAATGCTAAGGGTTCCAGACAAGTAATGGGAGTGGATTACATTATTACTACCAATGTCAGCAGCAATAACATTTTATGACTGCTGGTGAGTTTGGTAACAGTGCTAAAAGGGAATCTAGGGTGTTTGATGTTATTGCATTTAACGACATTTCTTTGATTCTGATTGGAGCAACACTGTCAAGACTACACCAGAACACAGCCTGCAGATCATCTGTTACATGCTCTACATCTGCAGGGTGAGATGGTTCAGTCTGCAAGGTTATTAATGAAAACACTAGCTGTTGAGGTTGCTAATAAAGGGGGTGGCAGTTATGCAGCTGCCTTATTTCATTTAAATAATTATTGCACACTTTCTGTAAATCCTATAAACTTCATTTCTGCTATATGATATATTTAACTGAAATTGCTGATCCGAACAACCAATGATTTATTGGTGGGGTGCCCAAACTTTTTCATACCGTTGTATATGACCTACACTTCAAAATTTCTCACCCTTTTACTTTTTTGATGATTTGGAAAATGATCCGCTACACCGCTAACACAACATTTTATATTACCACAGACCTACATACGTGTCTTAGGTCACAGCTGGATGAGGGTCACCACTGTCATCTGAGAAATGGGTTCTAAAATACAGCAACACATTCTTATTAAACTTTTGCAAAGCTTTAAAAAACTATGAAGTGAACTAGAGAAAGTGAGCTGTAACTTGAATTAAATCAACAGAAATCTTTTTTCTCTTGCCTAGAGGCTCTTTTTCTGTCTGTTGAATTTTGACATTTAATACATTCTCTTGGCTACTTGAGCAACAGGATTATTGCCATTCTTCTCAACCTTTTGCATGGTGTAGAGATGGAAAATGAAAAGCATGAGGTTTCATTCAAATAAGAAATATCTACAGGTAAATTAATTAGATGAATGTATATTGTACACTGCAAAGGTTTTACCATTAATCCTGGTGCTGTTCTCAACAAAGCACCTCAAGAGTTCTTTTGCATATCCAAGGTAAGCACTGCATATGTCAGCATCAGACTCTAGCAGGATACAATACAACACAATTAATACAAGGGGTCCAGTGTACAGAATGAATTGCCTGAATTCAGTAGCCAGCTCTTCTAGGACATCATCGAGGTAGTCCACTAGTTGATGGGGCTTTGACTTTCCACAGAACAGTGCAACTACATATGGCTCCACGTTGTTGAATTTTACTAAAATAGGCCAAAACTGTGCTGCTAGACTTGCAAATTGGAAGCTCATCAACAAAGGCTGAGGCGAGGTCAGGTCCATCACCAACTGTGCTTAAAAGTTCTGCATCTGTGTCTACTCCACATTTTCACAATATCCATAGTCTGTAGACTCTTGAAGCTACTAGAATCAGAATTCAAGGTTATGTCTGGAAAATCTAGATTACTACTGGCTCTCGTTTTCACAGTTACAGCCTCATTAACTTCATTTAGCATATGGGCTGTCGGTTCAGTTGCTAAAGCGTTCACTTCAGTCATTCAGCTTCTCTATCTTTTCAGAGGTCATTTGTGGTTCTGGAAATTACGTTAGACAACAAATGAATTACTAACCAGATTTACACCTAAAACAAAGAGTGCCAACATCCATCATAAAACAACATTTCACTTGAGGCAGGAGGTAAACAAATCCGTGTTTCTCCACCCTGGTCCTGGAGGCACCCAGCTCTGCATATTTCAGTGGTTTCCCTGCTTCAGCACATCCACTGCAACTCTGAAAGAAGTACAGGGCAAGGTGCATTTTACACTAATTCACTTACCCCAGCCATAAGACATGTTGAAGTTTTGCTTCTCATGACGCACTTCAAGATCAGCAATCCTACTCCTGAGACACAGAACACAGAGCCGGATGTCTAAAAAGGCCGTCCACAGCATTTGACCGCTCTGATGTTCTGTCCATTTTTATACGTCAATGCTGTGTCCTAAACCCCGCTGACAAGTCTGCACAACCTTAATGAAGACCTAGATGTGATCTGAGAGGGTTGAGAGAAGTTATAAGGACGTATTTACTGAAATAAACAGGGTAAGTATTGACCTCTACCATTTATTACAATCATTAGCCTCACAGTTTCATCCTTAAATTAAAGACGCAAAATGTGGACAAGCGTCTTGGCTGATACGCTACATATGGAGTAAAGAGACAACTGACCTTTTTCCTTCCTCCCTAAATAGGTTTGCAGTCAAAATGATTAAGGAAACATTACAACGTGGAAAACTGTAGGTACATTTAAACATTAAATTAAAGTGAGGTTGCAATAATACTTACTAATTTAATGTTTCTACTGTTTAAGCTCTGCCAGTGTGTTGTGCCACAGCAAATCCTGTCCCAAGTCCCGTGAGCTTCTGAAACTAATATTTCTATATATTATTATATCATTAACTACAGTTAATTCAGTGTCTCTGCAAATACATTTCAGGATCTAATAAAACCCACAAATTCATTTTACCTTGTGTTGCCAAAGTATGAGCAGGACTAGCAGATTCAGCCCCTGCCTCCCAATATCTAGACAAGCAGCAGCTTCTGGAGCTGTTTAATTCTGCTACTTAGAAGGAGGACTACTTTCAGACACTGGAAAGAAATCAGTACTTTTTCATTACGCTTCAGAGCTAAAATGTGACCCTGGAAGTTTTCAATTCTCACTTAAATAAGAACTAATGAAATATGGGAGGTAAAGTTGAGTTAAACAGAGCTAATGCAGCTCAGCATCAGCTATTAACTCTAACTAATATTCCTACTGGAGGAAACAACAAGACCAGCTAAAACAGATAACGGCAGAAAGCCTGTGTTGTCGGATGAAACAGTATAGAAAAGTTAGTCCGTTTTTATCAGGAGCTTTTCCAACAACGTGGAAAATAAGAGCCTCTTTTAGAAAGGTTAGAGCTCCCGAAGTTTCTAAGTTAACGCCGAACATCAGCAGCGCTAGCAAGTTAGCTCCTCCAGTCGTACAGCTGAAGTACAAACACACACGAAAGCAGAAAACCAAGCTTTCAAACATTCACTGTACGTTTATGGTCACATATAAGGTAAAAGATCAGCTTAAAAGCAGCTAGTTCACATGAACTCACCTGGCTCTATCGGGAACGTCTGTCCTGGGAGCCTCCTTGAAGTAGACTGACAGACTGGAAGGGGCGATACCGGTGACTGCGCCTCGTCCCAACACAACTGGACTACAGCTTCATTTGGGCAAAGCTGGAGCGACGATGAGGATTGCAGATGGAAAATCTTCCATAAACTCCAAACTGCTGAAGCTCCTCATTTAGATAAGGCTTTAAACACTGTACACTCATATGCAATTGTACACACACTGTTTAATTAGCAGATTTGATTCATTTAGAAAGTCCAGAATATGCTGCCATAGTATTTCTATGTTGTTTATTTGATGAACAATCCACATTTAGTACATCATACATATTTATAGTACTACACTGTAAATCATACAGATTTAAACATTTTATTATATTTTTATTTTATTAAATAGGTTCATTCTCAGCGTCTTTAAAGCTTGCAGATAAAAACACTGAGAGACAGAAAGTGTAAACTTCAGGACTGGAAATCAGGATGTAATTTAAGGTCATTTACAATGGCTGAACTAGAAAACAGCTTGGTCATCATGGTCTTCCTCTTCTCCTTCGTACTGGTACTATTTGCAGTACTGGTACCGTTCTCCTTACTGGTAGAAGTGAAGCTGACTTGGCTGAAGTCAGACGGAGACTCTGTGAAGCGTGGATTTACAGAAGCCGTGATTTCCTAACTCTCTGACAACTCTTTCAGAAAACAGTGAAAATCAGAGACTTTCTGAGTCAGTACAAGGAGGAAACTCTTCATTTGGAAGAAGTCCCACCAGAAGTTGAACACCTGACTCAGGGAGAGAGGTGAGCGTTTTTTTGTGTGTTTGCTCTGCAGTTACCTTGACGAAGACTAAAAATGTTCAAATAAATAAATAAATAAATGATATTTACAGTGTAAAACTCCAACTAAACCTAAACTATTGATCTTACTTTTAAGAAGAATATGTAATTGTGAGGAAGACTTATTATTTCTTCATATTTAAAACTACACCACTGTATTTTTACTTTCTCCCCCCCCTAAAATCTGATCTCTGTGTGGGAGGGAATTTGCACATTCGTTCTGGGAGCAGTAATTATAACTGGTGTTTGGGTTGTCCTGGTGTAACCCCGCTGTTTCTGTCCCTCAATAAAGCGACTGTACGCCAAGTTGGTTGTAAGCTTTAACACATCTGTTTAAATATCAGTAGTAATAAGTACCACTTTATGCCAAAAAGATTTAGGACCGTGGGAATGTGATGTCACTTGGTCAAATTGTCCCACGTGACATCATTGAGTAGGTAAATTTGTGCAAATATTTCCCCATTTTTTTCCAGTGGTAGAAGTGTGGGAAATGTTTCTAATTCTTTGTCCAAGGTAGGACTTTTTTTTGCTTCCCATTTTTTTCCTAGCCTAGGATTATGTAGGATTGTGTGAAATTCGAGATAATTCTTTATTAATCCCACATCAACAAATCTAATATTTTAAGGAATATACAGACAACATAAAATATATATACCATCGTCTGAGACTAGACTCTGTCTGAAGGAGCTCCCCAAGCAACATACGGCATTCCTGTCCTACTTTAGCTTTTTGTTTTCTCATGTTAGGTATTTCCTACACAACAGCTGTATAGATTTCCATAAACCAGCTGTTGCTCTCTGTCACACGTGAATTGTCCCCACTGTAGGAGCTTGGGAATTTTTAATGAAATTTTCCCACAGTTTTCCTGTGTGTGTGTGTGTGTGTGTGTGTGTCACAGCTGCACCAAAGACCCTTAGTCAGAGAGAAGCAAAGTCTTAAATGTTTATGGTTTGGCGTTTGGGTTTGAGAAAAGTAAGGCGTGTGTTTTCATCAAACAGTTCCTCTCTGTAAAACGTGACTAAAACATAATGGTAAATGGTCGGGGTGACGTTACAGAATTGCTTTAAAAACCCCACCTCTGACCGTAGATCTTCCACACATCACCAGTGAAAGAGCGGGACCCAAACACACACACACACACACACACACACTTTGAGGAAACTCAGTATGGATTCCAGCCAACTTCCCAAGGAGGATCTTGAATCGATCGGACTACTTTCACCAAGGAAACGTAGGAAGAAAGCTTTCGGAAAAACCTGCATTTGCACAGCGTACCGTTTCCCTGTGGCTTAAAAAGT
Source organism: Salminus brasiliensis (assembly GCF_030463535.1). Lineage (NCBI taxonomy): Eukaryota > Metazoa > Chordata > Actinopteri > Characiformes > Bryconidae > Salminus > Salminus brasiliensis. The sequence continues at coordinate 13,202,143 of NC_132892.1, forward strand.
TGCGGGAGCAAATGGTCGTAGAGGATCTCGCACCTACGGCCGAAGATATTGCAACATTCCTCCGGAATACTGGCCGTCCATCATCAGAGAGGAAATGGTGTCTGAAAATGTCGTTTCGAGGGTGAAACCTCCGGGAGATAAACATGATAAAAAGGATGATGTGAAACAAAACGTCACGCTGGGGAAAAGAAGACCGAGCGACTTTGTTTTCCGGTGCTCTGATAGACTGTTCAAACAGCGCCAGATTAAAGACTTTGAGGGAAAAGGGTCTCTGGTCATTTCACCGAAAAAGAACAAAAACGCAGAACGTTACGTTGTTTTTCACAAGTCCAGCTTTTCTGAGAAGGAAAAGAACTGTAACCTGACCAATCTGACGCTGACAGAGACAGAGAGAGAGAGAGAGAGAGAGAGAGAGAGAGAGAGAGAGCTGTACATGCTCAATCAAACCATCCCGAATACACAACAAGTTGGAGAAATCCATTCTATGCTGGTTCAGACACGAAACACGAGACCCACCGTTCACGATTCGGGCTCCTCTGTGCCTGTAAGGAAAGGTGGACTGATGAGCGTTAAGATGAGATCCGCCTTTCAACAACGACGCATAACTCTGATCATCTCACGCTATACGGAGCACGATAACGCTCCAGAGTTCAGCTGGAGGTGTGAACGGCTGAGGTCGTACGTGAAGAAAGTTTGTGTGAAAATGACGAGGAGCAATGATTTACTTTTTCACTGCACTCGAAAATGAGACCGAGGAGATCATTGAAGGTTCGCTGCTGGAATCTGAACTTTTAGACGTCTATGAAACGACCCGTCACATTTTGACAGATAAGTAAAACGTTTTCTTTTGTTTGTTTATTTATTTTATACCTTAATCAGCTTCCATAGATCATGTGGAAGAGATGCCTTATGTTTGACCATTCAAATCACAGTAATCACGTACGATCCTTTCAACACTTTTCTTTCTCTGTACCAGCGAGAGACAAGTGCACCTGTATCGACTGGAACATACCTGGGACGAGAGTCCTGCTGACCAGTCAAAACGACCAGGACGACGACGATGAATTTAAAAACAACAAACGGGTGAAGGTTGTCCTCACCTTCGCTAAGCGAGAAGCAAAACGGCATCGAAAGTCGGCCCGGTTCACCTCTTACAGACGAGGAAAGTTCAGAAGAAGATGTGAGAAACATAATGATGACAAACCTGCCATCCTCCGGGAGCGACAACGATGATGATGATGATGATGAAACCACGGTGAGCGACAGATCTGAGAACGTAGAAATTGTGGGTGTTAAAGAATGGGAGGTTGATGATGATGATGATGATGATGATGATGATGATGAGGTGAAGGTATCGGAGAATGGTCGACGTGAAGAAGAAGAAGTGGAAGAAAAGAAAAGGTGAAACGGGAAACCAAGAAATGATAAAATGACAGAAATGTCAAAGCTTTAGGAAGGGATCTGCACACGAGCTCTCAAAGATATGATCAGAGAATGGAATGAGCAACAGTGTGAGGGGTGTAAAATTGACCATCCATCACAAAATCAACAGACCTGTGTGGAAGGTGTGTTGGTGCGTTTCCTAGATGTGTTCAAACAAAAGTGGTCAGCGTTCTGGACGAAAGCGAGAGCCTCCTTCACCAAACCATGCGTCTGGAGTTTGGAGTTACCGACCAGCTGGATGGATTTGTAATGAGGATCCCGAAAAAGTTTCACGACCAGCTGCAAGATGATTTGAGGGTTGAAGAATCTATGTCCGACTATCTTTCCAAAAATCCCTTTGAGGCGTTGATTCGTTATTTTCACAATGAGGAGTTTAGTGATCAGTGTAAAGAGGCTGCTGCATCCCTGTATAACATTCTAATGAAGTCTGAGGTTGGTGAAAAAAATGCTGCTGCTACTGTTACCGCTTTGTTTTTCTGCACGCTGTCATTTCATTTTTTAAACATGTTCCTCTTCTCATTTTCATGTATTTCATGTTATACATATATATCCTGATGTAGACAAAAGAAATCCCCCTAGTATTACCATATCCATATTTATCATGTTTTTGTCTTAAATGTATTTAACTACATTGATTAAACATATATAGCATGTTTCATATTATTAATACAACGTATTATTACGTATGATGTTTAACAACTTTTTTTACTTATTCAGTGTTCCTAAACCAACAACAAAAACATAAAATATAAAAAATTGCATCCAAAAAAAAAAAAAAAAAAACAATCTACAACTTTTTATTCAAGTTTTTGTTGTTGTTGTTGTTAAAAGGGTGGAGGAGGAACGGGTTCTTCTGGAGGTGGGGTTTTCCTTCACTTTAAATATTTAAATATATATATATATAGAGGTATAAAAAACACACACACACACACACACACACACAGTCTGTCATTTGAGGGTTTTTGGTTTGTTAGTTTGCTTGTTTTGTTTTGGGCTTTATTTCTAAACGTTATGGCAGCGAACGAACGTTTAGAAGAACTTTATTAGGACGGTGGGGAGTTTGAGCGGTAGACAGAGTTTTATCCGTAGTCTAAAGTACTCTGGTTCTTTCAATAATAATAATAATAATAATAATAATAATAATAATAATAATATAAATAATAATATAATAATAAAATGAGGCCGATGTTTTTCTTGGGAGTTTAGACACCTATTCCTTACATAAACCCAGACTAATTCATTTCAGAAGGAACGTGGTTCTAGTTTTGGAAAAGGAAGCTCAGTGGTGAATTGATTTGGTGGATTTAAGCAATCTTTCAGTACAATGATGAAAAAAAAAATATTCTCACGTGTACAGACATTTTTTCTAAAAAACTCCTGGGTAAAATAAATGAGCACGAATCCTGACTAGGGCTTATAAAATATTTTTGGAAGGCAGACGACCCGTCACTCTACAATCCGACAAAGGTAAGGAGTTTTTAAACAAATCTTTTTAAAACCCTTTGAAAAGATATAACATTAGACATTTCACTACGGCTAGAGAACTGAAGGCCTCGTGGTGGAGCGTTTCAACACAACTCTCACGGGTCGTATGTTTAGGTATTTTACAGGTTAAACACTTACAGGTATTTAGATGTGTTGAAAGATCTGGTGCATTCATACAATCGTACGTTTCACAGATCTATCAGAATGAAACCCGTTGAGGTGACGCGCCGTAATCAAGTTCAAGTTGATCATTTATAAGGTAAACGGGTTGGTGGTTAAAATATCTGGCTCTCTACATTTACAGTGAAGGACGTGGTTCACATTTCCAAAGAAGGCAGGGCGTTCACCAAAGGTTACCGGCAAACATTTTCAGACGAATATTTCGGAAAGCGGCTCGAAGATTTACGGACAGTCAAGAGGGCACAGGTCTGTCCGCGCTCAGTCGCGCGCACATGCGCCCTCCAGGGCAACGCGTGTCTGACCCCCATAAAATCAGAGGATCTCCTTACAAAGCAGAAAGTGACTGAGGCGCTGACCTTTGGACATTCTTTGAAGAAAAAGCAAAAGAAACAAAGACCAAAACCGCAAAGAAGAGGAAAAGAGTTTGACTGAGTCCCGATAAATTTTAAAAAGAAGAAGAAGAAGAAAAAAACAACAAAACAAAAACAAGCATGTCTCTGATACACGCCGCTTCTACCGAGTGTTTGAAATCAGAGTTGGGCTTATTTACTCTGCCTATCACACAAACCAGCATCCAATCTTACAAATATGTGAAACGCCACCCATCACATCCATCACAGACACCGGTCCCATACATTTCTTCGTAGCAGGTTCGGGAGACGAGCATCTGGATTTGAGTCGTTGGCTGTTGTACCTGACCTGCAAAATGACGAATCCGGACGGTTCTGATTTAGCGCGCGACGCCAAGGTCGGTTTGATCAACTACCCCATCACGAGCCTTTTTAGCCAGGTGGAAGTTTCTCTGGAAGATAAACTGATTTCCCAGAGCAGTTCGACCTACGGCTACCGAGCCGCCATGGAGTGTTTGCTGAATTATTCTGAGGAGACCCTGCATCTCAATTTCCCACCGGCATGTTTAGAATGGATACTGCGGGACATATGGACGACGCTGACCCCACTGGAGAGAACCAGGGCCTGTCATAGAGGAGCGAGTTCAGCGAACAGAGCCGGGTTTTTGAACTGCTGGGACACAGACACAGACATTTTTAAATTCCGTGGACGTGAGAGTTAAACTGCTGCGTGATAAAATGAATTAGTTTTGATGTCTTCTGATCAAAACCCGGCTATAAACTACGCATCCTGTCGGCTCTGCTGTACGTCAGAAAAGTCAACGGGCGTGAACCTCGCTCACACCTCCGCTCTGATGAGCTCAAACACCAAGTATCCGCTGGAGCGCGTGACCGCTGCACTGACCAGTGTCCCCGCCGGTCACCGCGGATCCAGTCAAGATCATTTGTTTCTGAAACAAGTGCCTAAATTTATAGGGTTGGGATTCGTCCATAACCAGGCCTTTAGCGGCTCTTACACTCGCAACCCTTTTCATTTTCATCACTATGACGTAGAATCTTAACATTTGGCGGTGGATGGCGTTTCCTACCCCGCTACACCTTTCCGCCCTGTTTGTAACTGTCAAAGAAGTCTGAGAGAATATTTGAGTCTGGTCGAGGCCACAGATCAGTACCTAAAGGATCAACATTTGGCCATGAGCAGAGAAGACTATCACCGAGGTTATACTTTATTTATTTCCAGAGTTGGGGGGCTTTATAAAAAAAGGTTTTCAGAATTTTGGGAACTACTAAGAAGTCAGCAGCCTGAGATCTAAGTATTCTTGATGGATCATAATATGTAATAAGATCTCGCAGGTACTCAGGAGCGAGGCCATGTAGGGCTTTGTATGTTAATAGAAGAATTTAATAATCAGTACAGAATTTAACTGGGAGCCAGTGCAGTGCTGATAGAACTGGACTGATATGGTCAAATGTTCTAGTTTTAGTAAGGACCCTGGCTGCAGCATTTTGAACTAGTTGAAGTTTATTGAGGTTCCTGCTGGAACAACCTGATAAAAGTGCATTACAGTGATCTAGTCTTAAGGTAGACAGTGGCGGGGGACAAATGAACATTCTGAAATTGTACAATAGTACAGCTCATTTACACTCAGCTAAACGTCTCGCCATAGACGCTCTATTCTTAATGGGAAAGAAGGAGAGGAACAGTAGCATTAGCACAGCATTTACCCTGAACAGCTGATAAAGAGAACCTTTATGTTAAAAAAGTGACAAATTCCAGCAGATTTTAAAAGTATTGAGCAAAGAAGTTATTCAGTGGATCAAGAAGTGTGTCCACTATTCTTAAAAGCTCATGTATAGACCTTGATGGTCAGGCAGAGTTTTAAACTGCTTTAAGAGAAAATGCAGGAGCAGTGCTTGAGCAGTTCTCTACCAGCTATATGATCTATATAGAAACAGAACTCCAGCAGAATCCACTCTGTGCATGAACTTGATGAGACTCCACTGAACTCTGCATGCAAGGCACCTTTTACCACCCTGTATCCTGTCATTATTTTAAATGTATTTTTTAATAATGCAACAGCATTTAACATTTTTGATAATGTAATAGCAGTGATGTGTGAAGATTAAGACACACCTAGGGCTGGGCCTAAATGTCCAAATATTATGTTAAAGGACCATAAACTCCATTTTCCTCTTTTCTCTTCAGTCCTACTTAGTGTTTGTGGAGTTCTGTGAGCCAAAAATCTCGCTTTATCCCTTACAATTAAAACTGGCTGTTTTTGTTTATTACAGTGCCGTTAAGATATATGTAAATGAGCTTTGTTCTGATTAGCTGTGTTTCTCTGAAGTTCAAGCTCTTAACTATGGAGTGAAGCATTTGTCAAGTTCTATCAGATGTATGAAGTGGAGAATTTAGCATTTCATTTCAGGTCATTTCTCCTGTGTGGGGTGAAACTTTTGCCGTTCTCGGTCAGGTACTTTAAACTACAGGATGTGGGAAAATTAAAATTTTATTTTAGGTCTTTTCAACTGTGTGAAATTCTGTTTCAGATACTTTAACCTAGATACAGTGGGGTATGAAAGGTTTGATTTCTGATATTTACAGTATTTTTAGGATTACATTTCAGGGGGTGAATCATGTTATCTGAAAAATGGGCTATGCTAATCCTCTTATAGAATCCATAGGGGGCGCTACAAGCCCTGTGTTGAATGTGAAGCGCAACACTGTTGTATCCCGTATTCAGAGCTATGCTACTGAATTCTGTATGAAAAGTAGCAGAACTTTCCTACAGACCACAGTAACAGAACACTGTTCTACCAGAATAGAGTAGCGTAACGATGTCTTACAGAACACAGTAGCCTGAAACTGTTCATTCACAACAGAGTAGCATAATGCTTTCATTCAGAAGACATTAGTTATTAGTTATTGCTACTCGTTACTCGTCATTAGTTAGACAATAATTATTTTGATATAGAATACAGTACCAGTTCTCTTTCAACCAGAATACGGTAGCATAACACTACACAACCAGCATAGAGGAGAATAACTCACGCAGAATACAGTATTCAATTCAAATGAATTTTATTTATACAGCGCTTTCACAACAAATGTGGTCACACAGCAGCTTTACAGAGATCCGGGTCAAAGCCTCTTTTGAGCAAGACAGTGGCAACAGTGGCAAGGAAAAACTCCCTCAGATCGAGAGGAAGAAACCTTGAGAGGAACCAAGACTCAAAAAGGAAACCATCCTCCTCTGGTCGACACCGGATAGCACAATGAAAAGCAAAACAGCAATAAAACACGGAATTAAGGGAATCTGGCCAATGTGCCGTCAAGATAAAAACATGAGTGAAATGTTAAAGTTCATGCAGGTACACGGTCACAAGCACAGCCATGCAGTGAGGTGAGGATGACTCCATTAGATGACCCAGAACCGGACTGCGGGCAGGAGAGTGGTGGAGAGAGCCAGGTCTGCCGATGGAACAGTTGAAACTGGGCATCTCAACACATGGGAAAGAGAGAGAAAACACAAAGGGTTAGGAAGGGGGGCAAGACTTTTTAGAAGGGTTACAGCAGGACAGGGTAGGCAAGAGCAGCCAAACACAAATGCACTCGTGCCAGCAGACAGGAAGGGGCAACTCAGCACATGAGGGAGAGCGAAGAAATGAAGGAAAAAATAAAAATAATAATACTAATGAAGAAAAGGTTTAGGTTTATATATGAATATGAACAGCATTGTAACACCATGTAAGCACAACAAAGCAGCAAAACAATGTATACAGAACACAGCAGCATAACCATTTTCATGCAAAACACAAGCAAGTTGCACAGCAGCGAAATATCATTATTATACAGAACAAGGTTAAGTGACACTGTTCAAGCAGGACACAGCAGCATAATTAAACAATTTTTAGGCAAAACACAAGCAGGACACAGCAGCCCAACACAGTTCAAGCAGGACACAGCAGCGTAATTAAACAGGACACCGCAGCGTAACAATTTTCAGGCAGGACACACAGCAGCCCAACACGGTTCAAGCAGAACACAAGCAAGTGGCACAGCTGCAGCCACATTTAGCACTGTGCTTGCAAGGCAATTGGAGACTGTGGGTGCAAAAGTTTTACCGGTTTCTTACAGAGTGAGATTGTTGACGAGTCTGAAAAAGTCCAATGCGCCACCTTTCCGCACATTGGGGGAGATGCAGTGAAGGTCTACAACATGTTACAATTCAGAGAGAAAAAAACTGAAACAAGAAATGCGCTGAAAAACAAGTTCAGGGATTACTGAGATTCAAGAAAGAACCTACCCTATGTTCACCATTTTTTCTTCATGAGAGCTTAGGGTCCACCTGAAAGCACTGAAGCGTACGGGAGGAATTTGGGGACCAGAAACTGCAGAATTCAGCAAAGTACTCACATATTCTGGCCACCGCATGTCACTGCTGGGAAAGCTACCACTCACCTGTGAACACAAAAGCCAAAAATGCTAAACTGAATTTCACATATTGTTGACGGTGATGTACCAGCAGTACTAGGGCGTGAGACATGGGAGATGTTAGGTGTGGTTGAAAGAGTGCATGGAATCACAACGTAAAATTACATTCTGAAAGAAATTGATCTGTTCACTGTTCTTGGATTCCTACCAGGACATCACCACATTCAAGTAGATCCCATGGTCTCACCAGTGATTCATCCACCAAGAAAAGTCCTGATTACCCTGAAAGACAACAATCATTGATGAGCTACACAAAATGGAGAAAAGGGGTGTTATCACCAAACAGAATGAACTGAACGACTGGATAAGTAGCATGGTCACAGTGGTGAGGATTTAGGCAGATCAAACTTCATGATGAAAGTTCCAAGCTCTGCACACTGAACATACCCATTGAAAGATACAGATTCCTTTGACTTTCTTTTCGAGTGTCCTCAGCTTCAGAGGTATTCCAAAGGTCGATTGCAGACTATTAAAGGCCTGGAAGGTGTAGTCAACGTTACGAACGATATCTTAGTCTGGGGTGAAACGGTCAAGGAAACATGACGGCAGACTCATCCAAGTGCTGAAAAGGGAAAGACAGTGGAACCTGAGACTCAACAAAAACAAGTGCAAGATCAGATCATCACAAATGTGGTACATTGGCCATATGCTCTCTGCAGAAGGTCTCAATCCAGATCGAGATAAAGTGAGAGCTGCAACACACATGCCTACACCAGAAAACAAACAGGCACTCATGAGATTAATGGGCATGATTCAGTACCTTTCCAAGTTTATTCCCAACCTGTCTGAAGTCGGTGCACCTCTCAGAAAACAGCTCGAGCATGACACTACGTGGCAAGTCGAGCACAAAGCTATGAAAAACTGAAATCTCTGGTACTGGTAACACCATGGTACTGGTACACCATCTGTAGATGCGAGCTCAGAAGGCTTCGGAGCAGCAGTTCTGCAGGAGGGAAAGCCAGTGGCTAAATTACATTCCGAAAGGCAACAGCAAATGATCCAGAGATGCAGCTACTACACACAAGGACCATGGAAGGATGGCCCAATGAGAAAAATCCAAACATACTGGACATTCAAAGAAGAAAAGCAAAATGCAGATTTAAGACAAGCTGCAGAGAAGACAACTCAAGCAAAACAGCTATTATGACAGACAGACAAAGAGCCCACCAAGCATATACATGTGGGACAAGGTGAGAATTCAGAGAGGGCAACCTGCTATCATGATCAGCCACGATTCTTCACAGTCCAGACGCCAGATGGAAGAACCTATAGAAGAAACAGAAAACAGAACACACATTCACAGAACACAGTTCAAGTTCCTGTTCTTCTCCACATGTGGTTATGAACATAAACAGAAACAATGTCCTGCTTATGGACAAGTGTGCAAATCCTGTAACAGCAAAATCACTTCACCAAAAATGTGTAACAAAACAAATCAGAACAGAATGAGGAAAAAAATCATGCAGTTGAACAAAAAGGCAGAGCAGGAAGATTTCTTCATTGGAACAGTTGAAATAAGAAAAAAAAAAAAAAAACAGGAGTATTAGATAAACATCAACACTGTCACAACCAAAGTCAATAGAATAACTGGACTGAAAATAAAATAAGAACATTGTTTTCAAGTTGGACACTGGTGCTGAATGCAAGGTCATCTCAGGAAATGTCTACAAGTCACTTAGATTTGAAACAAAACTCCAGAATTCAGCTTGAAAACCGCTCACATATTCTAGACACTGCATGTCACCGTTGGGAAAGCTAACGCTCACCTGTGAACACAAAAGCCACAAATGCAAGATTGAATTTCACATTGTTGACAGTGATGTACCAGCAATACCAGGACGTGAGACATGGAAGAACCTATAGGAGAAACAGAAAACACCTCCTCAGGGTGGCTGAATAAGTTTCCATCAGCATCACCCAATGTTGTTGCAGATTCCGGTGTAGAGCAGCAGGTGAGTGAATCTGGTCCACCTGCAGAAACTGGTACTGCAAAACAATCTGACTTACCTGAGACACATCAGAGAGAGGCATTCTTCACAAGGTCAGGAAGACAAGTGAAAACACCAGCAAGATACAAGGACTGAATCTGGAACACACATACAGTACACATTTACAATATTCACACACACATTCAGACGACACGGTTCAAGCTCCTGTCCATCTGCTGACTGAACTTAAAGTTACTGTCATTTACTGCATCTTAGATTTGTTCAGGTTATTCTGCAATGTCAAGCTATTCTCATAAATATGGTGTCAAATGTACAGTTCATGTAGTTCAGTTCAGAGACCTCATCTCATTTCCCTTGAGTTTTAAAGCATTATGGTCCGACAGTGTTTGTATGAACGTTGTTGAGAGTCCTGCACAGCCCAAATCAAAACAACTGCCTAAAAGTTCTGAGAGCAGCAGGTCTAAACTTAAACCTGGACTAAATAAAGAGAGAAGTTTTAGATTTTACTTGGAGTAGAAACAAATAAACATCCAGAACACATCAGTAATGCAGAACAGCTCTTCATTCAGGCTCTTTTTCTGAACATGATATTAATAATATAAACTTTACAGCTGTTTGGAAAAGATGAAGCATTAAGGAGGAGTCTAAAGTAAGTGTAGAAATGAAGACGCTGCTCAGCACTGATGTAAGTATTAATGATAAACTGAGTCGTGTGCTTCTCTGTGGACAAGTTGTGATGAAAAAGAGGATCTCAGCCCATTCTCTTCCTATAATGAAAAACACACACACACACACACACACACACACAAGTTAAACACTTCATACACTTCCATGTCCAACTATAAGGGTTTATTTAGGGTGTATTCTACACTGCTCACTAACAGGTTTCTATAAAAAAAACAATGGGGCAGAAATGAAAATATTGCAGCACTGATATTAAAAAGTGTTTGAGCAGCATGAGTGTAGAGCTTTTGCACTGACTGCATTTTAAACTGAAGGTCACACTGATGGTCAATAAGAGGAAATATCTCACATACTTTAAAAATGAATCTTCTAGTCTAGATACAGGAGAGGAAACCTCGGTCTCCTGGTTTAAAGACTGTATGTTAAGGAGTTTAGTCAGTTGTGGATAAATGCTGCGTCAGCATGTTTAGAAACTTCAAACAGCATGTTAGCGTGAGGGTTGTTGTGAAAAAGGTTCCTTGGATCTTAGACTCTGATCGCTGTGGCCTCCCAGGGATCAAACTCCCTCTCTCTCAATAACAGGAGCAGCGATTAGACGGTGTTGTGTTGCTGTGTATTTTCTAATTAAACTGACGATTAGAATCAGTGTAGGTACCGAACCCAAGCACAGATTTTACCTTTGAAGATATTCTATTCTAAAATAATGAAACCTCCTGGGATGGTGAAGCTGATCAACAACACATTTATTTCTTATAAAGACATTTGTGTCACGTAGAAGACATGAACCTCCTTAGGGCCTTTCACCTCTTAAACTCCCAGACTTTGACATCCTAAGGATTATTATTCAGCAATGACATGGAATACAGCACACACTGGCCAAATCCTTCTAAAGGTAGAGGAGTGAGGAATGAGTTCCTGTGGAGTTTTAGAGGTTAAAAGGGTTCATGATGTTCACCACAGTTTAAACAAACACTGAAAGTTACCTGGAATCGTGCTGGACATCTTCTCTAACTGGCTACAAGAGGTATAGTCTTCCTTTTCTTCAGGATCTGCTTGAGAGACAACATGACAGATTATCTAGAACATGTCAAGTGATTTGGATAACGTCAAATACCTCAGAGCTGAATACTAGTTGATAATAATAATAAATTGAAGGGGAGTTGAAGCCTCGGTCTCCTGGTTTCCTGCATCACTGTGGGAGCAAAGGTTCCAGCTCAACCATGACTCACGAAGCAGGACTTTCCTATCAGAATTAAACCCAGCCAGTAGGTCAACACTTAGAGCCATGCTTGAGGGCTACAAGGGGTTTACCCTTGTCGACTTCTTTATTCATTTATTCACTCACCACTCAACTCACATACCTTAATCTTGGGAACTTTAGCCTCCTGGTTCTTTGCTTCATGGTGGACTGTGTGAGAACAGCTTCTGCCTCCACCACTGGACCACAGAGCACAACCTCACAAGCCTGCTGGGAACACGAAGAAGCAGAAACTTCTGCAGAGGAAGCAGAATGATGAGCATCCTGCTGGGAAAAAGTTCAAATTCAGTAGGCATAGCTCCATTCAACCTCACAAGTTAGTCAGAAATTTCATTTTTCTAATGACAAATGACAGGTATTGGGTCCTATGCACAAAAACACAAGCACACATTTCACAACACCTAAACACAATAAATGCATGTAGTCTAATGCAAAACTACTGACAAAGTCTTCCAGCTGTAATAAGTGGGCTTTTGTCATTTTTTTTTTATTCTGCTACTCAGAAGGAGGACTACGTTCAAATACTGGAAAGAAATCAGTACTTTTTCATTACGCTTCAGAGCTAAAATGTGACCCTGGAAGTTTTCAATTCTCACTTAAATAAGAACTAATGAAATATGGGAGGTAAAGTTGAGTTAAACAGAGCTAATGCAGCTCAGCATCAGCTATTAACTCTAACTAATATTCCTACTGGAGGAAACAACAAGACCAGCTAAAACAGCTAACGGCAGAAAGCCTGTGTTGTCGGATGAAACAGTATAGAAAAGTTAGTCCGTTTTTATCAGGAGCTTTTCCAACAACGTGGAAAATAAGAGCCTCTTTTAGAAAGGTTAGAGCTCCCGAAGTTTCTAAGTTAACGCCGAACATCAGCAGCGCTAGCAAGTTAGCTCCTCCAGTCGTACAGCTGAAGTACAAACACACACGAAAGCAGAAAACCAAGCTTTCAAACATTCACTGTACGTTTATGGTCACATATAAGGTAAAAGATCAGCTTAAAAGCAGCTAGTTCACATGAACTCACCTGGCTCTATCGGGAACGTCTGTCCTGGGAGCCTCCTTGAAGTAGACTGACAGACTGGAAGGGGCGATACCGGTGACTGCGCCTCGTCCCAACACAACTGGACTACAGCTTCATTTGGGCAAAGCTGGAGCGACGATGAGGATTGCAGATGGAAAATCTTCCATAAACTCCAAACTGCTGAAGCTCCTCATTTAGATAAGGCTTTAAACACTGTACACTCATATGCAATTGTACACACACTGTTTAATTAGCAGATTTGATTCATTTAGAAAGTCCAGAATATGCTGCCATAGTATTTCTATGTTGTTTATTTGATGAACAATCCACATTTAGTACATCATACATATTTATAGTACTAAACTGTAAATCATACAGATTTAAACATTTTATTATATTTTTATTTTATTAAATAGGTTCATTCTCAGCGTCTTTAAAGCTTGCAGATGAAAACACTGAGAGACAGAAAGTGTAAACTTCAGGACTGGAAATCATGATGTAATTTAATTAATTAAAAAATAAATGAAGTGAAATGAAAACTTTAACACTGTAGAAGAAATCTGTCTCTACTGGACAGACACGTCACTTCCGGCTGACAGGTCCAGCGCTGCTCTCCTGCTGCTTGTTTCTCCCAGTCATATCTTTGTATCAGGGATGAGCAGAACGAGGCTTTTTAACCAGTTGAAGCAGAAGTGGTTCATTTGAAGCTCTACTGCGCCACCTGTTGTACAAATACAATACTACACCACCACTGCCTGATTCACTTGTGTTCATAAGCTTTGTCCAAACTGCTCCATACAGCGATGTCGGACTGCGTTTCTTCCTTTAACTGAATGAATTTCATCTGAGTGTGTAATTCCTTTACTCTCCTCCTAAACAAAACAGCATGTTTGACACTATTAGATTAAGGAGAAACAGCACTGTTGAATGTGCATGTAGACTGTACATCTGTTGAACACAGAAATAGAGCTGTAAAATGTTTTTATTCAGGTCATTTCACATCGTCTCCAGTAAAAAACCTTGAATGCTGAGGAATGTCAATAATTTGATGATGAAAGTGAAGCAGATTCACACATGTTCTGTATTTCCGTTTTATTTAAGTACATATTTCAGATGATATGCAGCTCGTCTACAGCGGGACCGGAAACTCACGCGCATTGACCCGCGATTGCGTTCCAGTGACGTAAGGAAGCTTCGTTTCCGGCGATCACGTGATCGTAGGTATTTGGAGGAGACTCTGAGCTGCTGTTTCGATGCGGCCCTGCTTTCAAAGCTCGAGCCGTGATTCCACACAGAGCTTCGACCGGCCATCCTGCTTTATAGTCCGTAATGTGAGCTTTGTCTTCTTCCTCTTAGGCAGTTGTTGTAGTGCTTGTGCTGTCTGTGTTACTGTACAGTCCTCTGTCTCACTAACCGGCCTTTGCGTTTTTCTCTTTAGCCTCGAGAAACATGGCGACCGCGGAGAAACCAGCTTTCCAGCCGCTCTGCAAGGAAGTCGTCCAGCTTGACCCGTGACTCCTCCAACGCGGCGTCTGAGCTCCAGCACTACCGGCGCGACGGACACCGAGAGTCGTCGTCTCCACTCCCGCACCGGAGAGGGACTGGCGGCGTCTGCGTGACCCCGGAAAAGCAGAGGAGCTCCTCGACCACCACGGCCGTTTTTCCCTCTGCTAACCGCTTCAGCTCCTCAGTGTAAAGTATGGAGGAAGGACGACTCTGTGCTACACTCACACTTTAGTACTTTTGGGGGAGCTGCGTGATTCTTAGCTAGGGCTGCCTCTTAGCTACAGAACATGTGAAATCTCCACACTTGAACTGATCTATTTTTGTTCTCTTTCTTAATATGAATAGAACTATAAATGAGGAGGATTTGGGCTGTGCAGGACTCTCAACACCGTTCATACAAACACTGTCGGACCATAATGCTTTAAAACTCAAGGGAAATGAGATGAGGTCTCTGAACTGAACTACATGAACTGTACATTTGACACCATATTTATGAGAATAGCTTGATGTTGCAGAATAACCTAAACAAATCTAAGATGCAGTAAATGACAGTAACTTTAAATTCAGTCAGCAGATGGACAGGAGCTTGAACCGTGTCCTCTGAATGTGTGTGTGAATATTGTAAATGTGTACTGTATGTGTGTTCCAGATTCAGTCCTTGTATCTTGCTGCTGTTTTCACTTGTCTTCCTGACCTTGTGAAGAATGCCTCTCTCTGATGTGTCTCAGGTAAGTCTGATTGTTTTGCAGTACCAGTTTCTGCAGGTGGACCAGATTCACTGACCTGCAGCTCGACACAGGAATCTGCAACAACATTGGGTGATGCTGATGGGAACTCTTTCAGTCGTCCTGAGGAGGTGTTTTCTGTTTCTCCTATAGGTTCTTCCATCACGTTCTAGTATTGCTGGTACATCACTGTTAACAATGTGAAATTCAATCTTGCGTTTTTGATTTGAGTTTTGTTTCAAATCTGATTTGTAGATCTGTGCTGTGATGACATTGTCTTCAAGTTGGGCACTGGTGCTGAATGCAAAGTTCTGGTTTTATTTTCAGGGCAGTTATTCTATTCACTTTTGTTGTGACAGTGTTGATGTTTCTATAATATTCTGATTTTTCTGATTTCAACTGTTACAGTGAAGAAATCTTCCTGCTCTGTGTTTTTGTTCAACTGCATGAATTTTATTTATTTATTTATTTTCTTCCTCATTCTGCTCTGATTTGTTTTGTTTTACACATTTTTGGTAAAGTGATTTTGCTGTTACAGGATTTGCACACTTGTCCATAAGCAGGACAGTGTTTCTGTTCAAAACCACATCTGGAGAAGGACAGGAACTTGAATAGGTTCTTCCATCTGGCGTCTGGACTGTGAAGAATCGTGGCTTTTGTGTTCACAGGTGAGTGGTAGCTTTCCCAGCAGTGACATGCGGTGGCCAGAATATGTGAGTACTTTGCTGAATTCTGCAAATTCTGTTTCTGGTCCCCAAATTCCTCCCGTACGCCTCAGTGCTTTCAGCTGGATCCTGAGCTCTCGTGAAGAACAAATGGTGAACATCGGGTAGGTTCTTTCTTGACTCTCAGTAATCCCTGAACTTGTTTTTCAGCACATTTCTTGTTTCAGTTTGTTTCTCTCTAAACTGTATCATGTTGTAGACCTTCACTGCATCTTCCCCAGCGACGTGCGGAAAGGTGGCGCATTGTACTTTTTCCAGACTCCTCAACAATCCCACTCTCTGTAAGAAACAGGTAACTTTTTGCACCCACAGTCTCCAATTTTCAACGAGATTGCCTTGCAAGCACAGTGCTAAAGGTGGCTGCAGCTGTTCCACTTGCTTGTGTTCTGCTTGGACCATGTTACACTGCTGTGTTCTATTTAACTATGCTGCCATTTCCTGCTTGAACAGTGTCACTTAACCTTGTTCTGTATAATAATTTTGCTCCTCTGTCTTGCTTGTGTTTTGCATATAAATGGTTACACTGCTGTGTTTTATATAAATTGTTTTGCTGCTTTGTTGTGCTTGAGCGGTGTTACAGTGCTGTTCATTTTCATATATAAACCTTAAAACGTTTCTTCATAATTTTTATTTATTTTCCTCACTGAATTGTAACATGTTGTAGACCTTCACTGCATCTTCCCCAGCGATGTGTAGAAAGGTGGCGCATTGTACTCAACAATCCCACTCTCTGTAAGAAACAGGTAAAACTTTTGCACCCACAGTCTCCAATTTTCAACGAGATTGCCTTGCAAGCACAGTGCTGAAGGTGGCTGCAGCTGTGCCACTTGCTTGTGTTCTGCTTGTTTTACATGAAGATGATGCTGCTGTGTTCTGTATAATTTGTTTTGCTGCTTTGTTGTGCTTGAGCAGTGTTACGGTGCTGTTGATATTCATACATAAACCTAAACCTTTTCTTCATTATTTTTGTTTCCTTCATTTCTTCTTTCCCCCCATGTGCTGAGCTGCCCCCTGTTGTCTGCTGGTGCGAGTGCATTTGTTTGGCTGCTCTTTCCTAACCTGTCTTGCTGTAACCCTTCTAAAAAGTGTGTGTAAATGTGTACTGTATGTGTTCCAGATTCAGTCCTTGTATCGTGCTGGTGTTTTCACTTGTCTTCCTGACCTTGTGAAGAATGCCTCTCTCGGATGTGTCTCAGGTAAGTCTGATTGTTTTGCAGTACCAGTTTCTGCAGGTGGACCAGATTCACTGACCTGCTGCTCGACACAGGAATCTGCAACAACATTGGGTGATGCTGATGGGAACTGTTTCAGTCGTCCTGAGGTGTTTTCTGTTTCTCCTTTAGGTTCTTCCGTCATGTCTCACGTTCTAGTATTGCTGGTACATCAATTTGTAGATCTGTGCTGTGATGACATTGTCTTCAAGTTGGGCACTGGTGCTGAATGCAAAGTTCTGGTTTTATTTTCAGTTATTCTATTCACTTTTGTTGACTGTGTTGATGTTTGTCTAATTCTGTTCCAGTGAAGAAATCTTCCTGCTCTGTTCAACTGCATGATTTTTTTTTTTTTTTTTTTTTTTTTTTTTTTTTTTTTTTTTTTTCTCCCTCATTCTGCTCTGATTGTTTTTTACACATTTTTGGTAAAGTGATTTTGCTGTTACAGGATTTGCACACTTGTCCATAAGCAGGACATTGTTTCTGTTTCTGTTCATACCCACACCTGGAGAAGGACAGGAACTTGAACTGTGTTCTGTTTTCTGTTTCTTCTGTAGGTTCTTTCATCTGGCGTCTGGACTGTGAAGAATCGTGGCTGGTCATGATAGCAGGTTGCCCTCTCTGAATTCTCACCTTGTCCCACATGTATATGCTTGGTGGGCTCTTTGTCTGTCTGTCTGTCTGTCTGTCATAATAGCTGTTCTGCTTGAGCTGTCTTCTCTGCAGCTTGCCTTGAATCTGTATTTTGCTTCTCTTCTTTGAATGTTCAGTATGTTTGGATTTTTCTCATTGGGCCATCCTTCCATGGTCCTTGTGTGTAGTAGCTGCATGTCTGCATCATTTGCTGTTGCCTTTCAGAATGTAATTTAGCCACTGGCTTTCCCTCCTGCAGAACTGCTGCTCCAAGTCCTTCTGCAGAGAGCATATGGCCATGTACCGGATTTGTGGTGATCTTGCACTTGTTTTTGTTGAGTTTCAGGTTCCACTGTCTTTCCCTTTTCAGCACTTGGACGAGTCTGCCGTCATGTTTCCTTGACCGTTTCACCCCAGACTAAGATATCATTCGTAATGTTGACGACACCTTCCAGGCCTTTAATAGTCTGCAATTGACCTTTGGAATACCTGAAGGACCTGAAGCTGAGGGCACCCCAAAAGAAGGTCAAAGAAATCTGTATCTTTCAGTGTTTATGTTCAATGTGCAGAGCTTGGAACTTTCATGACGTTTGATTTGCCAAAATCCTCACCACTGTGACCATGCTGCTTACCCAGTCGTTCGGCTCATGCTGTTTGGTGATTTACACCCCTTCATTTTGTGTGGCTCATCAATGCTTGTTGTCTTTCAGGGCAATCGGGACTTTTCTTGATGGATGAATCACTGGTGAGACCATGGGATCTACTTGAATGTGGTGATGTCCTGGTAGGAATCCAAGAACAGTGAACAGAATGTCATTTTACTTTATGATTCCATGCACTCTTTTAACCACACCTAACATTTCCCATGTCTCACGTCCTAGTATTGCTGGTACATCACCGTCAACAATATGTGAAATTCAATTTAGCATTTTTGGCTTTTGTGTTCACAGGTGAGTGGTAGCTTTCCCAGTGGTGACATGCAGTGGCCAGAATATGTGAGTACTCTGCTGAATTCTGCAGTTTCTGGTCCCCGAATTCCTGCTGGACCCTGAGCTCTCGTGAAGAACAAATGGTGAACATCGGGTAGGTTCTTTCTTGACTCTCAGTAATCCCTGAACTTTTTTCAGCACATTTCTTGTTTCAGTTTCTTTCTCTCTGAATTGTAACATGTTGTAGACCTTAACTGCATCTTTCCCAACGACGTGTGGAAAGGTGGCGCATTGTACTTTTTCAGACTCCTCAACAATCCCACTCTCTGTAAGAAACAGGTAAAACTTTTGCATCTAAAAATCCAATTTTTGGCGAGATTGCCTTGCAAGCACAGTGCTGAAGGTGGCTGCAGCTGTGCCACTTGCTTGTGTTCTGCTTGGACCGTGTTGGGCTGTTTGTGTTTTGCATCAAACTTATTACGCTGCTGTGTCCTGCTTGATAGGTGTTGGGCTGCTGTGTCCTGCTTGTGTTTTGCTTGACTGTTCTGCTAGAACAGTGTCCCTTAACCTTGTTCTGTATATTAACTGTGCTGCTGTGTTCTGCTTGATTGGTATTTTGCTGCTTTGTCCTGCTTGTATTTTTCATCAAAATTGTTACTCTGCTGTCTTCTGCTTGAACGATATTTTGCTGGTGTGCCATTTGTTTGTGTTCTGCTTGAACGGTGTTTGGCTGCTGTGTCCTGCTTGTGTTTTGCATATAAATGGTTACACTGCTGTGTTCTGTATAATTTTTATTGCTTTGTTGTGCTTGAGCGGTGTTAGTGCTGTTCATATTCATATATAAACCTAAACCTTTTCTTCATAATTTGTATTTATTTATTTATTTATTTTCCTCACTGAATTGTAACATGATGTAGACCTTCACTGCATCTTCCCCAGCGATGTGCAGAAAGGTGGCGCATTGGACTCCTCAACAATCCCACTCTCGGTAAGAAACCGGTAAAACATTTGCACCGACAGTCTCCAATTTTCGACGAGATTGCCTTGCAAGCACAGTGCTAAAGGTGGCTGCAGCTGTGCCACTTGCTTGTGTTCTGCTTGAACCATGTTGGGCTGCTGTGTCCTGCTTGTTTTACATGAAAATGATTCTGCTGTGTCCTGCTTGTGTTTTGCATATAAATGGTTACACTGCTGTGTTCTGTATAATTTTTGTTGCTTTGTTGTGCTTGAGCGGTGTTACGGTGCTGTTCATATTCATACATAAACCTAAACCTTTTCTTCATTATTTTTATTTCCTTCATTTCTTCTTTTCCCCATGTGCTGAGCTGCCCCCTGCTGTTTGCTGGTGCGAGTGCGTTTGTGTTTGGCTGCTCTTTCCTAACCTGTCCTGCTGTAACCCTTCTTCCCCCCCCCCCCCCCCCCCCACACACACACACACACACACACACACACACACACACACACACACACACACACACACACGCACACGATTTCCTGAGATGACCTTGCATTCAGCACCAGTGTCCAACCTGAAAACAATGTTTATTTCAAAATCTTCAGTCCAGTTATTCTTTTCACTTTTGTTGTGACCGTGTTGATGTTTATCTAATATTCTGCTTTTCTGATTTCAACTGTTCCAATGAAGAAATCTTCCTGCTCTGTCCTTTGTTCAACTGCATGATTTTTTTTTTTTTTTTTTTTTTTTTTTTTTCTGCTCTGATTGTTTTGTTTTACACATTTTTGGTCATTTTGCTGTTACAGGATTTACACACTTGTCCATAAGCAGGACATTGTTTCTGTTTCTGTTCATAACCACATCTGGAGAAGGACAGGAACTTGAACTGTGTCCTGTGAATGTGTGTTCGGTTTTCTGTTTCTTCTATAGGTTCTTCCATCTGGCGTCTGGACTGTGAAGAATCGTGGCTGATCATGATAGCAGGTTGCCCTCTCTGAATTCTCCCACATGTATATGCTTGGGGGGCTGTCTGTCTGTCATAATAGCTGTTCTGCTTGAGTTGTCTTCTCTGCAGCTTGTCTTGAATCTATATTTTGCTTTTCTTTGAATGTCCAGTATGTTTGGGCCATCCTTCCATGGTCCTTGTGTGTAGTAGCTGCATCTCTGGATCATTTGCTGTTGCCTTTCGGAATGTAATTTAGCCACTGGCTTTCTCTCCTGCAGAACTGTTGCTCCGAAGCTTTCTGAGCTCGTGTCTACAGATGGTGTACCAGGTATTTTTACATCATAGAGTTTTAGTGTGGGAGCATTTATCAGCAGAGATTTCAGTTTTATTTTTTATAGGCTTGTGCTCGACTTGCCACGGTGTGCCACGGTGTGTCATGCTCGAGCAGTTTTCTGACTGTGATGGGCTGCTGTGTCCTTTTTAATTAGGCTGCTGTGTCCTGCTTGTGTTTTGCATCTAAATGATGCTGCTGTGTCCTGCTTGAACAATATTTCGCTGCGGTGTCCTGCTTTTGTTTTTGCATCAAAATTGTTATGCTGCAGTGTCCTGCTTTAACCATGTTGCACTGCTGTGTTCTGTTTAATTATGCTGCTATTTCCTGCTTGAACAGTGTCACTTAACCTTGTTCTAAAATAATAATTTTGCTGCTGTGTTCTGCTTGAACGGTGTTGGGCTGCTGTGTCTTGCTTGTGTTTTGCATATAAATGGTTACACTGCTGTGTTCTGTATAAATTGTTTTGCTGCTTTGTTGTGCTTGAGCGGTGTTACAGTGCTGTTCATATTCATATATAAACCTTAAAATGTTTCTTCATAATTTTTATTTATTTTCATCACTGAATTATAACATGTTCTAGACCTTCACTGCATCTTCCCCAGCGACGTGCGGAAAGGTGGCGCATTGGACTTTTTCAGACTCCTCAACAATCCCACTCTCAGTAAGAAACAGGTAAAACTTTTGCACCCACAGTCTCCAATTTTCGACGAGATTGCCTTGCAAGCACAGTGCTGAAGGTGGCTGGAGCTGTGCCACTTGCTTGTGTTCTGCTTGAACCATGTTGGGCTGCTGTGTCTTGCTTGTTGTACATGAAAATGATGCTGCTGTGTTTTGCTGCTTTGTTGTGCTTGAGCGGTGTTACCGTGCTGTTCATATTCCTACATAAACCTAAACCTTTTCTTCATTATTTTTGTTTCCATCATTTCTTCTCTTCCCCATGTGCTGAGCTGCCCCCTGCTGTCTGCTGGTGCGAGTGCGTTTGTGTTTGGCTGCTCTTTCCTAACCTGTCCTGCTGTAAACCCCCCCCCCCCCCCCCCCAAATTTCCTGAGATGACCTTGCATTCAGCACCAGTGTCCAACTTGAAAACAATGTTCTTGTTGTTTATTTCAAGATTTTCAGTCCAGTTATTCTTTTCACTTTTGTTGTGACAGTGTTGATGTTTGTCTAATATTCTGTTTTTCTGATTTCAACTGTTTCAATGAAGAAATCTTCCTGCTCTGTCTTTTGTTCAACTGCTCTGATTGTTTTGTTTTACACATTTTTGCTAAAGTGATTTTTCTGTTACAGTATTTACACACTTGGCCAAAGGCAGGACATTATTTCTGTTTCTGTTCATAATCACATCTGGAGCAGCTTGTTTATTTTTAGCTAGTTTGGATTTACTTTTTTGTTCAAACCCAACTGTTTGTTTTTGTTTTTTTTTGTCGTTCTGTTTTGTATTTCATTGAGCACTTTTTTTCACTTCACTTGATGTCCCTTCATTTGCACAGCAGATATTCATGGCCTTTGTCTATGTCTGATCTGTTTCTCTCAGCAACTTTGCCCACAAGGTCTTGCAAACACTCCTGTCTCTGATTAACAAGTCATGCAACTCACTGAATTAATGGTCTTTTGCCTTTTTCAGGTCTGTGGAAGAAGCCTCTCTGTATGCTTTTCTCGGATGTGACTCAGGTAAGTCAGATTGTTTTGCAATACCGGCTTCTACAGGTGGACCGGATTCAATGACCTGCCGCTCAAAACAGGAATAGGCAACAACACTGTGTGATGGTGATGGACAGGAGCTTGAACCGTGTCCTCTGAATGTGTGTGTGAATATTGTAAATGTGTACTCTGTGTGTTCCAGATTCAGTCCTTGTATCGTGCTGGTGTTTTCACTTGTCTTCCTGACCTCCTGATGTGTCTCAGGTAAGTCAGATTGTTTTGCAGTACCAGTTTCTGCAGGTGGACCGGATTCACTGACCTGCAGCTCAACACAGGAATCTGCAACAACATTGGGTGATTCTGATGGGAACTCTTTCAGTCGTCCTGAGGAGGTGTTTTCTGTTTCTCCTATAGGTTCTTCCATCATGTATCACGTTCTAGTATTGCTGGAACATCACTGTCAACAATGTGAAATTCAATCTTACATTTTGTGGCTTTTGTGTTCACAGGTGAGCGTTAGCTTTCCCAACGGTGACATGCAGTGGCTAGCATATGTGAGAGATTTGAAACAAAACCCCAGAATTCAGCTTGAAAACCAGAGTGACTTGTAGACATTTCCTGAGATGACCTTGCATTCAGCACCAGTGTCCAACTTGAAAACAATGTTCTTGTTGTTTATTTCAAGATTTTCAGTCCAGTTATTCTTTTCACTTTTGTTGTGACAGTGTTGATGTTTGTCTAATATTCTGTTTTTCTGATTTCAACTGTTCCAATGAAGAAATCTTCCTGCTCTGTCTTTTGTTCAACTGCATGATTTTTGTTTTTCCTCATTCTGCTCTGATTGTTTTGTTTTACACATTTTTGGTAAAGTGATTTTCTGTTGCAGGATTTACACACTTGGCCAAAGGCAGGACCGTGTTTCTGTTTCTGTTCATAACCACATCTGGAGCAGCTTGCTTCTGTTGCTTGTTTTTTTTTTTTTTTTTTTTTTTTACTTCACTTGATGTCCCTTCATTTGCACAGCAGATATTCATGGTCTTTGTCAATGTCTGATCTGTTTATCTCAGCAACTTTGCCCACAAGGTCTTGCCTAATACCACAAACACTCCTGTCTCTGATTAACAAGTCATGCAGCTCACTGAATTCATGGTGTTTCGCCTTTTTTCAGGTCTGTGGAAGAAGCCTCCCCGTATGCTTCTCTTGCATGTGTCTCAGGTAAGTCTGATTGTTTTGCAATACCAGTTTCTGCAGGTGGACCAGATTCACTGACCTGCGGCTCGACACAGGAATCTGCAACAACATTGGGTGATGCAGATGGACAGGAGCTTGAACCGTGTCCTCTGAATGTGTGTGTGAATATTGTAAATGTGTACTGTATGTGTGTTCTGACTGAAAATAAAACAAGAACTTTGCATTTAGCACCAGTGCCCAACTTGAAGACACTTTTGTTGTGACAGTGTTGATGTTTGTGTAATATTCTGTTTCTGGTTTCAACTGTTCTTCAATCTTCCTGCTCTGTCTTTTTGTTCAACTGCATGATTGTTTTTATTTTTTCCTCATTCTGCTCTGATTGTTTTGTTAGACACATTTTTGCTGTTACAGGATTTGCACACTTGTCCATAAGTAGGACATTGTTTCTGTTCATAACCACATCTGGAGAAGGACAGGAACTTGAACTGTGTTCTGTGAATGTGTGTTCGGTTTTCTGTTTCTTCTATAGGTTCTTCCATCTGGACTGTGAAGAATTGTGGCTGATCATGATAGCAGGTTGCCCTCTCTGAATTCTCACCTTGTCCCACATGTATATGCCTGGGGGGCTGTCTGTCTGTCATAATAGCTGTTCTGCTTGAGTTGTCTTCTCTGCAGCTTGTCTTGAATCTGTATTTTGCTTTTCTTCTTTGAATGTCCAGTATGTTTGGATTTTTCTCATTGGGCCATCCTTCCATGGTCCTTGTCCTTGTGTGATCTTTGCTGTTGCCTTTCAGAATGCAATTTAGCCACTGGCTTTCTCTCCTGCAGAACTGCTGCTCCGAAGCCTTCTGAGCTTGAATCTACAGATGGTGTACCAGGTATTTTTTTTTTATTATTTTTTTTTTTTTTTTTTTTTTTTTTTTTTTTTACATCATAGAGCTTTAGTGTGGGAGCATTTTTCAGCAGAGACTTCAGATTGTTATAGCTTTGTGTTTGACTTTCTGCCCAGTGCCACGGAGTGTCATGCTCGAGCAGTTTTCTGAGAGGTGCGCCGACTTCAGACAGGTTGGGTATAAACTTGGAAAGGTACTGAATCATGCCCATTAATCTCATGAGTCCCTGCTTGTTTTCTGGTGTAGGCATGTGTGTTACAGCTCTCACTTTATCTAGATCCAGATTGAGACCTTCTGCAGAGAACATATGGCCATGTACCGGATTTGTGATGATCTGATCTTGCACTTGGTTTTTGTTGAGTTTCAGGTTCCACTAACTTTCCCTTTTCAGCGCTTGGATGAGTCTGCCGTCATGTTTCCTTGACCGTTTCACCCCCCGACTAAGATATCGTTTGTAACGTTATGTGGGAGTATGTGAGTACTTTTGAATTCTGCAGTTTCTGGTCCCCAAATTCCTCCCGTACCCTTTCAGCTGGACCCTGAGCTCTCGTGAAGAACAAATGGCGAACATCGGGTAGGTTCTTTCTTGACTCGCAGTAATCCCTGAACTTGTTTTTCAGCACATTCCTTGTTTGTTTCTTTCTCTCTGAATTGTAACATGTTGTAGACCTTCACTGCATTTTCCCCAGCAACGTGTGGAAAGGTGGCGCATTGAACTCCTCTACAATCCCACTCTGTTAGAAACAGGTCAAACTTTTGCACCTAAAAATCCAATTTTTGATGAGATTGCCTTGCAAGCACAGTGCTGAAGGTGGCTGCAGCTGTGCCACTTGCTTTTGTTCTGCTTGAACCGTGTTGGGCTGCTGTGTCCTGCTTGTGTTTTGCATCAAACTTATTACGCTGCTGTGTTCTGCTTGAACAGCGTCACTTGTTCTGTATAATAATTTCGCTGCTGTCCTGCTTGTGTTTTTCATCAACATTATGCTGCTGTGTCCTGCTTGAACGATATTTCGCTAATGTGTCCTGCTTGAACCATGTTTGGCTGCTGTGTCCTGCTTGTTTTGCATGAAAATGATGCTGCTGTGTTCTGTATAATTTGTTTTGATGCTTTATTGTGCTTGAGCGGTGTTACGGTGCTGTTCATATTCATATATAAACCTAAACCTTTTCTTCATTATTTTTATTGCTTCCTTCATTTCTTCTTTTCCCAATGTGCTGAGCTGCCCCCTGCTGTCTGCTGGTGTGAGTGCATTTGTGTTTAGCTGCTTTTTCCTACCCTGTCCTGCTGTAACATCTCCATAAGAAATGTAACGTGTAACGTCTCTGTAAGAAACAGAGAACTTTTGCACCCACAGTCTCCAATTTTTTACAAGATTGCCTTGCAAGCACAGTGCTAAAGGTGGCTGCAGCTGTGC
Organism: Salminus brasiliensis; assembly: GCF_030463535.1. Taxonomy (NCBI): domain Eukaryota; kingdom Metazoa; phylum Chordata; class Actinopteri; order Characiformes; family Bryconidae; genus Salminus; species Salminus brasiliensis. Next base: position 13,228,110 of record NC_132892.1, read on the forward strand.
CACTTGTGTTCTGCTTGAACCGTGTTGGGCTGCTGTGTCCTGCTTGTGTTCTGCATCAAAATTGTTAGGCTGCTGTGTTCTGCTTGAACAACATTTCACTACTGTGTTCTGCTTTTACCATGTTGGGCTGATGTGTCCTGCAGCAAAATTGTTACTCTGCTGTCTTCTGCTTGAACGCTATTTCGCTGCTGTGCCACTTTTTTGTGTCCTGTTTGAACAGTGTTGGGCTGCTGTGTCCTGCTTGTGTTTTGCATGACCGTTCTGCTTGAATAGTGTCACTTAACCTTGTTCTGTATATTAACTGTGCTGCTGTGTTCTGCTTGATTGGTATTTCGCTGCTGTGTCCTGCTTGTTTTTCATCAAAATTGTTACACTGCTGTGTCCTGCTTTTACCATGTTGGGCTGCTGTGTCCTGCATCAAAATTGTTACTCTGCTGTCTTCTGCTTGAATGATATTTCGCTGCTGTGCCACTTGCTTGTGTTCTGCTTGAACAGTGTTTGGCTGCTGTGTTCTGCTTGTGTTTTGCATGAAAATGATGCTGCTGTGTTCTGTATAAGTTTTCTTTTTTTTTTGCTGCTTTGTTGCGCTTGAGCGGTGTTACGGTGATGTTCATATTCATATATAAACCTAAACCTTTTCTTTATTATTATTTTTTTCCTTATTTTCTTCTCTTCCCCCATGTCCTGAGCTGCCCCCTGCTGTAACCCTTCTAAAAAGTTTTTGCTGTGATTTCTCCCCTCCTCTCCTAACCCTGTTTTTTCTCTCGTTTCCATGTGCTGAGATGCCCAGTTTCAAGTGTTCCATCGGCAGACCTGGCTCTCACCACCACTCTCCTGCCCGCTGTCCGGTTCTGAGGCCTCGAATGGAGTCCACCTCACTGCATGGCTGTATTGTGACAGTGTACCTGCATGGACTTTAACATTTCACTCATGTTTTCATCTTTTTATGGCTTGATGGCACATTGGTACATTTCCTTGACACTGTTTCCACTGGCTTGCTCAAAAGAGGCTTGGACCCGGATCTCTGTAAAGCTGCTGTGTGACCACATTTGTTGTGAAAGCGCTGTATAAATAAAATTCATTTGAACTGAATACTGTATTCTGTGTGAGTTATGCTCCTTTATGCTGGTTGTGTAGTGTTATGCTACCGTATTCTGGTTGAAAGAGTAATGGTACGTTTGTTAAATGTAGAGCCATGTTGTCGTTTTGATGAGGGGCTTTCTGCTTCTGCTGCGCGTTTGTGAATCTGCAGCGCGGTGGGTCTTCTCGCCCACCGTACTTTATATTAGGGCTGGACAGAACGAGGCTTTTTAACCCAGCTGAAGACAAAGTGGTTGGAGGCTCGACAGCTCTACTGCACCTGCTGTTCTAATAAAACACTACACATCGCCTGATTCTGATTTTTCCCTCCAAATAAAAGTCAGCTTGTAAAATCCTAAAGTCCAGCAGAAAGAATTCACTATGGAAAATGATTCTAGCAGTATTATGAGGAAAATGTCAGGTTAAACTGGTTAGAGAGGCTTTTTACTATCAGCCTTAGTGTTTTCTTATAACTACTGTTGATTCGCTCATTTTACTGAAACTCTGAGCAGGAAAAAGCTGAGTTTCTGATAATATGCTGATGGTGTCTATTTTCAGACTAGTGTGTCTGATAAACACAGTTTTACTGTCACTTTTAATATAATCTTAATCAGGACACATGAATATAGAAGAAAAGTGGCTTTATGAAGGAAAATACAGAATCAGTGGATTTCTGACATTTTGTCCAAAATCTCTACAGTCAAACTAGTGTTGTATGAAAATGACAGCTGACAAAAAAAAATATTTTAAGATTTTAAAACATAGGCTTTTGAATCACTGTTATCAGAGTATTTTAAATATCTTTTGTAAAAATATACAATGCATTCAGAAAGTATTTCACTTGTTTTCAAATTTTATGTTGAGATCATGTGCTAAAATAAAATAAAATAAAAATCCCATCATTCTGCATCAATACTTCATAATGAGAAAGAGAAAACAGAATTTTTAACATTTATTAAAATTAAAAACTTTTACATGGAAATTCAGACCCTTTGCTATGACACCTAAAATTTAGCTCTGGGGGTCTCCCATGTGTCTTGATCATTTTTGAGATGTTTCTGCACCTTGATTGGAGTCCAGCTCTGGTAGGTTTATTGGACGTGTTTAAAGACACACATCTGTCTACATAAGGTCTCACAGCTGACATGAGGAGGAAGGAAGTGCCTGTAGAGATGAGAGACAGGACTGTGTGGAGGCACAGATCTGGAGAAGGCTACAAAACAAATCTGCTGTCAAAAATCTCTGTAGAGATCTGAAAATGGCTGTCTACCGACGTCCCCATTCAACATTACGGAGAGGATCTGCAGAGAAGAAAGGCAGAAAATCCCCATATCCAGGTGAGCAAACCTTGTGGCATCTTTCCCAAGAAGACTGGAGGCTGTAATCACTGCCAAAGCTGCTTCAACTAAGTACCAAGTAAAGGGTCTGAATACTTATGTCAAAATTGTAGTTTTTCCTTTTCAATAAATTAACAAAAAAATCTAAAACTCTGTTTTGTCATTACGGGATAAACATAGTGCCAGTGTCTGAAAGCTAAATATTTTCCTTCATAAGGCCACTTTTATTAAAGATTTATGTGTCCTGTGTCAGATTTCTCCTTTATATCTGTTATTATTTACAGTTATTAATTTAAGTTACTTTAATAAGCTTTTAAATGGTTGTAAACGCTCTGTTTTCTTAAACTAGTTCATCATTTTTAATTTAGAGAGTCAGAAAGTCTTTTTATTCAGGTTTAGGAGGGACTTTTATTTTGACAGAAGTTTGTTCGCTACTCCTCCACCACCACAGCCAGTTTTCTCTTCTGCTGACTGGTTGGAGGTCCTCGGCTCTTCACCTGCTCCGGCAGCGAGGACAGCTCCTCAGGGCGGTGTTCTCACTGCTGGAGGTTCTTCTGTAAAACACTGAAAAGTATCGGAGCCCAAATCCTCAGTGTCTCCTCCTGTGTTCAGTGTGTGTGTGAACAGGATGGTCAGCTGGGTTCTGTGTGGAGACATTTTTGATCTAGATAATAATGCAGCCTGGTTCCAGCTTCCTCCAGACTGTTTGAGAGCACACAGTGACTTATTCAGTTTACAGACAACCTTTTCACCTGGATTTGACCCCCCTTCAGATCCCTCTGGTTGCTCCATACAGATCTCAGTATTAATCAGAGCGGTCAAGTAGGCTGTTGTAACGTCCATCTGGTGGAGCTGAAGGTCGGACTGTGTGGTCATCTGCATCAGAGTGTGTAACGTCTGCAGTTGGAGAAAATGTCTGCTTGTGATCCACTTCCATTGCATGACTGTGTGCATGACAAGCTCTGTGGTACATTACAGACCCTGTAATGATGGTCAGTATTGGTCAGTGTCTGGTCTTCAGTATCTGAACCAGTCAGCTGAGTACTGAGGTGCTCTCCTATCTCTCTTGTCTGCAGTGATTTAGGGTGGGTCAACGTCGCGATATGCAGTTTTACCGTCAGTAAAAACATGTTTGCCTTGTGTGGTTTAGAAAGGATCTGAGTAGGCTAACAAAATGCCCAACCGCACCAAACACTCTCTCTGATGGAGCTCTGAGTGAGCTGCTCGGACTCTCTAGGGTATGAAGGCAAAAGTCATTGTCTGTCCAAGACTGTTGTTTTTGGTGGTGCACTACCAGCATCTCTGAGTGCATGGTTTCATCTGCTCATTGACATGACTCCTCTACAGATGACGTCCAACATGCAGGCTTTGTCTCACAAATAGTGCATAGTGCCTTGTCTAAACTGGTTAATCTGCGTTTGGTTTTGTGACCAAAGCACCTGTTGTTGTCTCCAGCTTACGGAACAGAGAAAACATGAACGCTGCGGTGTGGTGATTGCTTGCCATTCTCTGCGGTTTGCTTGTTAATAGTGTGATTGGGTTGTGCATAGTCAGTTCTATGCACAACCCAAACCTTCATTTCTGAAGCTAAATGCTCAACAGCTCGTGTTTTCATTAATAACCTTCCAGATTTCTCCATCTCCTTCCTATTTCACCCTAAAGATCTAGAGCATGTAACAGATGATCTGTAGGTTGTGCTCCATTCTAGTCTTGACAATGTTGCTCAGGATCAAACAAATTTGGTAGAAAAAGCTAGCAGCGTGGTATAATGACCAGACCTGCACTCTGAAACCGATCACTTGTAGCTGTGAACGTCAACGACAAGCAGAATTAGTCTTGTAGAATGCAAAAAAATCCTAATTAAAGCCAATCATCTTTATCCTCTCTAATATTTACCACTGTTGAATATGCATGTAGACTGTACATCTGTTGAACACAGACTTAAATGTTAGTCAAGGTCATTTTCCATCGTTTCCAGTTAAAAACCCTGGAATATGGAGGAGGTTTGTCAGTTACTTTTTGTTCTGTTTTGTTGGTTTGAAAACAACACTTGACCTTCAAAGCAAAAACGATGTGTCTGTTTTGTTGTCTTTTAAAATGAAACGTGTCCAAATTCTCACACTTGCTATATTTCTATTTAATTTAAGGCCATATTTCAGTTTATATTCCGCTCATTGCGCTCGGGTCTACAGCGGGAGCGGGGAACTGACGCGTATTGAAGCGTGGTTGTGAAATGCTGTTTCCATGCGGTTCTGCTTTGGAAGATCGAGACGTGATTCGACACAGAGCGTTGAGCGACCGTCCCTACTTTATAGTCTTTAATATCAGCTCTGTCTTCTTTATCTGAGCCAGTTGTTGTGATGCTTGTGCTCTCAGCTCTCTGTGTTACTGTACAGTTCTCTGTCTCACTGACCGGTGTTTGTGTTTTTGTCGCAGGAACATGGTGACCGCGGAGGGACGAGCTCACCAGACGCGTTGCAGAGAGGTCATCAAGCTTGACCCGCAGATCCAGCTGCTGTTGTAAAGGCAGTCAAGTCCATGGATGGAGACATCATCAGGGCTTCCAGCTCTTCAGTTTTCATATATTAGAAACCTCACCCAGGTACTTCCATTTCATGTAGTTATTGTTACACATTAGTTTATTAGATTGTGTTTACCCTTGTTTACTTTGTTAACATTCTGGAAATAAAGTAAAATTATTAATGAACAATGATGTTGCACCAACTGTTTCTTTAAAAATACATCAATCAGGGTGACTCATGAGTTGATGAAAGACAAGATGAAAATGATCAATTTTATTAAACAGTTGTATGAATTTCCTGTTTACAGAGAAATAAGGGCTTAAGGGTTAAATACACACAAAAAAGTATCAAAATGGTTATCACATTGTTTAAAATGATGGATAAACATGATTTAGAGTATTAATAAGTGGAAAATTTCATAGAGCTAATTGCTGTACATGGTATATAATAAACAATACTAGAAATGCTAAGATTAGTATACAAACTCCAATCAGTGCAACAATCTTATTTTAAAAATAATGCACAGCAAATACAGCAACAGATTTGGATAAATATAATACAGAAAAATAGATAATAGACTATAAAGTGACTTGAGAGACGTGCAGCTCTTACTCCAGTGTGAATTGTTCTCATTAGTCTGGAACACTGGCACTGTGGAGAATAATTAATGTTATTACAGAAACAATGTGGTTGTTTTGTGGGCTAGTTCTTCAGCACAGTGTGATGTACAGTTGAAACTACAAGTTTACACACACTATATAAAAAAACACATGCATTTTGTTTCACTGTCTGACATGAATTTAGAATAAACTTGACCTGTTTCAGATCAATTAGGATTACCAAAATTATTTCTTTTAAAATGTATTTGCTAAATGCCAGATTAATGAGAGGGGGGGGGTATTTTTAAGGCAAGTTTTATGATTTTCTTCTAAGTCAAAAGTAAATTAAATACATTTCATTAATATTTGGGACCGTTGTCCTTAAACTGTACGATTTGGGTCAGATGTTTTGGATATCCTTCCACAAGCTTCTCACAATAGTTGGCAGGAATTTTGGCCCATTCCTCCTGACAGAACTGGTGTAACTGAGCCATGTTTGTAGGCCGACTTGCTTGCACATGTCTTTTCAGCTTTTTACATAAATTTTCAGTAGGATTGAGGTCAGGGTTTTTTTTTGACGATTGGGTTTTGGATAGAAGAAGCAGAGCACAGGCAGACAGAGAGAGAAAAGAGGGAGGGGGGTAAAACTAAACCAGTGTCTCAGTGTGTCTCATTTCCTGCTGATCCTGACCTCGACGCCGCCCCGCCAAGAAGACCAGCACCAGCGGGAAACCAGAACCAGCCTGAAGCAGCACCCGAACAAGCGGCAGTGAGGCCACTTCCTCCACATGTCCCACCCCCAGCGTCGGGTCCCTACGCCGATGTGCAGCAGGAGCTCGAGGAGCTGGCTGCTGGACAAAGGGAGGCCAGACCACTTACATCGCCAGTAGCCTCCCATACCAGAAACCGTGATCCAGAAAGAGAACCTAACTTCAGCACACCCTTCAAGGGTCCGCCTGACCAAGGGGAAGTCTTCACTGCAGTCCAAGCCCTGAGCGGCTCTTTCCCTATGGTAGAGGTGGCTGGACCAGAGGGTCCCCTCTTAATACATCGATACTGGACTGAAAAGGACATGATGGAAACTGCCTCCAGCCTGTCTGACCCCCAACAAGTAGGAGGACGCAAGTTTGGAGGAGAATTTGAGGACTTTGTCATGCCGCCCGACCTCGAATGAGATAAAACGCATTCTGTTCCGAAAATTGGGCTCCAGCTACTGCAAGGTTGATCGAGGCTGGCCGGATAGAGATGTACGCCTGGCTGATCCCACCTACAACCCTGGAGCTAACGTTCATCCGGACCCCAATGCCCCTTATCGGAACATGATAAGAGACTTGAGAACTTGATTGGACGCAGACGAAAGGGTTATTGGGACCATTAAAAATGACACAACAAACAGGCCTTAATTGGGTTAAGTGCCTCCCCCTGGTTCTCTGGCAAAGCAGAACCAGGCCACAAAAAAGAACTGGTCTCAGTGCCTTTGAGATGGTGTTTGGCAGGCCTCCCAATACGGGATTAGGTCCACCCTCACTCGATAACCAGTTACTTGACCACTCTCTCACAGCGTTTTGCGTCTCTTTGTACGAGGCGCTTCTGTCTGTGTCTAAGCAGGTGAAAGCAGTGCTGCCGAAACCAGCTGACCAGCCCTTCCATGACCACAAGCCAGGTGATTGGGTGCTGATACGGGACCTCTGCAGACAAGGTGGAACCAGCCGAGATGGCCAACAAAGGGACACTGTATATCCTAACTGCTAAACATGATTCTGATGGCTCTGATGAAATTTAATTTAGACACCCAGGGAAGAATGTCTTTTGGCAATATGTGAATTTGGAACTATGAGAATAGAGTCAAAAACGACCTCTAAGTTTCTCACTGTTTTACCAGGTATAGCTAAGTGAGCATCTGTGTTTACCACAGTATTATCATTTATATCTTTATCTATATTAGGACCATGTAGAAGGACCTCTGTTTTATCAGAATTAAGTAAAAGAAAATTGAGTCATCCAGTTTTTAATTTCTTTAATACAGTCTGTTATTCGGCTGAGACACAGGTCCTCGTTAGGTTTAGCTGATATGTAAATTTGGGTATCATCAGCATAACAGTGAAAGATAATACCGTGTTTACGGAATCTTTTACACAGCGGTAAAATATAAAGAGTATTAAACTCATTTAAAGCTATATATTCATCAGGTTTAACCCATGTCTCCAAGAGACATAGTGCATTAAGCCAATGGTCAGTAATAATGTCATTTACAATAACTGATTTAGGTGCTAGCAATCTTATATTTAACACTTCTAATTTAATGCGGTAGTTGCTGTTGCTCTGATGGACGGACAAGTTTGTATTAATTCTAATGAGGTTGTTAAAACAGTTTTTCTGGCTTTTTGGATTCTAAGTTACACAGGGGACAGACACAGTCTCAATATTGAATTGTTTATTTAGCACTGTTATGAAGAAAAGACATGGAAATAGTACATGCTGAAATACAAGCAGAAAAATGGCAGGCTGAATTATTAAAATGGTATAGATCACTTACCTGGCCGGTGTGACTGGGTAGAGCCAGGTATACTGAGCATCTCAGTATACTACAGTTCCCTGTGTCCGTTAACCCCTGGACCTACAACCTTTATCTAAGGTGAAATCATTGTTTTCTAGTTCTGGCTGTGGAAGTGGGTAGAATGCTTACGAAGCGGTAAATGACTAAACAGATATTGAACGCCGGCTTCACAGTACTGTGAACTTTAAACAATGAACTTTTTAAAACTAGTAATAGTACAAAGGTCATTGTACATTCAGTGTTAAAATAATGAACTCCTTGGGACATTAAAGTGTATGATGTTCCTGGGACCATATAATATACTAATAATGTGATCACACAGCTTAACTGCTAATGCTATTATTAAACACACTGTACTACTGTACTTTCTACAAAGCTCATTGTCAAATCACTTCTTCAAATAAATCATGAGTCAGAATTGGTGTATGATGTCCCTATTTTAAGACTGAATGATGTTCCTGGGACTATATAATGTGCTAATACTGTGGTCAGTCTTTTCGAGGGAGCATTGGCTGCAACAGGCTAGGTAGCGGTGGACACGCAGCCCTAGCCTTTAGCCTAGCATGTAGCCCACCTCTCTTGCCCCGTTTCCGCCTTGGGCACTCTGTCCATCCGCTGTGTCGTCTTCCTGAGGCCGGTGCTGCTGTACCTTGCTGGCTGGTTTCGGCAGTGTCCTAGTGCAAAAGAAAATGGAAATCAGAAAGGCTTAAGGTAAGTTCATGATGAACTTTACCAAACTCCAGGAGCGCCTCTCAACTGTAACTAAGCGTTCCGGAGGAGAACTGTACGTGTAAAATAAATATTAAAGTTAAAATCAATAATAAATAGCATCAGTTGCCAGAGGAACACACAAAGACGTCTGCCATGGTGGGAATCATCTTGGAGTTGAAGATGCAGTGCTTTGTGGGAACAGTGGTTTCTATGCAGGTGCTGATGTAGCTGGTTACTCCAGAGGCATAGTCTTCTAAGTCAGCAGTACAGCAGCAGTTCTGAACACATCCCAGTTTGCACTGTCAAAGTAGTCCTGAAGCACCAGGTCAGTTTCTTCATTCCACACAAGCTCACGTGATGATGTTATTGGGGAGGACAGTCCTCAGGTTGCTGTGGTTAAAACTGCAGACGACAATGAACAGCACGTCCGGATGTGCGGTATCTTGTTTGCTGATTGCGTCATGCCGCAGCCCCAGCACCGTCGCTGAGTTCGCACGTGACTGAATGTAAACAGCCAGGATAAACACAGCGCTTCTTTGTGTCTGAATACGACCTGTTGTTTACAAAGACGCAGACGCTGCCGCCCCCTGTTCTTCCCGGGTGTTGCCATGTGGTCTCCGGGGTGGAGGGAGTGCGTTTATGCCCTCCCACAGGCCACAGATTGGAGCTAGGTGCTTGGGAATTTGATCATTATCAGATGTTTGTAAGACCTCCTGCATCCTTGATTTGCAAAACTTCATGGCTCATCCTTCTTGGCAATGTTGAGAGTATGTTTGTTTGTGTAGGAGTGAATGTAAGTGTCAAAGAGGAACAAAGAAGAAGAGACAGAAAGATGATTATATACACTGAGCCTTAAGCTGATATTTAGAGATATATCTGTGAAGATTTTATGAGTATGATCCTGCAGCGAGAAAAGAGTATATACTCTTCCATTTCTTCTCCAAAGCTGTCAGGAAAAATAAAAGGAAAAATATGTCAATTTAAGCACACATTAAAAATAGAATAATCTATAAGCTGTGAAAAGACAAGAAAAAATACATTCACTGGCCTGACGGTGGCGCTGCAGCAAAGCATTAAATGTTTTTATTCAATAACGTCTGACCTGTAAGTCCTACACTCAAAATGATTTATGGCTGATTCCTTGATGCCTTCCTACTTCTGCTAATTAGTCCAAGATTTTCTTTTTACCACTCCTCACATATTTGGTATTAAAATACTTGCAATGGTCTTAATAACTAATAATTATTCAAAAAAGTAAGCCTGGAACTTTTGAACGCTTGAGCCTATTTAAACAAAATCTGTTCAGCACATGATTTTAAGGTGTCATGTCAAGTTTAGTTTCAGATCCAATACGATACATAAACTTATTAATAAATACACAACATCTGTCCAATACTATTAAATAAATAAACTGTATGCCTCAACATGTGGGAGAAATTAAAGGCATCAGCTAACCTCACTAACTTTGTAAAATAAAATATAACAAATTATCACAGATATACATTGTTATTGCTATTTATTTTATTACTAAAATAAGAAATGATTGTGCAGGACTTTGGCAAGGAATTTGCCTTACAATGATGAAGTATTAATAGGAGACCAGATTTTGTAATTTTCAAAAGATACTAGGCTATTCTAATATGTCTTTATATGAGATATGACTATTAACTAAATGTTATGTAGTTATGTAGATATAATAGATTATATAGAACATATAAATTTGTTATTCATGTATTTAGCAGTGTTGGCTCAGGACTTTTATTCTGAAATGTGAAGTCCAGTGAGACCAAAGGGAAGCAAGCATTGCTAATATCGGGACCAATATCCAATCCTAATATCTGATGGGTCCACTAGTCTCATTGGGCCTGTTGTGCTGGTTCTTTAGGTCTCATTGGGCCTGTTGTGGTTGTGGCAAATCTTACAACTTAGGCCTACTTAAAGCCATAGCTGACACCCATATGACTCCAGTGTTGAGACAAATTGCATGTTTTTTTCATGGTAATTCCTACTCCATCCACTATGTGGCAGTATATTGGAAATAGGCCAGGTTACAAGCCAAAAGGAGAGGATCATTCAGTAGCAAAGAGGTTTAGCTGAGTCTCACTTCAGGCCTCATTGTAATGAAGACTGAATGAAGGAACTTTGGTTCAAATACTCATTGTAAGTTTGCAATCCTTTAATTCTTTATATATTCTATCAAGGTTTGTGTATGTTTAATGCATGAGGTTGGGTGCTGTTGTGCTTTTGCAGAAAGCTTCTCTTTTTTCTTGTTGTTTGTTTGTTTCTCTATTTGCACTCCTTACAACTAACTTGCTCTTCATATGGACATTGGGATTAGCCTGTTGTGCTTGTTTTTAGGGTCTCATTGGGCCTGTTTTCATGTTCCTAAGTTCTCATTTGTCATGTGCTTATGGTCTCATCGGGCCTGTTGTGCTGGTGCTTTAGTTCTCATCAGGCCTGTTGTGGTTGTGGCATAAAACAAATCCTACAACTTAGGCCTACTTGAAGCCATAGCATAGTGTTGAGACAAATGGCCTGAGTACAGGCCCAAGACTCATTGTAAGTTTGCAATCCTTTAATTCTTTATATATTCTATCAAGGTTTATGTGTGTTTAATGCATGAGGTTGGGTGCTGTTGTGCTTTTGCAGAAAGCTTCTCTTTTTTTTCTTGTTTGTTTTATGTTTTTCTATTTGCACTCCTTACAACTAACTTGCTCTTCATATGGACATTGGGATAAGCCTGTTGTGCTGGTGCTTTAGGTCTCATTGGGCCTGTTGTGCTGGTGCTTTAGGTCTCATTGGGCCTGTTGTGGTTGTGGCATAAAACAAATCCTACAACTTGGGCCTACTTGAAGCCATACCTGACACCCATTCCCGTCTATTCTAAGGGTAGTAGTTTATTTCAGCTGCGTCTCTGTACACTACAACTGACTTTGGATTTGTATGCTATCTGGATGTTTCACTGGAAGAATATTACATTACAAATTGTGAAAATCAGCATATTTTATGTATATATTTATTATTGTTATATATTGTTTTTTATTTAAAGTGCTAAAAGTGCTTGCCAAACTTGACTGAGCTATCCAAACTCAAGTGGAAATGTGCTTGTATGTACAAACGAACATTTTTTTTGGCTCATTAGTAAGACAGCCCGATTCACCTTGGTGAAGTTTATATTGCTAGCATTTTCTGAGGAGACCCTGAAAGCTGTTTATCATGAAATTCATGTCATACTGCCATGTGTGTCTCTTGTATGATCTTTGTTCTTTGAAATGCAGCTTCTCCTAGTCTTAGAAATATGTGGAAATAGTACCACCAGTGAAAGTGGTGAGATTTGGTATGGGGGGTGAGATTAGGCGCAGCAGTGTTAACTGAGTGTTAACTGTTTACGAGCTCTCATTTTGCTTGTTAATCATTTCTTTGTATTCTTTAATATTAGCTTTGGCTTGTTTCTTAGCCAGTGTCAATCCTTGCGCTATCTACTATGTGTGTTACTTTACATTACTTTGCTTTACTAACCTGTGTTTTTTCTCAAGAAACATGATGGCCGTGGAGAGACACTGTTAGGAAGAAGACAGACGCCAGAATCGAGGGAGCAAGCCGCTCAGCTGACTTTTTGTGCTCCACTGCTGATTGCAGGTTTGACGTCCGGTCCTCTACCACCTAGAAAGGCTTCACCTGTGCTGCCTGGAATCTGTCTTGCTTTACGGTAACATTGAGAAGGTGCTACTCTAGGGATTATTGTCCCTACCCAGTCCCACAGGTAAGTCAGGTAAGTATTGATTTACTCTATTCAAATAACTTGTTCTGCCATTTCTCTACTTGTATTAAAGTAATATTAGTATCTCTTGCTCATATTTCAAACCCTGCAGTATCGAGATGATGTCTGTGTTTGTAATCATAGATGTCAGAAAATGAGTTATAACAATCTGAGGAACAAAAGGAAACATATGTATCAATTCTTATGAGAACCAGTGATATTAAATTTGGGTTGTACAATCTCTGGCAACTAAAGCAGTCCTTGTCAATTATGTTATTACTGATAACCACCTTAGTTCACTATGTCTAATGAGTTTGTAACCCTGAATGAATCCACTGTCCCAGGTTTTAGATGTTACAGTTACCCACACAGGTCTGATTTTGGTGGTGGTGTAGATGCAATTTATGGTACATTTCTGATGAAAAGCTAGATTTTGTCTGTTCCATCTACAACACTGTTTAGCTGTCTTTCTGTCCCTCTTCAATTTTGTCTGTCCATGTGCAACTCTGAGGCTGGCTGGCTGTCCATCTGACTATGAAACAACAATTCTGGCTAGCTCTCTATCCAAGAGAAACTGAGTTGTGTTCTTTTGTTTGTTTGTTTGTTTGTTTGTTTGTTTGTTTTGCATATTCAGTTTCTTGATATATAGACTTTCTTTTTTCTCATCCAGGTTTTCAGGAGCCCATGATCCCATCCCTCTATGAAGGTGGATTTGGCCCAGTCATCTGCAAATGTGTGTGGTTGTCTCCATCTGGAACTGTGGCTGGTGTGATTCAGTGTGATTCAGGTGGGTGATCATTCAGTTTCTATACATGTATTGACTGATATATTTTTTTAATCATACAGTTTCCCAGGATCCCATGACTGACTCCCTCTCTGAAGGTGGAAACGACTAACAAAGGTCATTCCATCTGCATCTCCATTTTCAACTATATATAGCTAAATACAGCTATACAGTGTGTGCAGAATTATTAGACCGGTTGTATTTAAGAGGATTCTTTTGAACAACAACTATGTTCTCAATCAACCCAAAAGACTCATAAATATCAAAGCTTAATATTTTTGGAAGTTGGAGTGTTTTTTTTGTTTTTAGATTTGGGAGATCTTGGGAGGATATCTGTTTGTGCAGGTAACTATTACTGTGCAGAATTATTAGGCAGCTTAATAAAAAAACAAATATATACCCATCTCACTTGTTTTTAACCAGGTAAACCAATATAACAACACACAATTTAGAAATAAACATTTCTGACATTCAAAAACAAAACCAAAAACAAATCAGTGACCAATATAGCCACCTTTCTTTACAATGACACTCAAAAGTCTTCCATCTATAGATTCTGTCAGTTGCTTGATCTGTTTACGATCAACATTGCGTGCAGCAGACACCACAGCCTCCCAGACACTGTTCAGAGAGGTGTACTGTTTTCTCTCCCTGTAGATCTCACATTTTATGAGGGACCACAGGTTCTCTATGGGGTTCAGATCAGGATGACTGAAGCCGTGGATGACTCCTGAGGTGCGTGCGCTACTGAGGACCCGCGACTCGGCCTTCAGAGTGGGTGACGAGGCGGCCCTGAGGAAAGCAAGAGCCAAATTGTCACGAGCCATCCGAGAGGCAAAGCACACACCCCCAGAGAATCCACAGCCACTTCAAGGACACGGGTGACACGCGGCGCATGTGGCAGGGCATCCAGGAAATCACAAACTACAGGACAATGCCACCGTCCTGTGACAGTGATGCCTTCCTCCCCGATGCCCTGAATGACTTTAATGCACGGTTTGAGGCACAGAACAACACGTCTGTGAGAAAGATCACGCCCAAGCCGGACGAGAAGGTGTTGTGCCTGACTGCAGTGGACGTGAGGAAAACTCTGCGCAGAGTCAACCCATGGAAAGCTGCAGGACCAGACAACATCCCCGGCAGAGTGCTCTGAGAGTGTGCAGACCAGTTGACAGATGTTCTCACGGACATCTTCAACGTGTCCTTGCGCAGCTCCACTGTCCCAACGTGCCTCAAGACCACCACCATCGTCCCCGTGCCGAAGAAGACTCTGCAACAGCTTCTTCCCCCAAGCCATCAGACTTCTCAACTCAACTTCTGAACTGATGTCTTTTCTGTTACATGCACATTCTCTCTCTCTCCCCAACCATTTACCCCAGATAAAAGGGGAAGCATTTTTGCACAAAGTATTTGCACTAATAACTTACTACCTCACTGGACTCTATTTATTACACATTGCACAAATTTGCACACTACTGGCAATTATTTATTATTCTCTGTCTGCACTTGTGTTTTGTATGCACTGTCTATGTTGCACCATGGTCCTGGAGGAACGTTGTTTCGTTTCACTGTGTACTCTGTATGTAGTTGAAATGACAATAAAACCCACTTGACTTGACTTGAGGTGAACAAGGGGGCCATGTCATCATTTTTTCTTCTTTTAGACCCTTACTGGCCAGCCATGCTGTGGAGTATTTGGATGCATGTGATGGAGCCATTGTCCTGCATGAAAATCATGTTTTTCTTGAACGACTTCTTTCTGTACCACTGCTTGAAGGTGTCTTCCAGAAACTGACAGTAGGTCTGGGAGTTGAGCTTCACTCCATCCTCAACCCGAAAAGGTCCCACAAGTTCATCTTTGATGATACCAGCCCATGGCCAGATGGATCCAGCCTCGGGCCCATGCATCTGGCCCATCAAGAGTCACTCGCATTTCATCAGTCCATAAAAACTTGAAAATAAATAAATAAATAAAAATCAGTCTTTCAGCCTTCCTTACCTTGGCCATGTCCCTGAGTTTCGCACATCTTGTGCTTTTTGATACTCCAGTAACGTTGCAGCTCTGAAATATGGCAAAACTGGTGGCAAATGGCATCTTGGCAGCTTCACGCTTGATTTCTCAATTCATGGGCAGTTATTTTGCGCCTTTTTTTTTAACACATTTCTTGCGACCCTGTTGGCTATTTGCCATGAAACGCTTGATTGTTCGGTGATCGCGCTTCAAATGTTTGGCAATTTCAAGACTGCTGCATCCCTCTGCAAGACATCTCAATTTTTGACTTTTCAGAGTCTGTCAAATCTCTCTTCTGACCCATTTTGCCAAAGGAAAGGAAGTTGTCTAATAATTAAGCACACCTTATATAGGGTGTTGATGTCATTAGACCACACCCCTTCTCAGAGATGCACATCACCTGATTTACTTGATTGGTAGTTGGCTTTCAAGCCTATAGAGCTTGGAGTAGGACAACATGTATAAAAAGGATGATGTGATCAAAATACTCATTTGCTTAATAATTCTGCACACAGTGTATTCTGTCCATCTTCAACTGTGTGAGGCTGACTGTTTGTAAACAGCTTTGATACAGGTAAGTGATCATTCAGTTTCTATACTGTATTGACTTTTTTCTCTTTTTTGTCGTACAGTTTCCCAGGATCCCATTTCCGACTCCCTCTCTGAAGGTGGACTATCAAGGGTCTAGGGTCTGACTGTTCGTAAACAGCTGTGATACTGGTAAGTGATCATTCAGTTTCTATACACGTATTGACTTTTTTTTCTTTTTTGTCATGCAGTTTCCCAGGATTCTATTACCGACTCCCTCTCTGAAGGTGGACTATCAAGGGTCTAGGGTCTGACCGTTTGTGAACAGCTTTGATACAGGTAAGTGATTATTCAGTTTCTATACATGTATTGACTTTTTTTCTTTTTTATCATACAATTTCCCAGGATCCCGTGACCGACTCCCTTTATGAAGGTGGACAATCAAGGGTCTAGGGTCTGACTGTTGGTAAACAGCTGTGATACTGGAAAGTGATTATTCAGTACATATACAAACTTTTTTTTTTTCTTTTTTGTTGTACAGTTTCGCAGGATCCTGTTACCGACTCCCTCTATGAAGGTGGACAATCAAGGGTCTAGGGTCTGACTGTTGGTAAACAGCTGTGATACAGGTAAGTGATTATTCAGTTTCTATACACGTATTGACTTTTTTTTCTTTTTTTCCATACAGTTCCCCAGGATTCTATTACCGACTTCCTCTCTGAAGGTGGACTATCAAGGGTCTAGGGTCTGACTGTTTGTGAACAGCTTTGATACAGGTAAGTGATTATTCAGTTTCTATACACGTATTGACTTTTTTTCTTTTTTGTCGTACAGTTTCCCAGGATTCCAATACCGACTCCCTCTCTGAAGGTGGACTATCAAGGGTCTAGGGTCTGACTGTTCGTAAACAGCTGTTATACAGGTAAGTGATCATTCAGTTTCTATACACGTATTGACTTTTTTTCTTTTTTGTTGTACAGTTTCGCAGGATCCTGTGACCGACTCCCTCTCTGAAGGTGGAAACGACTAACAAGGATTTTTACATCTGCATCTCCATTCTCTACTATGACTGGCTGGCAGGTATTCTGTCCATCTTGAACTGTGTGAGGCTGACTGTCCGTAAACAGCTGTGGTACTGGTAAGTGATTATTCAGTACATGTATTGACTTTTTTTTTTTTCTTTTTTCTCGTACAGTTTCCCAGGATCCCGTGACCAACTCCCTTTCTGAAGGTGGACTAACCAAGGTCTTTACATTTGCATCTCCATTTACAACTGTGACTGGCTGGCTGGTATTCTGTCCATCTTCAACTGTGTGAGGCTGACTGTCTGTAAACAGCTGTGATACTGGTAAGTGATTATTCAGTTTCTATACACGTATTGACTTTTTTTTTTCTTTTTTGTCATACAGTTTCCCAGGATTCCATTACCGACTCCCTCTATGAAGGTGGACAATCAAGGGTCTAGGGTCTGACTGTTGGTAAACAGCTGTGATACTGGTATGTGATTATTCAGTACATATACTGACTTTTTTTTCTTTTTTGTTGTACAGTTTCGCAGGATCCTGTTACCGACTCCCTCTCTGAAGGTGGACTATCAAGGGTCTAGGGTCTGAGTGTTCGTGAACAGCTGTGATACAGGTAACTGATCATTCAGTACATGTATTGACTTTTTTTTTCTTTTTTGTTGTACAGTTTCGCAGGATCCTGTGACCGACTCCCTCTATGAAGGTGGACAATCAAGGGTCTAGGGTCTGACTGTTGGTAAACAGCTGTGATACTGGTAAGTGATCATTCAGTACATATACTGACTTTTTAGTGATCATTCAGTTTCTATACACGTATTGACTTTTTTTTCAATTTTGTTGTACAGTTTGCCAGGATTCTATTACCGACTCCCTCTCTGAAGGTGGACTATCAAGGGTCTAGGGTCTGACTGTTCGTGAACAGCTGTGATACAGGTAAGTGATCATTCAGTACATGTATTGACTTTTTTTTTTCTTTTTTGTCGTAGAGTTTCGCAGGATCCCATTACCGACTCCCTCTATGAAGGTGGACAATCAAGGGTCTAGGGTCTGACTGTTGGTAAACAGCTGTGATACTGGTAAGTGATTATTCAGTACATATACTAACTTTTTTTTCTTTTTTGTTGTACAGTTTCGCAGGATCCTGTTACCGACTCCCTCTATGAAGGTGGACAATCAAGGGTCTAGGGTCTGACTGTTGGTAAACAGCTGTGATACTGGTAAGTGATTATTCAGTACATATACTGACTTTTTTTTCTTTTTTGTCGTACAGTTTCGCTGGATCCTGTTACCGACTCCCTCTCTGAAGGTGGACTAACCAAGGTCTCTACATCTGCATCTCCATTTACAATTGTGACTGGCTGGCTGGTATTCTGGCCATCTTCAACTGTGTGAGGCTGACTGTTCGTAAACAGCTGTTATATAGGTAAGTGATCATTCAGTTTCTATACATGTATTGACTTTTTTTTTTTTTCTTTTTTGTCGTACAGTTTCCCAGGATCCCGTGACCGACTCCCTCTCTGAAGGTGGAAACGACTAACAAGAGTCTATCCATTTTATTCTCACTTCACAACTCTATATAGGTAAATACAGCTATATTCTGTCCATTCTCAGCTGTGTGAGGCTGAATGTTCGTAAACAGCTATTATACAGGTAAGTGATTGTTCAGTTTCTATACATGTATTAACTTTTTTTTTTCTTTTTTCTCGTGCAGTTTCGCAAGATCCCATTACCGACTCCCTCTCTGAAGGTCGACTATCAAGGGTCTAGGGTCTGACTGTTCGTAAACAGCTGTGATACAGGTAAGTGATCATTCAGTTTCTATACATGTATTGACTTTTTTTTCTTTTTTGTCGTACAGTTTCCTAGGATCCCGTGACCGACTCCCTCTCTGAAGGTGGAAATGACTAACAAGAGTCTATCCATTTGCTTCTCACTTCACAACTCTATATAGGTAAATACAGCTATATTCTGTCCATCTTCAGCTGTGTAAGGCTGAATGTTCGTAAACAGCTGTTATACAGGTAAGTGATTGTTCAGTTTCTATACATGTATTGACTTTTTTTTTTTCTTTTTGTCGTACAGTTTCCCAGGATTCCATTATCAACTCCCTCTATGAAGGTGGACTATCAAGGGTCTAGGGTCTGAGTGTTCGTAAACAGCTGTGATACAGGTAAGTGATTATTCAGTACATATACTGACTTTTTTTTATTTTTTGTTGTACAGTTTCGCAGGATCCCATTACCGACTCCCTCTATGAAGGTGGACAATCAAGGGTCTAGGGTAGGACTGTTGGTAAACAGCTGTGATACTGGTAAGTGATTATTCAGTACATATACTGACTTTTTAGTGATCATTCAGTTTCTATACACGTATTGACTTTTTTTTTATTTTTGTCGTACAGTTTCGCAGGATCCTGTTACCGACTCCCTCTCTGAAGGTGGACTGTCAAGGGTCTAGGGTCTGAGTGTTCGTGAACAGCTGTGATACAGGTAAGTGATCATTCAGTACATGTATTGACTTTTTTTTTTCTTTTTTGTTGTACAGTTTCGCAGGATCCTGTGACCGACTCCCTCTCTGAAGGTGGACAATCAAGGGTCTAGGGTCTGACTGTTGGTAAACAGCTGTGATACTGGTAAGTGATCGTTCAGTACATATACTGACTTTTTAGTGATCATTCAGTTTCTATACACGTATTGACTTTTTTTTTTTATTTTTGTCGTACAGTTTCGCAGGATCCTGTTACCGACTCCCTCTCTGAAGGTGCACTATCAAGGGTCTAGGGTCTGACTGTTCGTGAACAGCTGTGATACAGGTAAGTGATCATGTACATGTATATACATCTATGAAGGTGGACAATCAAGGGTCTAGGGTCTAACTGTTCGTAAACAGCTGTGATACAGGTAAGTGATCATTCAGTTTCTATACACGTATTGACTTTTTTTTTCTTTTTTTCTCGTACAATTTCCCAGGTTCCCGTGACCGACTCCCTCTATGAAGGTGGACAATCAAGGGTCTAGGGTCTGACTGTTGGTAAACAGCTGTGATACTGGTAAGTGATCATTCAGTACATATACTGACTTTTTAGTGATCATTCAGTTTCTATACACGTATTGACTTTTTTTTTCTTTTTTGTCGTACAGTTTCCCAGGATTCTATTACCGACTCCCTCTCTGAAGGTACACTATCAAGGGTCTAGGTTCTGACTGTTCGTGAACAGCTGTGATACAGATAAGTGATCATTCAGTTTCTATACACGTATTGACTTTTTTATTTTCTTTTTTGTCGTACAGTTTCCCAGGATCCTGTGAAGGTGGAAACGACTTTCAAGGATTTCTCCATCTGCATCTCCATTCTCTACTATGACTGGCTGGCAGGTATTCTGTCCATCTTGAACTGTGTGAGTCTGACTGTTCGTAATAGCTTTGATACAGGTAAGAGATCATTCAGTTTCTATACATGTTTTGACTTTTTTTTCTTTTTTGTCGTACAGTTTCCCAGGATTCCATTATCAACTCCCTCTATGAAGGTGGACAATCAAGGGTCTAGGGTCTAACTGTTCGTAAACAGCTGTGATACAGGTAAGTGATCATTCAGTTTCTATACACGTTTTGACTTTTTTTCTTTTTTGTCGTACAGTTTCCCAGGATTCCATTACCGACTCCCTCTCTGAAGGTGGACTATCAAGAGTCTAGTGTCTGAGTGTTCATAAACAGTTGTGATACAGGTAAGTGATCATTCAGTACATGTATTGACTTTTTTTTTCTTTTTTGTTGTACAGTTTTGCAGGATCCTGTTACCGACTCCCTCTATGAAGGTGGACAATCAAGGGTCTAGGGTCTGAGTGTTCGTAAGCAGCTGTGATACAGGTAAGTGATCATTCAGTACATGTATTGACTTTTTTTTTCTTTTTTTGTCGTAGATTTTCGCAGGATCCCATTACCGACTCCCTCTATGAAGGTGGACAATCAAGGGTCTAGGGTCTGACTGTTGGTAAACAGCTGTGATACTGGTAAGTGATTATTCAGTACATATACTAACTTTTTTTTTTCTTTTTTGTCGTACAGTTTCGCAGGATCCTTTTACCGACTCCCTCTATGAAGGTGGACAATCAAGGGTCTAGGGTCTGACTGTTCGTAAACAGCTGTGATTCAGGTAAGTGATCATACAGTTTCTATACACGTATTGACTTTTTTTTTTTTTTTTTTGTCGTACACTTTCCCAGGATTCCATTATCAACTCCCTCTATGAAGGTGGACAATCAAGGGTCTAGGATCTGACTGTTCGTAAACAGCTGTGATTCAGGTAAGTGATCATTCAGTTTCTATACACGTATTGACTTTTTTTCTTTTTTGTCGTACAATTTCGAGGGATCCCATTACAGACTCCCTCTATGAAGGTGGACAATCAAGGGTCTAGGGTCTGAGTGTTTGTGAACAGCTGTGATACTGTTAAGTGATCATTCAGTACATGTATTGACTTTTTTTTTTTTTTTTTGTCGTACAGTTTCGAGGGATCCCATTACCGACTCCCTCTATGAAGGTGGACAATCAAGGGTCTAGGGTCTGACTGTTCGTAAACAGCTGTGATACAGGTAAGTGATCATTCAGTTTCTATACATGTATTTACTTTTTTTTCTTTTTTGTTGTACAGTTTCCCAGGATCCCGTGACCGACTCCCTCTCTGAAGGTGGAAACGACTAACAAGGATTTTTCCATCTGCATCTCCATTCTCTACTATGACTCTCTGGCTGGTATTCTGTCCATCTTCAACTGTGTGAGGCTGACTGTTCGCAAACAGCTTTGATACAGGTAAGTGATCATTCAGTTTCTATACATGTATTGACTTTTTTTTCTTTTTTGTCGTACAGTTTCCCAGGATCCCGTGACCGACTCCCTCTATGAAGGTGGACAATCAAGGGTCTAGGGTCTGACTGTTGGTAAACAGCTGTGATACTGGTAAGTGATTATTCAGTGCATATACTGACTTTATTTTCTTTTTTGTCGTACAGTTTCACAGGATCCTGTTACCGACTCCCTCTATGAAGGTGGACTATCAAGGGTCTAGGGTCTGACTGTTCGTAAACAGCTTTGATACAAGTAAGTGATTATTCAGTTTCTATACACGTATTGACTTTTTTTCTTTCTTGTCATACAATTTCCCAGGATCCCATTACCGACTCCCTCTATGAAGGTGGACTTTCAAGGGTCTAGGGTCTGACTGTTCGTAAAAAGCTGTGATACTGGTAAGTGATCATTCAGTACATGTATTGACTTTTTTTTTCTTTTTTGTCGTACAGTTTCCCAGGATCCCGTGACCGACTCCCTCTCTGAAGGTGGACTATCAAGGGTCTAGGGTCTGACTGTTCGTAAACAGCTGTGATACAGGTAAGTGATTATTCAGCTTCTATACATGTATTGACTTTTTTTTTCTTTTTTGTCGTACACTTTCCCAGGATCCCGTGACCGACTCCCTCTCTGAAGGTGGAAACGACTAACAAGGATTTTTCCATCTGCATCTCCATTCCCTACTATGACTGACTGGCTGGTATTCTGTCCATCTTGAACTGTGTGAGGCTGACTGTTTGTAAACAGCTGTTATAAAGGGAAGTGATCATTCAGTTTCTATACACGTATTGACTTTTTTTTTTTTTCTTTTTTGTCGTAAAGTTTCCCAGGATGCTGTGAAGGTGGAAACGACTAACAAGGATTTCTCCATCTGCATCTCCATTCTCTACTATGACTGGCTGGCAGGTATTCTGTCCATCTTGAACTGTGTGAGTCTGACTGTTCGTAATAGCTTTGATACAGGTAAGAGATCATTCAGTTTCTATACATGTTTTGACTTTTTTTTCTTTTTTGTCGTACAGTTTCCCAGGATTCCATTATCAACTCCCTCTATGAAGGTGGACAATCAAGGGTCTAGGGTCTAACTGTTCGTAAACAGCTGTGATACAGGTAAGTGATCATTCAGTTTCTATACACGTTTTGACTTTTTTTCTTTTTTGTCGTACAGTTTCCCAGGATTCCATTACCGACTCCCTCTCTGAAGGTGGACTATCAAGAGTCTAGTGTCTGAGTGTTCGTAAACAGTTGTGATACAGGTAAGTGATCATTCAGTACATGTATTGACTTTTTTTTTCTTTTTTGTTGTACAGTTTTGCAGGATCCTGTTACCGACTCCCTCTATGAAGGTGGACAATCAAGGGTCTAGGGTCTGAGTGTTCGTAAGCAGCTGTGATACAGGTAAGTGATCATTCAGTACATGTATTGACTTTTTTTTTCTTTTTTTGTCGTAGATTTTCGCAGGATCCCATTACCGACTCCCTCTATGAAGGTGGACAATCAAGGGTCTAGGGTCTGACTGTTGGTAAACAGCTGTGATACTGGTAAGTGATTATTCAGTACATATACTAACTTTTTTTTTTCTTTTTTGTCGTACAGTTTCGCAGGATCCTTTTACCGACTCCCTCTATGAAGGTGGACAATCAAGGGTCTAGGGTCTGACTGTTCGTAAACAGCTGTGATTCAGGTAAGTGATCATACAGTTTCTATACACGTATTGACTTTTTTTTTTTTTTTTTTGTCGTACACTTTCCCAGGATTCCATTATCAACTCCCTCTATGAAGGTGGACAATCAAGGGTCTAGGATCTGACTGTTCGTAAACAGCTGTGATTCAGGTAAGTGATCATTCAGTTTCTATACACGTATTGACTTTTTTTCTTTTTTGTCGTACAATTTCGAGGGATCCCATTACAGACTCCCTCTATGAAGGTGGACAATCAAGGGTCTAGGGTCTGAGTGTTTGTGAACAGCTGTGATACTGTTAAGTGATCATTCAGTACATGTATTGACTTTTTTTTTTTTTTTTTGTCGTACAGTTTCGAGGGATCCCATTACCGACTCCCTCTATGAAGGTGGACAATCAAGGGTCTAGGGTCTGACTGTTCGTAAACAGCTGTGATACAGGTAAGTGATCATTCAGTTTCTATACATGTATTTACTTTTTTTTCTTTTTTGTTGTACAGTTTCCCAGGATCCCGTGACCGACTCCCTCTCTGAAGGTGGAAACGACTAACAAGGATTTTTCCATCTGCATCTCCATTCTCTACTATGACTCTCTGGCTGGTATTCTGTCCATCTTCAACTGTGTGAGGCTGACTGTTCGCAAACAGCTTTGATACAGGTAAGTGATCATTCAGTTTCTATACATGTATTGACTTTTTTTTCTTTTTTGTCGTACAGTTTCCCAGGATCCCGTGACCGACTCCCTCTATGAAGGTGGACAATCAAGGGTCTAGGGTCTGACTGTTGGTAAACAGCTGTGATACTGGTAAGTGATTATTCAGTGCATATACTGACTTTATTTTCTTTTTTGTCGTACAGTTTCACAGGATCCTGTTACCGACTCCCTCTATGAAGGTGGACTATCAAGGGTCTAGGGTCTGACTGTTCGTAAACAGCTTTGATACAAGTAAGTGATTATTCAGTTTCTATACACGTATTGACTTTTTTTCTTTCTTGTCATACAATTTCCCAGGATCCCATTACCGACTCCCTCTATGAAGGTGGACTTTCAAGGGTCTAGGGTCTGACTGTTCGTAAAAAGCTGTGATACTGGTAAGTGATCATTCAGTACATGTATTGACTTTTTTTTTCTTTTTTGTCGTACAGTTTCCCAGGATCCCGTGACCGACTCCCTCTCTGAAGGTGGACTATCAAGGGTCTAGGGTCTGACTGTTCGTAAACAGCTGTGATACAGGTAAGTGATTATTCAGCTTCTATACATGTATTGACTTTTTTTTTCTTTTTTGTCGTACACTTTCCCAGGATCCCGTGACCGACTCCCTCTCTGAAGGTGGAAACGACTAACAAGGATTTTTCCATCTGCATCTCCATTCCCTACTATGACTGACTGGCTGGTATTCTGTCCATCTTGAACTGTGTGAGGCTGACTGTTTGTAAACAGCTGTTATACAGGGAAGTGATCATTCAGTTTCTATACACGTATTGACTTTTTTTTTTTTTTCTTTTTTGTCGTAAAGTTTCCCAGGATGCTGTGAAGGTGGAAACGACTAACAAGGATTTCTCCATCTGCATCTCCATTCTCTACTATGACTGGCTGGCAGGTATTCTGTCCATCTTGAACTGTGTGAGTCTGACTGTTCGTAATAGCTTTGATACAGGTAAGTGATCATTCAGTTTCTATACATGTATTGACTTTTTTTTCTTTTTTGTCGTACTGTTTCCTAGGATCCCGTCACCGACTCCCTCTCTGAAGGTGGAAATGACTAACAAGAGTCTATCCATTTGCTTCTCACTTCACAACTCTATATAGGTAAATACAGCTATATTCTGTCCATCTTCAGCTGTGTAAGGCTGAATGTTCGTAAACAGCTGTTATACAGGTAAGTGATTGTTCAGTTTCTATACATGTATTGACTTTTTTTCTTTTTGTCGTACAGTTTCCCAGGATTCCATTATCAACTCCCTCTATGAAGGTGGACAATCAAGGGTCTAGGGTCTAACTGTTCGTAAACAGCTGTGATACAGGTAAGTGATCATTCAGTTTCTATACACGTTTTGACTTTTTTTCTTTTTTGTCGTACAGTTTCCCAGGATTCCATTACCGACTCCCTCTCTGAAGGTGGACTATCAAGAGTCTAGTGTCTGAGTGTTCGTAAACAGTTGTGATACAGGTAAGTGATCATTCAGTACATGTATTGACTTTTTTTTTCTTTTTTGTTGTACAGTTTTGCAGGATCCTGTTACCGACTCCCTCTATGAAGGTGGACAATCAAGGGTCTAGGGTCTGAGTGTTCGTAAACAGCTGTGATACAGGTAAGTGATCATTCAGTACATGTATTGACTTTTTTTTTTCTTTTTTGTCATACAGTTTCGCAGGATCCCATTACCGACTCCCTCTATGAAGGTGGACAATCAAGGGTCTAGGGTATGACTGTTGGTAAACAGCTGTGATACTGGTAAGTGATTATTCAGTACATATACTGACTTTTTTTTCTTTTTTGTCGTACAGTTTCGCTGGATCCTGTTACCGACTCCCTCTCTGAAGGTGGACTAACCAAGGTCTCTACATCTGCATCTCCATTTACAATTGTGACTGGCTGGCTGGTATTCTGTCCATCTTCAATTGTGTGAGGCTGACCGTTCGTAAATAGCTGTGACACAGGTAAGTGATCATTCACTTTCTATACACGTATTGACTTTTTTTTTCCTTTTTTGTCGTACAGTTACCCAGGATCCCGTGCCCGACTCCCTCTCTGAAGGTGGAAACGACTAACAAGGATTTTTACATCTGCATCTCCATTCTCTACTATGACTGACTGGCTGGCAGGTATTCTGTCCATCTTGAACTGTGTGAGGCTGACTGTTCGTAAACAGCTGTTATATAGGTAAGTGATCATTCAGTTTCTATACATGTATTGACTTTTTTCTTTTTTGTCGTACAGTTTCCTAGGATCCCGTGACCGACTCCCTCTCTGAAGGTGGAAACGACTAACAAGAGTCTATCCATTTTATTCTCACTTCACAACTCTATATAGGTAAATACAGCTATATTCTGTCCATTCTCAGCTGTGTGAGGCTGAATGTTCGTAAACAGCTATTATACAGGTAAGTGATTGTTCAGTTTCTATACATGTATTAACTTTTTTTTTTCTTTTTTCTCGTGCAGTTTCGCAAGATCCCATTACCGACTCCCTCTCTGAAGGTCGACTATCAAGGGTCTAGGGTCTGACTGTTCGTAAACAGCTGTGATACAGGTAAGTGATCATTCAGTTTCTATACATGTATTGACTTTTTTTTCTTTTTTGTCGTACAGTTTCCTAGGATCCCGTGACCGACTCCCTCTCTGAAGGTGGAAATGACTAACAAGAGTCTATCCATTTGCTTCTCACTTCACAACTCTATATAGGTAAATACAGCTATATTCTGTCCATCTTCAGCTGTGTGAGGCTGAATGTTCGTAAACAGCTGTTATACAGGTAAGTGATTGTTCAGTTTCTATACATGTATTGTCTTTTTTTTTTTTCTTTTTGTCGTACAGTTTCCCAGAATTCCATTATCAACTCCCTCTATGAAGGTGGACAATCAAGGGTCTAGGGTCTGACTGTTGGTAAACAGCTGTGATACTGGTAAGTGATCATTCAGTACATATACTGACTTTTTAGTGATCATTCAGTTTCTATACACGTATTGACTTTTTTTTTTATTTTTGTCGTACAGTTTCGCAGGATCCTGTTGCCGACTCCCTCTCTGAAGGTGCACTATCAAGGGTCTAGGGTCTGACTGTTCGTGAACAGCTGTGATACAGGTAAGTGATCATGTACATGTATATACATCTATGAAGGTGGACAATCAAGGGTCTAGGGTCTAACTGTTCGTAAACAGCTCTGATACAGGTAAGTGATCATTCAGTTTCTATACACGTATTGACTTTTTTTTTCTTTTTTTCTCGTACAATTTCCCAGGTTCCCGTGACCGACTCCCTCTATGAAGGTGGACAATCAAGGGTCTAGGGTCTGACTGTTGGTAAACAGCTGTGATACTGGTAAGTGATCATTCAGTACATATACTGACTTTTTAGTGATCATTCAGTTTCTATACACGTATTGACTTTTTTTTTCTTTTTTGTCGTACAGTTTCCCAGGATTCTATTACCGACTCCCTCTCTGAAGGTACACTATCAAGGGTCTAGGTTCTGACTGTTCGTGAACAGCTGTGATACAGATAAGTGATCATTCAGTTTCTATACACATATTGACTTTTTTTATTTTCTTTTTTGTCGTACAGTTTCCCAGGATCCTGTGAAGGTGGAAACGACTTACAAGGATTTCTCCATCTGCATCTCCATTCTCTACTATGACTGGCTGGCAGGTATTCTGTCCATCTTGAACTGTGTGAGTCTGACTGTTCGTAATAGCTTTGATACAGGTAAGTGATCATTCAGTTTCTATACACGTATTGACTTTTTTTCTTTTTTGTTGTACAGTTTCGAGGGATCCCATTACCGACTCCCTCTATGAAGGTGGACAATCAAGGGTCTAGGGTCTGACTGTTCGTAAACAGCTGTGATACAGGTAAGTGATCATTCAGTTTCTATACATGTATTGACTTTTTTTTCTTTTTTGTCGTACAGTTTCCCAGGATCCCGTGACCGACTCCCTCTATGAAGGTGGACAATCAAGGGTCTAGGGTCTGACTGTTGGTAAACAGCTGTGATACTGGTAAGTGATTATTCAGTGCATATACTGACTTTATTTTCTTTTTTGTCGTACAGTTTCACAGGATCCTGTTACCGACTCCCTCTATGAAGGTGGACTATCAAGGGTCTAGGGTCTGACTGTTCGTAAACAGCTTTGATACAAGTAAGTGATTATTCAGTTTCTATACACGTATTGACTTTTTTTCTTTCTTGTCATACAATTTCCCAGGATCCCATTACCGACTCCCTCTATGAAGGTGGACTTTCAAGGGTCTAGGGTCTGACTGTTCGTAAAAAGCTGTGATACTGGTAAGTGATCATTCAGTACATGTATTGACTTTTTTTTTCTTTTTTGTCGTACAGTTTCCCAGGATCCCGTGACCGACTCCCTCTCTGAAGGTGGACTATCAAGGGTCTAGGGTCTGACTGTTCGTAAACAGCTGTGATACAGGTAAGTGATTATTCAGCTTCTATACATGTATTGACTTTTTTTTTCTTTTTTGTCGTACACTTTCCCAGGATCCCGTGACCGACTCCCTCTCTGAAGGTGGAAACGACTAACAAGGATTTTTCCATCTGCATCTCCATTCCCTACTATGACTGACTGGCTGGTATTCTGTCCATCTTGAACTGTGTGAGGCTGACTGTTTGTAAACAGCTGTTATACAGGGAAGTGATCATTCAGTTTCTATACACGTATTGACTTTTTTTTTTTTTTCTTTTTTGTCGTAAAGTTTCCCAGGATGCTGTGAAGGTGGAAACGACTAACAAGGATTTCTCCATCTGCATCTCCATTCTCTACTATGACTGGCTGGCAGGTATTCTGTCCATCTTGAACTGTGTGAGTCTGACTGTTCGTAATAGCTTTGATACAGGTAAGTGATCATTCAGTTTCTATACATGTATTGACTTTTTTTTCTTTTTTGTCGTACTGTTTCCTAGGATCCCGTCACCGACTCCCTCTCTGAAGGTGGAAATGACTAACAAGAGTCTATCCATTTGCTTCTCACTTCACAACTCTATATAGGTAAATACAGCTATATTCTGTCCATCTTCAGCTGTGTAAGGCTGAATGTTCGTAAACAGCTGTTATACAGGTAAGTGATTGTTCAGTTTCTATACATGTATTGACTTTTTTTCTTTTTGTCGTACAGTTTCCCAGGATTCCATTATCAACTCCCTCTATGAAGGTGGACAATCAAGGGTCTAGGGTCTAACTGTTCGTAAACAGCTGTGATACAGGTAAGTGATCATTCAGTTTCTATACACGTTTTGACTTTTTTTCTTTTTTGTCGTACAGTTTCCCAGGATTCCATTACCGACTCCCTCTCTGAAGGTGGACTATCAAGAGTCTAGTGTCTGAGTGTTCGTAAACAGTTGTGATACAGGTAAGTGATCATTCAGTACATGTATTGACTTTTTTTTTCTTTTTTGTTGTACAGTTTTGCAGGATCCTGTTACCGACTCCCTCTATGAAGGTGGACAATCAAGGGTCTAGGGTCTGAGTGTTCGTAAACAGCTGTGATACAGGTAAGTGATCATTCAGTACATGTATTGACTTTTTTTTTTTCTTTTTTGTCATACAGTTTCGCAGGATCCCATTACCGACTCCCTCTATGAAGGTGGACAATCAAGGGTCTAGGGTATGACTGTTGGTAAACAGCTGTGATACTGGTAAGTGATTATTCAGTACATATACTGACTTTTTTTTCTTTTTTGTCGTACAGTTTCGCTGGATCCTGTTACCGACTCCCTCTCTGAAGGTGGACTAACCAAGGTCTCTACATCTGCATCTCCATTTACAATTGTGACTGGCTGGCTGGTATTCTGTCCATCTTCAATTGTGTGAGGCTGACCGTTCGTAAATAGCTGTGACACAGGTAAGTGATCATTCACTTTCTATACACGTATTGACTTTTTTTTTCCTTTTTTGTCGTACAGTTACCCAGGATCCCGTGCCCGACTCCCTCTCTGAAGGTGGAAACGACTAACAAGGATTTTTACATCTGCATCTCCATTCTCTACTATGACTGACTGGCTGGCAGGTATTCTGTCCATCTTGAACTGTGTGAGGCTGACTGTTCGTAAACAGCTGTTATATAGGTAAGTGATCATTCAGTTTCTATACATGTATTGACTTTTTTCTTTTTTGTCGTACAGTTTCCTAGGATCCCGTGACCGACTCCCTCTCTGAAGGTGGAAACGACTAACAAGAGTCTATCCATTTTATTCTCACTTCACAACTCTATATAGGTAAATACAGCTATATTCTGTCCATTCTCAGCTGTGTGAGGCTGAATGTTCGTAAACAGCTATTATACAGGTAAGTGATTGTTCAGTTTCTATACATGTATTAACTTTTTTTTTTCTTTTTTCTCGTGCAGTTTCGCAAGATCCCATTACCGACTCCCTCTCTGAAGGTCGACTATCAAGGGTCTAGGGTCTGACTGTTCGTAAACAGCTGTGATACAGGTAAGTGATCATTCAGTTTCTATACATGTATTGACTTTTTTTTCTTTTTTGTCGTACAGTTTCCTAGGATCCCGTGACCGACTCCCTCTCTGAAGGTGGAAATGACTAACAAGAGTCTATCCATTTGCTTCTCACTTCACAACTCTATATAGGTAAATACAGCTATATTCTGTCCATCTTCAGCTGTGTGAGGCTGAATGTTCGTAAACAGCTGTTATACAGGTAAGTGATTGTTCAGTTTCTATACATGTATTGTCTTTTTTTTTTTTCTTTTTGTCGTACAGTTTCCCAGAATTCCATTATCAACTCCCTCTATGAAGGTGGACAATCAAGGGTCTAGGGTCTGACTGTTCGTAAACAGCTGTGATACTGGTAAGTGATCATTCAGTACATATACTGACTTTTTAGTGATCATTCAGTTTCTATACACGTATTGACTTTTTTTTTTATTTTTGTCGTACAGTTTCGCAGGATCCTGTTGCCGACTCCCTCTCTGAAGGTGCACTATCAAGGGTCTAGGGTCTGACTGTTCGTGAACAGCTGTGATACAGGTAAGTGATCATGTACATGTATATACATCTATGAAGGTGGACAATCAAGGGTCTAGGGTCTAACTGTTCGTAAACAGCTCTGATACAGGTAAGTGATCATTCAGTTTCTATACACGTATTGACTTTTTTTTTCTTTTTTTCTCGTACAATTTCCCAGGTTCCCGTGACCGACTCCCTCTATGAAGGTGGACAATCAAGGGTCTAGGGTCTGACTGTTGGTAAACAGCTGTGATACTGGTAAGTGATCATTCAGTACATATACTGACTTTTTAGTGATCATTCAGTTTCTATACACGTATTGACTTTTTTTTTCTTTTTTGTCGTACAGTTTCCCAGGATTCTATTACCGACTCCCTCTCTGAAGGTACACTATCAAGGGTCTAGGTTCTGACTGTTCGTGAACAGCTGTGATACAGATAAGTGATCATTCAGTTTCTATACACATATTGACTTTTTTTATTTTCTTTTTTGTCGTACAGTTTCCCAGGATCCTGTGAAGGTGGAAACGACTTACAAGGATTTCTCCATCTGCATCTCCATTCTCTACTATGACTGGCTGGCAGGTATTCTGTCCATCTTGAACTGTGTGAGTCTGACTGTTCGTAATAGCTTTGATACAGGTAAGTGATCATTCAGTTTCTATACACGTATTGACTTTTTTTCTTTTTTGTTGTACAGTTTCGAGGGATCCCATTACCGACTCCCTCTATGAAGGTGGACAATCAAGGGTCTAGGGTCTGACTGTTCGTAAACAGCTGTGATACAGGTAAGTGATCATTCAGTTTCTATACACGTATTGACTTTTTTTCTTTTTTGTTGTACAGTTTCCCAGGATTCCAATACCGACTCCCTCTCTGAAGGTGGACTATCAAGGGTCTAGGGTCTGAGTGTTCGTAAACAGCTGTGATACAGGTAAGTGATCATTCAGTACATGTATTGACTTTTTTTTTCTTTTTTGTTGTACAGTTTCGCAGGATCCCATTACCGACTCCCTCTCTGAAGGTGGACTATCAAGGGTCTAGGGTCTGACTGTTTGTGAACAGCTTTGATACAGGTAAGTGATTATTCAGCTTCTATACATGTATTGACTTTTTTTTCTTTTTTGTCGTACAGTTTCCCAGGATCCCGTGACCGACTCCCTCTCTGAAGGTGGAAACGACTAACAAGGATTTCTCCATCTGCATCTCCATTCTCTACTATGACTGGCTGGCAGGTTTTCTGTCCATCTTGAACTGTGTGAGTCTGACTGTTCGTAATAGCTTTGATACAGGTAAGTGATCATTCAGTACATGTATTGACTTTTTTTTTCTTTTTTGTTGTACAGTTTCGCAGGATCCCATTACCGACTCCCTCTATGAAGGTGGACAATCAAGGGTCTAGGGTCTGACTGTTCGTGAACAGCTGTGATACAGGTAAGTGAACATTCAGTACATGTATTGACTTTTTTTTTCTTTTTTTGTCGTAGATTTTCGCAGGATCCCATTACCGACTCCCTCTATGAAGGTGGACAATCAAGGGTCTAGGGTCTGACTGTTGGTAAACAGCTGTGATACTGGTAAGTGATTATTCAGTACATATACTAACTTTTTTTTTTCTTTTTTGTTGTACAGTTTTGCAGGATCCTGTTACCGACTCCCTCTATGAAGGTGGACAATCAAGGGTCTAGGGTCTGAGTGTTCGTAAACAGCTGTGATACAGGTAAGTGATCATTCAGTACATATACTGACTTTTTAGTGATCATTCAGTTTCTATACACGTATTGACTTTTTTTTCTTTTTTGTCGTACAGTTTCCCAGGATTCTATTACCGACTCCCTCTCTGAAGGTGCACTATCAAGGGTCTAGGGTCTGACTGTTCGTGAACAGCTGTGATACACGTAAGTGATCATTCAGTTTCTATACACGTATTGACTTTTTTTTATTATTTTTTGTCGTACAGTTTCCCAGGATCCCGTGAAGGTGGAAACGACTAACAAGGATTTCTCCATCTGCATCTCCATTCTCTACTATAACTGGCTGGCAGGTATTCTGTCCATCTTGAACTGTGTTAGGCTGACTGTCCGTAAACAGCTGTTATACAGGTAAGTGATCATTCAGTACATGTATTGACTTTTTTTTTCTTTTTTCTCGTACAGTTTCCCAGGATCCCGTGACCGACTCCCTTTCTGAAGGTGGACTATCCAAGGTCTTTACATTTGCATCTCCATTTACAACTGTGACTGGCTGGCTGGTATTCTGTCCATCTTCAACTGTGTGAGGCTGACTGTCCGTAAACAGCTGTTATACAGGTAAGTGATCATTCAGTTTCTATACACGTATTGACTTTTTTCTTTTTTGTCATACAGTTTCCCAGGTTTCCATTACCGACTCCCTCTATGAAGGTGGACAATCAAGGGTCTAGGGTCTGACTGTTGGTAAACAGCTGTGATACTGGTAAGTGATTATTCAGTACATATACTGACTTTTTTTTCTTTTTTGTTGTACAGTTTCGCAGGATCCTGTGACCGACTCCCTCTCTGAAGGTGGACAATCAAGGGTCTAGGGTCTGACTGTTGGTAAACAGCTGTGATACTGGTAAGTGATTATTCAGTTTCTATACACGTATTGACTTTTTTTCTTTCTTGTCATACAATTTCCCAGGATCCCATTACCGACTCCCTCTATGAAGGTGGACTTTCAAGGGTCTAGGGTCTGACTGTTCGTAAAAAGCTGTGATACTGGTAAGTGATCATTCAGTACATGTATTGACTTTTTTTTTCTTTTTTGTCGTACAGTTTCCCAGGATCCCGTGACCGACTCCCTCTCTGAAGGTGGACTATCAAGGGTCTAGGGTCTGACTGTTCGTAAACAGCTGTGATACAGGTAAGTGATTATTCAGCTTCTATACATGTATTGACTTTTTTTTTCTTTTTTGTCGTACACTTTCCCAGGATCCCGTGACCGACTCCCTCTCTGAAGGTGGAAACGACTAACAAGGATTTTTCCATCTGCATCTCCATTCCCTACTATGACTGGCTGGCTGGTATTCTGTCCATCTTGAACTGTGTGAGGCTGACTGTTTGTAAACAGCTGTTATACAGGTAAGTGATCATTCACTTTCTATACACGTATTGACTTTTTTTTTTTTTTCTTTTTTGTCGTAAAGTTTCCCAGGATGCTGTGAAGGTGGAAACGACTAACAAGGATTTCTCCATCTGCATCTCCATTCTCTACTATGACTGGCTGGCAGGTATTCTGTCCATCTTGAACTGTGTGAGTCTGACTGTTCGTAATAGCTTTGATACAGGTAAGTGATCATTCAGTTTCTATACATGTATTGACTTTTTTTTCTTTTTTGTCGTACTGTTTCATAGGATCCCGTGACCGACTCCCTCTCTGAAGGTGGAAATGACTAACAAGAGTCTATCCATTTGCTTCTCACTTCACAACTCTATATAGGTAAATACAGCTATATTCTGTCCATCTTCAGCTGTGTAAGGCTGAATGTTCGTAAACAACTGTTATACAGGTAAGTGATTGTTCAGTTTCTATACATGTATTGACTTTTTTTCTTTTTGCCGTACAGTTTCCCAGGATTCCATTATCAACTCCCTCTATGAAGGTGGAAAATCAAGGGTCTAGGGTCTAACTGTTCGTAAACAGCTGTGATACAGGTAAGTGATCATTCAGTTTCTATACACGTTTTGACTTTTTTTCTTTTTTGTCGTACAGTTTCCCAGGATTCCATTACCGACTCCCTCTCTGAAGGTGGACTATCAAGAGTCTAGTGTCTGAGTGTTCGTAAACAGTTGTGATACAGGTAAGTGATCATTCAGTACATGTATTGACTTTTTTTTTCTTTTTTGTTGTACAGTTTCGCAGGATCCTGTGACCGACTCCCTCTCTGAAGGTGGACAATCAAGGGTCTAGGGTCTGACTGTTGGTAAACAGCTGTGATACTGGTAAGTGATCATTCAGTACATATACTGACTTTTTAGTGATCATTCAGTTTCTATACACGTATTGACTTTTTTTTCATTTTTGTCGTACAGTTTCCCAGGATTCTATTACCGACTCCCTCTCTGAAGGTGCACTATCAAGGGTCTAGGGTCTGACTGTTCGTGAACAGCTGTGATACAGGTAAGTGATCATGTACATGTATATACATCTATGAAGGTGGACAATCAAGGGTCTAGGGTCTGACTGTTGGTAAACAGCTGTGATACTGGTAAGTGGTTATTCAGTACATATACTGACTTTTTTTTCTTTTTTCTTGTACAGTTTCGCAGGATCTTGTTACCGACTCCCTCTCTGAAGGTGGACTATCAAGGGTCTAGGGTCGGAGTGTTCTAAACAGCTGTGATACAGGTAAGTGATCATTCAGTACATGTATTGACTTTTTTTTTTCTTTTTTGTCGTAGAGTTTCGCAGGATCCCATTACCGACTCCCTCTATGAAGGTGGACAATCAAGGGTCTAGGGTCTGACTGTTGGTAAACAGCTGTGATACTGGTAAGTGATTATTCAGTACATATACTAACTTTTTTTTTCTTTTTTGTTGTACAGTTTCGCAGGATCCTGTTACCGACTCCCTTTATGAAGGTGGACAATCAAGGGTCTAGGGTCTGACTATTGGTAAACAGCTGTGATACTGGTAAGTGATTATTCAGTACATATACTAACTTTTTTTTTCTTTTTTGTTGTACAGTTTTGCAGGATCCTGTTACCGACTCCCTCTATGAAGGTGGACAATCAAGGGTCTAGGGTCTGAGTGTTCATAAACAGCTGTGATACAGGTAAGTGATCATTCAGTACATGTATTGACTTTTTTTTTTCTTTTTTGTCGTACAGTTTCGCAGGATCCCATTACCGACTCCCTCTATGAAGGTGGACAATCAAGGGTCTAGGGTCTGACTGTTGATAAACAGCTGTGATACTGGTAAGTGATTATTCAGTACATATGTGATATATCCGTGATATCAAAAGTACAAAAAAAGACAGACCAACCACACCTTTAGGTTGTCTTTAATTAACCAAGTGCTGGAACTCACAACAACACTGTTCTCTGGGCAGCTACCAGCTTCAACTGGTTTCTTCTTCTAAGACACTCACAGTAGCTCTACTCTAGTGCCCCCTACTGGTTCTCAAAAACATAACCATTTTACACATTCACATTACTACAACATATACTGACTTTTTTTTCTTTTTTGTCGTACAGTTTCGCTGGATCCTGTTACCGACTCCCTCTCTGAAGGTGGACTAACCAAGGTCTCTACATCTGCATCTCCATTTACAATTGTGACTGGCTGGCTGGTATTCTGTCCATCTTCAATTGTGTGAGGCTGACTGTTCGTAAATAGCTGTGACACAGGTAAGTGATCATTCACTTTCTATACACGTATTGACTTTTTTTTTTCTTTTTTGTCGTACAGTTTCCCAGGATCCCGTGACCGACTCCCTCTCTGAAGGTGGAAACGACTAACAAGGATTTTTACATCTGCATCTCCATTCTCTACTATGACTGACTGGCTGGTAGGTATTCTGTCCATCTTGAACTGTGTGAGGCTGACTGTTCGTAAACAGCTGTTATACAGGTAAGTGATCATTCAGTTTCTATACATGTATTGACTTTTTTTTTTTGTTTTTTTTTTGTGCAGTTTCGCAAGATCCCATTACAGACTCCCTCTCTGAAGGTCGACTATCAAGGGTCTAGGGTCTGACTGTTGGTAAACAGCTGTGATACTGGTAAGTGATCATTCAGTACATATACTGACTTTTTACTGATTATTCAGTTTCTATACACGTATTGACTTTTTTTTCATTTTTGTCGTACAGTTTCCCAGGATTCTATTACCGACTCCCTTTCTGAAGGTGCACTATCAAGGGTCTAGGGTCTGACTGTTCGTGAACAGCTGTGATACAGGTAAGTGATCATGTACATGTATATACATCTATGAAGGTGGACAATCAAGGGTTCAGGGTCTAACTTCGTGAACAGCTGTGATACAGGTAAGTGATCATTCAGTTTCTATACGCGTATTGACTTTTTTATTTTCTTTTTTGTCGTACAGTTTCCCAGGATCCCGTGAAGGTGGAAACGACTTACAAGGATTTCTCCATCTGCATCTCCATTCTCTACTATGACTGGCTTGCAGGTATTCTGTCCATCTTGAACTGTGTGAGTCTGACTGTTCGTAATAGCTGTGATACAGGTAAGTGATCATTCAGTTTCTATACATGTATTGACTTTTTTTTCTTTTTTGTCGTACTGTTTCCTAGGATCCCGTGACCGACTCCCTCTCTGAAGGTGGAAATGACTAACAAGAGTCTATCCATTTGCTTCTCACTTCACAACTCTATATAGGTAAATACAGCTATATTCTGTCCATCTTCAGCTGTGTGAGGCTGAATGTTCGTAAACAGCTGTTATACAGGTAAGTGATTGTTCAGTTTCTATACATGTATTGACTTTTTTTTTTTCTTTTTGTCGTACAGTTTCCCAGGATTCCATTATCAACTCCCTCTATGAAGGTGGACAATCAAGGGTCTAGGGTCTAACTGTTCGTAAACAGCTGTGATACAGGTAAGTGATCATTCAGTTTCTATACACGTTTTGACTTTTTTTCTTTTTTGTCGTACAGTTTCCCAGGATTCCATTACCGACTCCCTCTCTGAAGGTGGACTATCAAGGGTCTAGGGTCTGAGTGTTCGTGAACAGCTGTGATACAGGTAAGTGATCATTCAGTACATGTATTGACTTTTTTTTTCTTTTTTGTTGTACAGTTTCGTAGGATCCTGTGACCGACTCCCTCTCTGAAGGTGGACTATCAAGGGTCTAGGGTCTGAGTGTTCGTGAACAGCTGTGATACAGGTAAGTGATCATTCAGTACATGTATTGACTTTTTTTTTCTTTTTTGTTGTACAGTTTCGCAGGATCCTGTGACCGACTCCCTCTCTGAAGGTGGACAATCAAGGGTCTAGGGTCTGACTGTTGGTAAACAGCTGTGATACTGGTAAGTGATCATTCAGTACATATACTGACTTTTTAGTGATCATTCAGTTTCTATACACGTATTGACTTTTTTTTCATTTTTGTCGTACAGTTTCCCAGGATTCTATTACCGACTCCCTCTCTGAAGGTGCACTATCAAGGGTCTAGGGTCTGACTGTTCGTGAACAGCTGTGATACAGGTAAGTGATCATGTACATGTATATACATCTATGAAGGTGGACAATCAAGGGTCTAGGGTCTAACTGTTCGTAAACAGCTGTGATACAGGTAAGTGATCATTCAGTTTCTATACACGTATTGACTTTTTTCTTTTTTGTCGTACAGTTTCCCAGGATTCCAATACCGACTCCCTCTCTGAAGGTGGACTATCAAGGGTCTAGGGTCTGAGTGTTCGTAAACAGCTGTGATACAGGTAAGTGATCATTCAGTACATATATTGACTTTTTTTTTCTTTTTTGTCGTACAGTTTCGCAGGATCCCATTACCGACTCCCTCTATGAAGGTGGACAATCAAGGGTCTAGGGTCTGACTGTTGGTAAACAGCTGTGATACTGGTAAGTGGTTATTCAGTACATATACTGACTTTTTTTTCTTTTTTCTTGTACAGTTTCGCAGGATCTTTTTACCGACTCCCTCTCTGAAGGTGGACTATCAACGGTCTAGGGTCGGAGTGTTCTAAACAGCTGTGATACAGGTAAGTGATCATTCAGTACATGTATTGACTTTTTTTTTTCTTTTTTGTCGTAGAGTTTCGCAGGATCCCATTACCGACTCCCTCTATGAAGGTGGACAATCAAGGGTCTAGGGTCTGACTGTTGGTAAACAGCTGTGATACTGGTAAGTGATCATGTACATGTATATACATCTATGAAGGTGGACAATCAAGGGTCTAGGGTCTAACTGTTCGTAAACAGCTGTGATACAGGTAAGTGATCATTCAGTTTCTATACACGTATTGACTTTTTTCTTTTTTGTCGTACAGTTTCCCAGGATTCCAATACCGACTCCCTCTCTGAAGGTGGACTATCAAGGGTCTAGGGTCTGAGTGTTCGTAAACAGCTGTGATACTGGTGAGTGATCATTCAGTACATATATTGACTTTTTTTTTCTTTTTTGTCGTACAGTTTCGCAGGATCCCATTACCGACTCCCTCTATGAAGGTGGACAATCAAGGGTCTAGGGTCTGACTGTTGGTAAACAGCTGTGATACTGGTAAGTGGTTATTCAGTACATATACTGACTTTTTTTCTTTTTTCTTGTACAGTTTCGCAGGATCTTGTTACCGACTCCCTCTCTGAAGGTGGACTATCAAGGGTCTAGGGTCGGAGTGTTCTAAACAGCTGTGATACAGGTAAGTGATCATTAAGTACATGTATTGACTTTTTTTTTTCTTTTTTGTCGTAGAGTTTCGCAGGATCCCATTACCGACTCCCTCTATGAAGTTGGACAATCAAGGGTCTAGGGTCTGACTGTTGGTAAACAGCTGTGATACTGGTAAGTGATCATGTACATGTATATACATCTATGAAGGTGGACAATCAAGGGTCTAGGGTCTAACTGTTCGTAAACAGCTGTGATACAGGTAAGTGATCATTCAGTTTCTATACACGTATTGACTTTTTTCTTTTTTGTCGTACAGTTTCCCAGGATTCCAATACCGACTCCCTCTCTGAAGGTGGACTATCAAGGGTCTAGGGTCTGAGTGTTCGTAAACAGCTGTGATACAGGTAAGTGATCATTCAGTACATATATTGACTTTTTTTTTCTTTTTTGTCGTACAGTTTCGCAGGATCCCATTACCGACTCCCTCTATGAAGGTGGACAATCAAGGGTCTAGGGTCTGACTGTTGGTAAACAGCTGTGATACTGGTAAGTGGTTATTCAGTACATATACTGACTTTTTTTTCTTTTTTCTTGTACAGTTTCGCAGGATCTTGTTACCGACTCCCTCTCTGAAGATGGACTATCAAGGGTCTAGGGTCGGAGTGTTCTAAACAGCTGTGATACAGGTAAGTGATCATTCAGTACATGTATTGACTTTTTTTTTTCTTTTTTGTCGTAGAGTTTCGCAGGATCCCATTACCGACTCCCTCTATGAAGGTGGACAATCAAGGGTCTAGGGTCTGACTGTTGGTAAACAGCTGTGATACTGGTAAGTGATCATGTACATGTATATACATCTATGAAGGTGGACAATCAAGGGTCTAGGGTCTAACTGTTCGTAAACAGCTGTGATACAGGTAAGTGATCATTCAGTTTCTATACACGTATTGACTTTTTTCTTTTTTGTCGTACAGTTTCCCAGGATTCCAATACCGACTCCCTCTCTGAAGGTGGACTATCAAGGTTCTAGGGTCTGAGTGTTCGTAAACAGCTGTGATACAGGTAAGTGATCATTCAGTACATATATTGACTTTTTTTTTCTTTTTTGTCGTACAGTTTCGCAGGATCCCATTACCGACTCCCTCTATGAAGGTGGACAATCAAGGGTCTAGGGTCTGACTGTTGGTAAACAGCTGTGATACTGGTAAGTGGTTATTCAGTACATATACTGACTTTTTTTTCTTTTTTCTTGTACAGTTTCGCAGGATCTTGTTACCGACTCCCTCTCTGAAGGTGGACTATCAAGGGTCTAGGGTCGGAGTGTTCTAAACAGCTGTGATACAGGTAAGTGATCATTCAGTACATGTATTGACTTTTTTTTTTCTTTTTTGTCGTAGAGTTTCGCAGGATCCCATTACCGACTCCCTCTATGAAGGTGGACAATCAAGGGTCTAGGGTCTGACTGTTGGTAAACAGCTGTGATACTGGTAAGTGATCATGTACATGTATATACATCTATGAAGGTGGACAATCAAGGGTCTAGGGTCTAACTGTTCGTAAACAGCTGTGATACAGGTAAGTGATCATTCAGTTTCTATACACGTATTGACTTTTTTTCTTTTTTGTCGTACAGTTTCCCAGGATTCCAATACCGACTCCCTCTCTGAAGGTGGACTATCAAGGGTCTAGGGTCTGAGTGTTTGTAAACAGCTGTGATACAGGTAAGTGATCATTCAGTACATATATTGACTTTTTTTTTCTTTTTTGTCGTACAGTTTCGCAGGATCCCATTACCGACTCCCTCTATGAAGGTGGACAATCAAGGGTCTAGGGTCTGACTGTTGGTAAACAGCTGTGATACTGGTAAGTGGTTATTCAGTACATATACTGACTTTTTTTTCTTTTTTCTTGTACAGTTTCGCAGGATCTTGTTACCGACTCCCTCTCTGAAGGTGGACTATCAAGGGTCTAGGGTCGGAGTGTTCTAAACAGCTGTGATACAGGTAAGTGATCATTCAGTACATGTATTGACTTTTTTTTCTTTTTTGTCGTAGAGTTTCGCAGGATCCCATTACCGACTCCCTCTATGAAGGTGGACAATCAAGGGTCTAGGGTCTGACTGTTGGTAAACAGCTGTGATACTGGTAAGTGATCATGTACATGTATATACATCTATGAAGGTGGACAATCAAGGGTTTAGGGTCTAACTGTTCGTAAACAGCTGTGATACAGGTAAGTGATCATTCAGTTTCTATACACGTATTGACTTTTTTCTTTTTTGTCGTACAGTTTCCCAGGATTCCAATACCGACTCCCTCTCTGAAGGTGGACTATCAAGGGTCTAGGGTCTGAGTGTTCGTAAACAGCTGTGATACAGGTAAGTGATCATTCAGTACATATATTGACTTTTTTTTTCTTTTTTGTCGTACAATTTCGCAGGATCCCATTACCGACTCCTTCTATGAAGGTGGACAATCAAGGGTCTAGGGTCTGACTGTTGGTAAACAGCTGTGATACTGGTAAGTGGTTATTCAGTACATATACTGACTTTTTTCTTTTTTCTTGTACAGTTTCGCAGGATCTTGTTACCGACTCCCTCTCTGAAGGTGGACTATCAATGGTCTAGGGTCGGAGTGTTCTAAACAGCTGTGATACAGGTAAGTGATCATTCAGTACATGTATTGACTTTTTTTTTTCTTTTTTGTCGTAGAGTTTCGCAGGATCCCATTACCGACTCCCTCTATGAAGGTGGACAATCAAGGGTCTAGGGTCTGACTGTTGGTAAACAGCTGTGATACTGGTAAGTGATCATTCAGTTTCTATACACGTATTGACTTTTTTCTTTTTTGTCGTACAGTTTCCCAGGATTCCAATACCGACTCCCTCTCTGAAGGTGGACTATCAAGGGTCTAGGGTCTGAGTGTTCGTAAACAGCTGTGATACAGGTAAGTGATCATTCAGTACATATATTGACTTTTTTTTTCTTTTTTGTCGTACAATTTCGCAGGATCCCATTACCGACTCCTTCTATGAAGGTGGACAATCAAGGGTCTAGGGTCTGACTGTTGGTAAACAGCTGTGATACTGGTAAGTGGTTATTCAGTACATATACTGACTTTTTTCTTTTTTCTTGTACAGTTTCGCAGGATCTTGTTACCGACTCCCTCTCTGAAGGTGGACTATCAATGGTCTAGGGTCGGAGTGTTCTAAACAGCTGTGATACAGGTAAGTGATCATTCAGTACATGTATTGACTTTTTTTTTTCTTTTTTGTCGTAGAGTTTCGCAGGATCCCATTACCGACTCCCTCTATGAAGGTGGACAATCAAGGGTCTAGGGTCTGACTGTTGGTAAACAGCTGTGATACTGGTAAGTGATTATTCAGTACATATGTGATATCCGTGATATCAAAAGTACAAAAAAAGACAGACCAACCACACCTTTAGGTTGTCTTTAATTAACCAAGTGCTGGAACTCACAACAACACTGTTCTCTGGGCAGCTACCAGCTTCAACTGGTTTCTTCTTCTAAGACACTCACAGTAGCTCTACTCTAGTGCCCCCTACTGGTTCTCAAAAACATAACCATTTTACACATTCACATTACTACA
Source organism: Salminus brasiliensis (assembly GCF_030463535.1). Lineage (NCBI taxonomy): Eukaryota > Metazoa > Chordata > Actinopteri > Characiformes > Bryconidae > Salminus > Salminus brasiliensis. The sequence continues at coordinate 13,271,190 of NC_132892.1, forward strand.
ACATATACTGACTTTTTTTTCTTTTTTGTCGTACAGTTTCGCTGGATCCTGTTACCGACTCCCTCTCTGAAGGTGGACTAACCAAGGTCTCTACATCTGCATCTCCATTTACAATTGTGACTGGCTGGCTGGTATTCTGTCCATCTTCAATTGTGTGAGGCTGACTGTTCGTAAATAGCTGTGACACAGGTAAGTGATCATTCACTTTCTATACACGTATTGACTTTTTTTTTTCTTTTTTGTCGTACAGTTTCCCAGGATCCCGTGACCGACTCCCTCTCTGAAGGTGGAAACGACTAACAAGGATTTTTACATCTGCATCTCCATTCTCTACTATGACTGACTGGCTGGTAGGTATTCTGTCCATCTTGAACTGTGTGAGGCTGACTGTTCGTAAACAGCTGTTATACAGGTAAGTGATCATTCAGTTTCTATACATGTATTGACTTTTTTTTTTTTTTTTTTTTTGTGCAGTTTCGCAAGATCCCATTACCGACTCCCTCTCTGAAGGTCGACTATCAAGGGTCTAGGGTCTGACTGTTGGTAAACAGCTGTGATACTGGTAAGTGATCATTCAGTACATATACTGACTTTTTACTGATTATTCAGTTTCTATACACGTATTGACTTTTTTTTCATTTTTGTCGTACAGTTTCCCAGGATTCTATTACCGACTCCCTTTCTGAAGGTGCACTATCAAGGGTCTAGGGTCTGACTGTTCGTGAACAGCTGTGATACAGGTAAGTGATCATGTACATGTATATACATCTATGAAGGTGGACAATCAAGGGTCTAGGGTCTAACTGTTCGTGAACAGCTGTGATACAGGTAAGTGATCATTCAGTTTCTATACACGTATTGACTTTTTTATTTTCTTTTTTGTCGTACAGTTTCCCAGGATCCCGTGAAGGTGGAAACGACTTACAAGGATTTCTCCATCTGCATCTCCATTCTCTACTATGACTGGCTTGCAGGTATTCTGTCCATCTTGAACTGTGTGAGTCTGACTGTTCGTAATAGCTGTGATACAGGTAAGTGATCATTCAGTTTCTATACATGTATTGACTTTTTTTTCTTTTTTTTTCGTACTGTTTCCTAGGATCCCGTGACCGACTCCCTCTCTGAAGGTGGAAATGACTAACAAGAGTCTATCCATTTGCTTCTCACTTCACAACTCTATATAGGTAAATACAGCTATATTCTGTCCATCTTCAGCTGTGTGAGGCTGAATGTTCGTAAACAGCTGTTATACAGGTAAGTGATTGTTCAGTTTCTATACATGTATTGACTTTTTTTTTTCTTTTTGTCGTACAGTTTCCCAGGATTCCATTATCAACTCCCTCTATGAAGGTGGACAATCAAGGGTCTAGGGTCTAACTGTTCGTAAACAGCTGTGATACAGGTAAGTGATCATTCAGTTTCTATACACGTTTTGACTTTTTTTCTTTTTTGTCGTACAGTTTCCCAGGATTCCATTACCGACTCCCTCTCTGAAGGTGGACTATCAAGGGTCTAGGGTCTGAGTGTTCGTGAACAGCTGTGATACAGGTAAGTGATTATTCAGTACATGTATTGACTTTTTTTTTCTTTTTTGTTGTACAGTTTCGCAGGATCCTGTGACCGACTCCCTCTCTGAAGGTGGACAATCAAGGGTCTAGGGTCTGACTGTTGGTAAACAGCTGTGATAGTGGTAAGTGATCATTCAGTACATATACTGACTTTTTAGTGATCATTCAGTTTCTATACACGTATTGACTTTTTTTTCATTTTTGTCGTACAGTTTCCCAGGATTCTATTACCGACTCCCTCTCTGAAGGTGCACTATCAAGGGTCTAGGGTCTGACTGTTCGTGAACAGCTGTGATACAGGTAAGTGATCATGTACAGCTGTGATACAGGTAAGTGATCATTCAGTTTCTATACACGTATTGACTTTTTTTTCTTTTTTTTCATACAGTTTCCCAGGATTCTATTACCGACTCCCTCTCTGAAGATGGACTATCAAGGGTCTAGGGTCTGAGTGTTCGTAAACAGCTGTGATAGTGGTAAGTGATCATTCAGTATATGTATTGACTTTTTTTTTCTTTTTTGTTGTACAGTTTCGCAGGATCCCATTACCGACTCCCTCTATGAAGATGGAATATCAAGGGTCTAGGGTCTGACTGTTGGTAAACAGCTGTGATACTGGTAAGTGATTATTCAGTACATATACTGACTTTTTTTTCTTTTTTGTCGTACAGTTTCCCAGGATTTCATTACTGACTCCCTCTCTGAAGGTGGACTATCAAGGGTCTAGGGTCGGAGTGTTCTAAACAGCTGTGATACAGGTAAGTGATCATTCAGTACATGTATTGACTTTTTTTTTTCTTTTTTGTCGTAGAGTTTCGCAGGATCCCATTACCGACTCCCTCTATGAAGGTGGACAATCAAGGGTCTAGGGTCTGACTGTTGGTAAACAGCTGTGATACTGGTAAGTGATCATGTACATGTATATACATCTATGAAGGTGGACAATCAAGGGTCTAGGGTCTAACTGTTCGTAAACAGCTGTGATACAGGTAAGTGATCATTCAGTTTCTATACACGTATTGACTTTTTTCTTTTTTGTCGTACAGTTTCCCAGGATTCCAATACCGACTCCCTCTCTGAAGGTGGACTATCAAGGGTCTAGGGTCTGAGTGTTCGTAAACAGCTGTGATACAGGTAAGTGATCATTCAGTACATATATTGACTTTTTTTTTCTTTTTTGTCGTACAGTTTCGCAGGATCCCATTACCGACTCCCTCTATGAAGGTGGACAATCAAGGGTCTAGGGTCTGACTGTTGGTAAACAGCTGTGATACTGGTAAGTGGTTATTCAGTACATATACTGACTTTTTTTTCTTTTTTCTTGTACAGTTTCGCAGGATCTTGTTACCGACTCCCTCTCTGAAGGTGGACTATCAAGGGTCTAGGGTCGGAGTGTTCTAAACAGCTGTGATACAGGTAAGTGATCATTCAGTACATGTATTGACTTTTTTTTCTTTTTTGTCGTAGAGTTTCGCAGGATCCCATTACCGACTCCCTCTATGAAGGTGGACAATCAAGGGTCTAGGGTCTGACTGTTGGTAAACAGCTGTGATACTGGTAAGTGATCATGTACATGTATATACATCTATGAAGGTGGACAATCAAGGGTCTAGGGTCTAACTGTTCGTAAACAGCTGTGATACAGGTAAGTGATCATTCAGTTTCTGTACACGTATTGACTTTTTTCTTTTTTGTCGTACAGTTTCCCAGGATTCCAATACCGACTCCCTCTCTGAAGGTGGACTATCAAGGGTCTAGGGTCTGAGTGTTCGTAAACAGCTGTGATACAGGTAAGTGATCATTCAGTACATATATTGACTTTTTTTTTCTTTTTTGTCGTACAATTTCGCAGGATCCCATTACCGACTCCCTCTATGAAGGTGGACAATCAAGGGTCTAGGGTCTGACTGTTGGTAAACAGCTGTGATACTGGTAAGTGGTTATTCAGTACATATACTGACTTTTTTCTTTTTTCTTGTACAGTTTCGCAGGATCTTGTTACCGACTCCCTCTCTGAAGGTGGACTATCAATGGTCTAGGGTCGGAGTGTTCTAAACAGCTGTGATACAGGTAAGTGATCATTCAGTACATGTATTGACTTTTTTTTTTCTTTTTTGTCGTAGAGTTTCGCAGGATCCCATTACCGACTCCCTCTATGAAGGTGGACAATCAAGGGTCTAGGGTCTGACTGTTGGTAAACAGCTGTGATACTGGTAAGTGATTATTCAGTACATATGTGATATCCGTGATATCAAAAGTACAAAAAAAGACAGACCAACCACACCTTTAGGTTGTCTTTAATTAACCAAGTGCTGGAACTCACAACAACACTGTTCTCTGGGCAGCTACCAGCTTCAACTGGTTTCTTCTTCTAAGACACTCACAGTAGCTCTACTCTAGTGCCCCCTACTGGTTCTCAAAAACATAACCATTTTACACATTCACATTACTACAACATATACTGACTTTTTTTTCTTTTTTGTCGTACAGTTTCGCTGGATCCTGTTACCGACTCCCTCTCTGAAGGTGGACTAACCAAGGTCTCTACATCTGCATCTCCATTTACAATTGTGACTGGCTGGCTGGTATTCTGTCCATCTTCAATTGTGTGAGGCTGACTGTTCGTAAATAGCTGTGACACAGGTAAGTGATCATTCACTTTCTATACACGTATTGACTTTTTTTTTTCTTTTTTGTCGTACAGTTTCCCAGGATCCCGTGACCGACTCCCTCTCTGAAGGTGGAAACGACTAACAAGGATTTTTACATCTGCATCTCCATTCTCTACTATGACTGACTGGCTGGTAGGTATTCTGTCCATCTTGAACTGTGTGAGGCTGACTGTTCGTAAACAGCTGTTATACAGGTAAGTGATCATTCAGTTTCTATACATGTATTGACTTTTTTTTTTTTTTTTTTTTGTGCAGTTTCGCAAGATCCCATTACCGACTCCCTCTCTGAAGGTCGACTATCAAGGGTCTAGGGTCTGACTGTTGGTAAACAGCTGTGATACTGGTAAGTGATCATTCAGTACATATACTGACTTTTTACTGATTATTCAGTTTCTATACACGTATTGACTTTTTTTTCATTTTTGTCGTACAGTTTCCCAGGATTCTATTACCGACTCCCTTTCTGAAGGTGCACTATCAAGGGTCTAGGGTCTGACTGTTCGTGAACAGCTGTGATACAGGTAAGTGATCATGTACATGTATATACATCTATGAAGGTGGACAATCAAGGGTCTAGGGTCTAACTGTTCGTGAACAGCTGTGATACAGGTAAGTGATCATTCAGTTTCTATACACGTATTGACTTTTTTATTTTCTTTTTTGTCGT